>NC_143446.1:16165311-16469811 GCF_987193195.1 Phasianus colchicus | reverse complement strand
AGGATAGCAGGACTCATTTTACGCGTTGAAAGCCACCAACTAAAATCAAATTGGATCAATTGCTATCCGTTATCAAATTTGAACTAAAGAACAAATTACATTTAGTTTACGTTCCATTTTTTTTAAATATCAAATGCATTATTTGGAGAAAAAAAAAAGAAGAATTTTTGCCTCCAGATTATTCATCTCTCAGATATATGGCTTAGATCATATACAGTCATTAAGACAGTCTGTTTAACAACACATTACACAAATACAGTGCAAGACAAGAAGCATCTCAGGTCAAATCAAGCATAATATAAAATATTCCATATTTTACATTTGTAAATGTATCCATCACACTGAACTATTGTCGTTCTCCTTAAGTAAGCAAGAGAAGAAAGCTCTTATTTTTCATGCAAAAAATTTCACCTATATCTTGGAAACGCTATTATGTTTCTTTTATCATTAGCGGCTATATCAAAAGGTAGAAAAACTGAGATATAATAATACTCTGAAATGTTTTTTGGATTGAAAAGTTCTATTAAAGCGGCTTCTATTGCCATTACAACTGACCACGCATGTCCCCCGTTCATTTTTGTGGAAGAAATTAAATAAAGCATACTAGACATCAGAGGAAAAGGATTTCCTGTATATTTAAGCCTTCTTAGCAACAGGTTTTAAAGTAAGTCTGCAAATAACAACTCACCTGATAATGATTATACTCAAGCATTTCCAGCATAATACTTATACAACTGTGAGAGAAGTGACTGCAGTATCCTTTTCTTTTATGCTACTCCAGTCAGAGACTCATGCATGGAAGCACCATGAAAAAGCTGCCCCAAACCAGAAGCACTTGAATGCCACTGCCCAGACTTATAGTAACCTACGCTAATTAGCCACGCATGTAGAGAAACAAACAGTTCACAAGAGCTCTTCTTGGAGCCATGCAAGTTTAGCCTTAAGAATTGGTATTTTTTCCCCTAGCTTTGACGTCATGCTTTTTCATAAACATAAAAGGACCTTTTAAGTGATGGGCTATCAAAGTCAGATTGACAGTTCGCTCAAGGCTAACTCGCAATTCATCTTTCGTTCCAGTCATACTAATAGACAATGGTATTTTTCTTTAGCACTAAGGTTAAAAGTTTTTAAGTACAGAGTAGGAAACAACCGAACAAACCCCACGAGCCAACCACAAACCCACTGGCCATGGGGCACACTGGGAAAAGCTGCAGGGCTGCACAGGCCTGTCCTCAGCCCTGAGCCACAGCCACCCATCACCCGGCTTCACACAGGACCTGCAGCTCAGCAGGAGGATTTCAAGATGCTGAGCCACTTCTTCAGCCTCCCTCATCCTCCACATGAACTCTATCTTACCATACAGCTGGAAGAGGTTTCCCAGTTTAGGAACAGCTGACAATAGGCTAAAGCACGTCCCGGATATATCTTCATCCGCACTGCCCCATTACTGCCCACAATCATAGAACATCCTGAGTTGGAAGGGACCCACAAGGATCAGTGAGTCCAGTCCCAGCACCTTTCAGCCCTTCCTTATCCTTTCTACCCGACAGAAGTGCCGTGCCAAAACACAGAGTCACTCTGCTTGAGTTATTTTTCAAAGTCTGCTGCACAGCAAAGCATACTCAAGATAGCATTGCTGGAGAGCTTAATCTGATCTGTTGCATTAAATCACAATGCAACTCAATATACAAGTCTGCTGTGATAAGAACAGCGCTCGCTTTGTTGGTCCCCAGCTATATAATCAATTTTCCTATCACCACCAGTAAGAGTTATGCTACCCAGATAAATCTATTTTTCACTTTATCTATTTCAAAGATGAAAAAATTAAGTTCCAATAAATGAGTTAGTCTCTGTAACTCTTATCTTAGAATGTATTACTTTGACAATAGGCCCTGCTCATCTGACAGCATTTGCACAGTCCTTTTCCTCCAACAGCATCAGACGTCACTTGTGTTCTCACCCAGCCTGGGTGACAATACAGAACAAAACCTGCATCGCTCTCCATAGGCTCCCAGGAGAAGGACCAGAAAAATTCCAAGATACAGATGTCCACCAACAGAAGACTGCATGTTTTGTGTTTGTGTTTTTTTTGTAGCAGGCTGTGCCCCAGGCCTTCCTGCCACCTCTTTTCTCCTCCTTTAATCTCCCTCGTTCTGCTGGAGGTAACACAACCCGCTGCCCTCAGTCCTTGTGCCAAAAAGCACCTGGCCAGGCGTACACTGAGACCTAGGGCATGACCTCTGGGCAAAGCTCATCCAGAAGAAGTGTTTCAAGAGAGTTCAGGCCTTGCTGATTTGAACTAGGACACAACACCCATTCTGAAGAGCAGACGGTAAAAATCCAAAACAGAAATTAAGCAGCAAAGCTGCAGATTCCCAGCTCTCAACTGGTGGGATACAGCTGCAAGAGACTCCCAGTAATCTGCTGGGATGCCCTACATCTCCCTGATACCCCACAAGCAGGGAAAGAGCACATCTGAGTTGCCTGAATCACATACGTAAGAAGATCCTTCATCAAAAACACCACTAAATCTTTCTGTGAGAGCAAAGCCAAACCACTGAATGCTTCATTTACGTAGAGACAGGCTCGGGCACAGGAACATAGCGGAGATTTAGAGGAGACAGATAACCAAGTGAGAGGAAGAACTTTTTCCCTCATCCCCACATTTCTTTATTTTATTTTATTTTTTTTAATTAAAAGACCATTTGTTTCAAGTAAATTGCCTTAGGACTTTCAGTTAATAATCACAAATAAAATACCTTTTGAACAATTTTCTCCCTTCAATAGAACTTTTTGTTGCTTAGACAGCTAAATGTCATGGGATTTTTTAAAAAGGTTAAAATTCTGCGTTAACAATTAATGGTACACAAAGAAAAATGATCTAAAATCACATCCAGCAGCATGTTTTGTAAGCCTTCAGCTAGGCGCACTGCACCAGAAAACCAGCTCAACATGCTGGGTCAGCCCTTCAAAGTTACTTTTTAAAGTTGCTTTGATCCATCACATTTGGAGATGACAAAAACTAACAGCAGCAAACACCTTTCAAGCACCATGAAGAAACAGAAAGCTGTCCTAACAGGTGTTTCTCATTTCACATGAGAAAAAGACCGAGAACAACACAAGAATCAGCGCCTCTTGCATTCAGATAACTTCATTTTACTGTCAAAGCATGCATACCTGATTAACTTGATTTTGAGCAGCTGGCAAATTAGTCTTAAACATACATAACCATTCCTATGGTTTTTCTTGTAGTGCTTAAATTAACTTCTCCTTAAGTTTTCTAATCCAGGTTCAACATTCTGCAAGTAATATCCACCACTGATTGATCTGCTGAAATCTTAAATACCATATACAACCTCAACTATTTCATTAAAATATCAATCATGGGTTTTACTGAAATCCCAGGAAGAACACTATCTGGCTCCAAAACTCAAACAACTAGCAAGACAAGCCTCAAAAACATCTTCCCACAGACAGCATTCAAATATTAAGCAGCAGCTTCACTTCCTTTCCTTTTAAGGACATCAGTGTTCTAATGTAGCTTCACATTAGAAGTTCAGTCTGCTGGCCTTGGAAATCTTATCACTCCTCCAAGATGAAACAGCTACCTCACTTTGAAATATAATCAAAACATAGTTGATAGTATTGCAGTACACATTATTGCCCATAGAGTTACTCAGAATTCAGAAACAGATAAATCTATTAAATAACTTCTCTGGCTGCTGTTCTACCATTCCCCCCATCGTTTTAGAGGATATTTGCTCCCTTTCGTTCAGTCTGTAATGCAGGTTCAGTGACCAGATGAACGCAGACCGGAAAGCCCAAGAAGAAAAGAAACCTGATAAGATACTTTTATTAACTGGCAAAAAGAGTATTTTATCTTAGGACATAGTCAATGCAAAGAAATGACATCAATTAATGCTTAATAAAACCCCTCTGAACATGAAAACCCAAAGCAGGTACAAAAAGACTATTTAAGATCCAACGATTGCAATCTAAGCACATCCAATAGACATCTTCTAACACACAGTTATAAAAATGAAAAGGCACATTGTCCAGAATGAACTGGGAGTTGTTTTGCCCATCACCAAAAATTCCTCTGTGTAATTTGACATTTTCCTCCAAGGGAAAGACATGGAAGCAGATGAAAAGAACAAAGTATTTTGTGAATTAGTATTTAAAACTGTGCTTTAGATATAGAAGCACATGACAACATTATCTAAAGAAATTAAAGAGAGGTTAACCAATCTGCCTAAGACAACTGGAATTGATGTAATCTGCAGGTTAGTGACATGCTAGCTGCCATTTTACAAGTGTGGTCTTCAGACAGAACCTCATCCTCTGAACAGCAACAGTTTTCTGATAGGAAACAAACATTTCTGCTGCTTACTTCTGGATGTAAGTGCCATATATTTTTATTTTATACACTTTACTAAGAGAGAATCAGAAACTATTCTACACTTCAAGACAAATAATTGACTCCATCAAATGCCAGACACCAATAGGTTTCACATACACCAGGTGCTTTGGAGTGTACATGCTTTATGACTAACAGAAAACAGTATCAGCCACAGGACTGCATCTGAAAAGCAAGCTTGAATTATTGCCAACATGATTCGAGCACTTCAGATCTACATCCATTTCTGCCCTCCTTCTCACCCGCACTAGAATCTTTGAGATTGCTTGTGCACACATTAGGGTGTGAAACACTCCCCTGTACAAAGGGATAAAAACAAAGCTGTTTCATAAGCTCTCTTGCAAGACCTGTAGGACATTAGCTTACAAGGAAGCAGAACCATAGGACTAGACATTTCAGTTGCTCAGAAGCCAGTACAGATGGTCTGAAACCACCTCTGTTCCTAGCTCATCTTGGAAAGCCTTTCATAGCCAAAGCAATATCATCCACCCTTCAAACAGCAGGACCAACATAAGATTTATCTGGACCACTAACATAGTTTGCTATTGACTTGAAAGAGTCACTTGAGAGAGGTTAAAATGTTTGTCTAACTTTATCTTCCTCCTAAAGTTGCCAAGCACAGTGCCAGCTTTGACCTGCAGTCACACATTTAGAATCTGAACAAGACTATCAAGTTACATGGCACCGCAGTTACTGACTCCATCCCTCCCTCCAGCCTCCAAGTAACCCCTGCTAGACCTGCACACCCCAGCACTCCCAGGTTTCTGGTTCACTGCGCATCTTTAAACTGCTTAATTCTACTGCACTTCTCAGGGCAAGGAAGAAATACAGAATTGTGACCCTTCTCCTTAGAAGCGTCTTAACAAACTAGAACATAACTTAAAGCAATGAACATTTGTATGTACAAGCAATTCAGAGAGCATCCTGGATGGAAATATAAAACCCACAGGTGAGACAGCATGCATCTAAGGTATACAGAATGAAGAACTATCAGTCTCAAATCCCAGAATGCTGTGAAGAGACATTCTGCCCAGGTGAAAAGCAGCACTGCCCTACAGGTCTTGTTCTGCTAAGGTTGATCACTGTAAACATGACAAATTTTAACCCAGTAAATCTACTTAGTCTTTGCACGGACACTGAAAGCAAATGGTATCCTGGGCTTCATCAGAAGAGGGGTGGCCAGCAGGGACAGGAAGGTGATTGTCTCCCTCTACTCTGCTCTTGTGAGGCCCCATCTGGAATACTGTGTCCAGGTCTGGAGCTCCCAGTACAAGACAGACAGAGAGCTGTTAGAGAGAGTCCAGAGGAGAGCCACGAAGATGATCAGGAGACTGGAGCACCTCCCCTACAAAGACAGGCTGAGGGAGC
Source organism: Phasianus colchicus (assembly GCF_987193195.1). Classification (NCBI taxonomy): domain Eukaryota; kingdom Metazoa; phylum Chordata; class Aves; order Galliformes; family Phasianidae; genus Phasianus; species Phasianus colchicus. Next base: position 16,464,026 of record NC_143446.1, on the reverse strand, counting down.
TGGGCTTGTTGAAAAGGCAGCTGTGGGGTGACCTCATTGCAGCCTTCCAGTACCTAAAGGGAGCCTGCAAACAGGAAGGAAATCAACTCTTTGAAAAGGTAGATAACAGGTAAGCAGGACAAGGGGAAATGGTTTCAAGTTGAGGGAGGGAAGATTTAGGTTGGATGTCAGGGGGAAATTCTTTACTATGAGTGGTAAAGTGATGGAACAGGCTGCCCAGAGAGGTTGTGGATGCCCCATCCCTGGAGGTGTTCAAGGCCAGATTGGATGGGGCCCTGGGCAGCCTGGTCTAGTATTGAATGTGGAGGTTGGTGGCCCTGCATGTGGCAGGGGGGTTGGAGATTAATGATCCTCCAGGTCCCTTCCAACCCTGCCATTCTGTGACTTCACACAGGTGAAACTGAAGCTAAAACAGGTAATTTTGCTCAAAGAGTATATGATAGCAAAAAAAAAAAAACAAAAACAAAAAACCACCAAACACTGCTTTCTAAAAACTTCACACCCTCAACACTGATCTTATGAGTTTGCTACAAAGTTTGTGAAAAGTCACTCTGTTTAATAGCCTACAAGATACAGTTTCAAGCCAAGACTACTTTACAGTTTGAGGAACATTATCTTCAGCTCTTTGAGGTTAAACAAGGAGAGTGCTTGATTTATAGGTCTTACAGATCCACATTTCTAGCTTATAAGAATGAAGTTCAGAATACTGCCCACGGGCTACTGAAGTATTTACTTGGAGAATTTCAACATTCAGCGAAGGAATGCGAGATAGAGAGAGAGAGATGTAAAGATGGCACTAGATCAAAACTCATTTGATAGCCAAAAGCCACAAGGAAAATCATACTTGTATCTTCCTCTTTTTTTTTTTTGAATAGAAGTTACTCGTAAACTCAGATACAATTCTTGATTATTTTATTCAAGAGGAAAAACCTGCTCTGGAGACATGCTGCACATCAGGAGATCTCCACTTGTTGCACACAGCTAAAAATGATCTAGGTGAAGCTACACTCATTGCTGACACAATTTCAGGGACTGGCAGCATGCTCTCAAGGTCACTTCCAAAGCAGATATCAAGAACATGTCACTAATCACGATCAACATTTGAAAACAAAACACTGAAGGTAACAAACACTGCACAGCGCATGCAGTGACTGGCCTATATCATTAATTGAAAAACCTTCCTTCTGAAACTTGCTTAATTCTGAAAGGACCACTTCTTTTAACAAATTGCTTAGCACCACACTGCTACAAAGCACAAAGAACACTTGTTTTAGAAGGCGCTTGTTTGGAGGCTATCTGCTTTATGACAGTGCCATGAGAAAAACTTAGCAAGAGAATGAAGATTTTGTTAATTCAAAACGGTTTTATGTGATAAACTGCCCTGAGATCCTACATGTCACAGTTAATAAAGAATTAGAAAGACTCTACTGGGCTCTATAAAACTTTGCCTACAGCCTACAATGTCTCATGGCAGCCCCAGTATGGAAATCTTGAAGCCAAAGAATAAAGCAGTCTAAATGCATCCATTTTATTCACACTACTAATATGATCACTGGCAATAGACTAAAATCATTTTTTAAAAAAATAGCTGACTTCATTTTAGTGAAGGAAACAAAAGCTGGCTTACCACTGAACTGCTTGATTTTTATCCTTCTGTTCAACGAGGTGCAATGTTATTTATGGCTGTATTAAAATCTACTGGGTTGTGATAAAACAGTTTCAGTAGCTCAGAGCGCTCAATCATCACGCTCAGTAATGTAAGACAATCCAAGTCACCTTCATGCAAACGCAGCTGGCTGCGATCTGAAGCATTCTGCTAAATACCAGAATTGGCATTTTTCTGCTACTTTGGCAAGACACAAAGGTGTGTGCAGGCCTTACCAAGAGGCAAAGCACTGCTCCAAAGGAGAAAATTAACCCAATCAGCCAAGTTGATGCCATAGAACATCAAAACTGAAAACCTGCATTGTTGGCATTACTTTTCCAAGGGAGCAGAGTGCTTGTGCCCCTGACACTTCCATTAAGCAATATTACACATCCTATTTCCTGACATCTCACTCACAGAGAAGGTGTGCTTACTGTGATGTCAGCTCTAACAAGAGACTAAAGGTAACAAAAATAAGAAATTGCATGTTATGTATTGCACTTTAATTTTAAACCACAGTGAAATGTGGGGGTTTTGTTCATTCTCAGCTAAAGGAATACTGCCATAATACTTTTGTATCACAAAGATGTTTATGGCAAACAGCTATTACATTACATGATCTCACCTCCATTCTCCATGAACTTATTCTTGTAACAGCCAGATGGTAGTTATTTCCTGGCTCCCAGGAAGAAGACAGACTAGCAGAGCCTCATTCAATAAAGGACAGCAACATTTCAGCCCTTTAAAGATCTCAAGCCCGTCATATGTAAGAGATATAGCATCATGATCTATTTTATAACGACAAAAACAACATCCAGCCACTCAGCCACTTTTGTAACCTTCCCCACACCTGCCTTTCCATGTCTTGCAGACATGAGCTGTTGAAAACTCTTCTCCTTGTGTTATTTCACATATGGTAGATAAATAATTCATTACACTGTGGAATGAGAAGCTCTTGTCCACAGAAGTGACCCTTGCTCAGGCCGAAGGAAGAACTTGCAGCACAATCAGCTGAACTGGTGAAATCTTTAGACAAAAAAAATCAGCTAGTTGTCATTAGCCTTGTTTAGGCAACCGTAGCAAGAAACTGCAGTCAGAAGCATTACTTCAACAGATATTGGATAAGAACATTCTCTGTATGAATACTTAAAGACTGTGAAAATAATGTTATATAAAAAAAAAGATGTCCAGAACTTCTGCATTTCCAGCACATAGACATGCCCTACAAGAGCAGCAGCCTTTTCAGCCTGACAAGCTCTCAATGCTCTGGTGCAGAGTACTGCTGGTGCCAGTGTTAGGACTCTCTTTACGGGACATAAATCTAAATTTTATAATGCAGCACCACAAATTCCACCTTCCCAAGCACTTTACAGAAAACTCTTTTTAATGGTTTCATCTGAACTTCAAGAAAAAAGCTCCAGTCAACATCTCATCAGGAGAGGCACATTCATGAGATACAAAGCCGGGTGCGCGCTATCAGCCCAGATCTCCAAAGGTTAGCTGCAGAGGAGGATTGCCAAGAAATTCAGAAGTATTGGTTTTGTCAGAAGATCAAAATGTCTCTTGAGACATCCAGGGCCTCCAGGCTTGGTCTCAAAAGAATCCTGTTTTAAATCGCACTCGACCCATGCTAATTTAACCCTCAAAATGCTATTACAGGAACAGAACTATGTTCTCAAAGGGAAACAGAGACAGTATCTTCTAGTCAAGCCACGTTTATGTCAAAAATATACACATCACTTTTTGCCACTGGAAAATACAGGTAACACTGCATGTACTTCACGAAAAACCTTTCACTACTGATGGATAATAAGTTATAGCTACCCAAGAGACAGGATGGAAACACAGCCCAACAGAAGGCAAGCAGGCCCTGGACAGTTAGATGAATGTAATTAGAGATTAGATGCGGACTAACTAGATGCTAACTCGCTCTCTCCCCCCACTTTCCTTACCTTATTTTATATTTCAAGTATAAATGCATTTCAGTATATCACTACTTCATGAGACAGAATAGTTTTTAGAGATCTTAATGCTTTAAAAATGCAAATAAGCTCACACTGAACTGTGTTTCTTTTACATGAAAGTCTGAACACGGGAAAACTAAAGGGCACTAGGAACCAGAGTAGATGCCAGCACATCCATAACAACCAACAGTGGGGTTGGACACCAGCAGATCTACTCACAGCTCATACCCAGGACCCCATAGCTTGATGTACATTTGCAACACAGTGCAATACACAGAGCTGTGCAGGGAAATGGCTCGGGATGCCACGTGCATTGCAAAGATGTTCACACCATGCTGGCTCCAGACTGGTCTCACAGGCTGGACGCCTAGTCCTGGCTGGAGAGAAGGAGGGCTCCTTGCTTAGTATCCTCTGACACAAACATAACTAGTATTCATCAATAAAAATAAACTTCTAGTGAGCAGGGACAACGGGAAATTTACTGCAAAAGCAGGTTGCTGTTCATGCTAAGGGCTGCCAATTCTGCTTCTGCCTTACTCCAGCTGATGCCTATTGCTTATAGACAGCTGGAAGCAATAGTTAGCTGAGACACGTTGTCTGGAATTACAGCCACTAGGGAGGGAAGTGCAATGCTAGACTAGCTGTGGTTCTCAAACAGTTATCTGCCCCTATTCCCTGGTACACACTGCACCCAAAGCAGAGAATCTAGATGCTCTGCTTGCACCACACTAAGCGACCAGGATGGGTTCGGTCATGGCAGTCTGCTAAACCTGTCCTACCAGCTTCAGTCAATGGAGATAAGAGGAATTAATAGCAATTCCTGGAGAAGGTGGAAGCTCAGAGATAAAGGCTTTCTAACGGCAAGTGCTGCGAGCAGCCTGAGCTCAGGCAGAAGCCTTGTCTGGAAGCAGTGCCCCCAGTGCTTACATCAAACACTCCTGGGAAAAGCAGAAAGCCAATTCTGAGCAGCAATCCCATAGGAAATGGCACTTAGTACAGAGCGACCACTTGTTTAGAGAGAAGCACTCCAGTGCAGATGGCACCACTCTTCTACCCTCCAAAAGCCAACGTAGATCAGAAAAGCACAAACTCTTTTGAAAAGCCACAGTAGCGTGATTAAATACTATTTTTCCTTTTACACAACAAATGATACAGGGCTGAACCCTTAAGGAATACATGAACTTTCATGTGAAAGGAGCCCATTAACTGCTGCACAAGGAATGGTGCTTGTGGGCCACGATTCATTTCCTTTTAGGAAGCTTACAATTGCTGCACATAACTGCTGACTCATTCAAGGTCATTTTACTCCTTTCCTGAACAAACTGTTTCTTTGAGTCCCAGCCTATCGTGGTATTTCAGAAGACTGTCATTTCAGTGAGAGCAAGGAAGCAGAATTTTGTTAGCTTGTGCTACACTTCAAGGATTCAAAATTACTTTAAACTTAAGCCAGAAATATTTTTTTCTGAAAATACTATTTATTATGAAAATAGAACCTAGCAGGTGGAGAAATGATATTATTACATTTCACTGGGAAATTAACAAGTTATGATAATATAAATGATTGCTGCATTGTTTTTAAACTTAGGTCTCACTCCTAAGAATTGCTATCAATGAGAGAAGAACCAACTTTGTGTAACGATAGCAGAGCACTGCACAGCTTCAATAAAACAGTCCCAGACTGCACAAGGCTGTAGCAGCAATAAGAGAAGCTCTGCTCCACCAGTTCTGAAAGAGGGCTTCCAGTAGTTGCCTGTTTATCTCTTTCTCTGAAAACAAATGGAAATTTGCTTCCTAATCATCCGTGAAGTCCACAATGTTTTAGTTGTTTCAACTAGGAATTTTCAGGTGATTTTTAGGAAGAAAGTCTGAAATAAAAGCTTTCATTCACTCACAAACTTCCTTCCACATTCACAATTCATTTTTTATTTGAATTAAGAACAGAAACGACTCTAATATCACTGCAAGTGTAGCTTAATATAGCAATTCAGTGGAAGGCCTTTCACTGTAACTAGGAAGAAAAAAAGGAAAAGAAGTCAGTGTTGGAGAAGGAAAAATACCCTGAAATTTGATGTGAGGATTTTCTAGAGCAAGGAACTTGAGTCTTTTAAAGATGCTCAGGTGCTAAGCAGCTTCTGAGATCCAAAGCCCCATCCAGCTACAGCCACACAGCTCCTTCCCAAGCTGCTGTGGCTCAGCAGTCTGTCACACTCCTGTGCCCTATGATGCCTTTTGGTGAGCAGATATGCTTATGTCATTGTTCAAAAGGAGAGCACAGATGGATAGATACAAGACTTACATTGCCCCAAGACAGAAAAATTGCTCTTTGAAACTCAGTGGGTTTTTAAACACAGAAGACACACTCCTGATGTCGATGTGTTCGTTTTGAGATGATGCTGATTCCAATCAAGTCAAGAACAAGAATTCTGTTGTCAGAAGCCAGAGCTTTCAGTAAATGAAGTGCCTGAAGATGTCTAATGGCTTCTGGGTTGTGTAAGCCACATCAATTGTTGAATACAGAAATATTTACTACATTTTTTTTCCAGAAAGTTATTATAAATTCTTTTAAATGATTTTCCATTCACCCTGCAAAAAGGATGGCGTGCATAGAAAGAATGGAAGCAAACAGCAATGCATAAATACAGGCTGCCATAACACGCTTGCTTTACTCAGCCTCGGTCCTTAGCCCTAAATGCAACTAGAAATGAAAAGCACGCATCCAGCACCGAGGAAAAAGTAGAAGGAATAAATCTGACACCGCCAAGAGCTGGAAGTTACTGGGTAGATGGGAAAAAAAAGGTGTCAGCAGTGTCAGAAACAAAGCAATGAAAATGATTACGCGCACTGGAAGCCAGAACGGAGACAAGTGCAACACACTACCATTAAGCATACACAGTTCAACGTAGAAACTTAACACTAACATTGGCTATTAAAAAACAACAATACCAACCAGGATTTGTAGCACAAAGCAGGAAAGAGAATAGTTCAATGCAATACAATTGTCATACACAACTCCGAGGTCAGGAAACATTCAGTGGAAAATGCACTCCTGTTTTATCATTTTTGCTTTTTCCCCTCCCAAAGCATTCAAGTTGTACTTGTTGAACAGGTTTTCTGCTTCAATGGGATGCCACCAGCAGATGTTCACAGACTTTCCACATTCAATCAGTTAACAGCTTGAAGACACCTCTGAGACATTAGTTTGGTGGAAACAGAACACAGTAATACAAACATCATGATCAGAATAACGTGTGAAAGCCAGTTGCTGTCACTTGATTAATAGCCTTCATCAGAGAAAGGAACAGTCTAGAAAGGCAACTTCACAAGCATCTGAAAGCTTTCCCAATAGAGACTCTTGGAAACTGCAATGCCATCTACTGAGAGATTATGAAAGTGCAATGCAATGAATGACTCCTGAAAGCGTTCTGCAGTGCTTAGAGCTTTTTGTGTACTAGTTTAATTGCTGTAATACCAATGCTGAAACACATGCTGCTCGGGGCCAAGTTCAAAAGAAAAAAAAATGTTTAAACTGGAAAAAATTATCCTAGAGTTTTCAAAGAACTGAAACATCACAGCCTACTGATAATTAAACAAGGCAAAGACACTAAATAACAGAGGTCCACAATACAAATATTGTTCCAAAATGCTGAAAGGATAAGGGTACGATGTGGGACACCCAAATTATTAATTTGGCTTATACATTCTAAAACATCAATATTAAATAAAAAATAAAATCTAAGATACTCTATTTTGAGCTCTACATCATTACAAACTTGAAAAATTGGATATAGGTCTAGGCTGATTATACTACAGATGTATATTAACAAGTCTCCAAAAAAACTGGTTAGTGTGGAACTGGCACCCAATGGAAGTGCTTCTAGGGACAGCCTGCAGGGCTGAGCTGTTTTCCCAACAAGCCAACTCTCCCCATGTGTTCAAAAGCAACAAGATAATCTTGTAGTTGGCAATGAAAGAATGCTGAGAATCAAGAAATGGTATGGTCATGATTCTACAAAGGCCACTATGTTATTTAATTTAACAGTCTGTCAAGCATGTAAAATCGGGCATTTTGTTTTGCTGGGTCACAACAGGAAGTTGTGGAAGCTCCCCAGGAACAAGCACCAGCCCAGGGCATGCATGGAAGATGAGCAAGGAAGGTGTAGTGTTCGTAGTTGCACTAAAATACTATATCCAATTCTGCTATCATAAAAGGTTCAAAGATCTTCTAAAGGATTAGTTCTTCTGAAGGAGCCAAGATCTGCCAAGTCCAAGATTCTGCATCTAAGCAGAATGCTAACACAGTCTGCTTTTCCACTAGCCCACAACAGTTTCAGGAGTGTTGCAATCCTGGTCTGCCATTAATTATTAACTGAAGATTTACAGTAACAATGGTTTAATTCTTTAAGTCAGACAGACAGACCTAACCAGACCCACTAGCTAGCAACTGACTTGTTCTTTTAGTTTAAGAATAAGTTGTGAGCCTGGCATCTATCTCAGGGGTATAAAGGGTTAAAGCTACTACTCATTTCCTCAGCTGGCCTACTACTATTGTAAAGTCAGTCTTCAGCTGAATTCCATCAGGCCATGCTTTCTTAACACAAGCTGACATGTTCCTCTTCAAGATCTTGGAATGTTTTTCTCCTCTCTGTCTCTCAGTAGTAGATATTAGAAACAAATACACCCTAAAAGCCAAATGGTAATCCAAAAGCAAAGTAATATTTAATAATCTGGGGAAGAAGGGCGGGGGGACGAGGGGGGAAGGAATGGAATTATTTTGTTTTTAAAAAGCAAAATACACTTGCCAGGTCCTTTATAGACAACACAATACTGGGTTTTGTTTCAAGTTCATAACTCGGTTCTTAAAGTAGTTGATAATGAACCAGCAGGCATTATTTTAAATCAACTAGTTTTATTAAATGAGCCAGAAAGGAAAGAGGCAGGGCTAATTACCAACATTCCTTGATGAATTACCTAGCGGTGTGTGGTAAATCTCTGGACGTCTTTGTCTTTATCCCCAAATTTATCCCTTACTTATTTCTCAAGAGGTTAAAGGACATGGGGCTAATTAAGGAACCAATCCAATGACAGACAGAATCATTCAAGGTAAGGCTGGTTTCTGCTCTTTCAAGCTTTTGCATCTCTGCCTGGTACTTCTTAATCTATTTTTTTTTTCCTTAATATTACTGCCAGGGAGGGGGAGGAAAAGTGCTAATCTTGTCACGGTCAGGCAGGTTGAAATTGCCATGCAGTGCTGGGCAAAATGCTACATATTTGTAATTTAGCCAATAAGAAATTCCTTAAGCCTCTCCTGAATGGCAGGAATGTCTCTGGCTTGTCACTTTGAATTCATTCACTATAGAGGTTCAGCGTCTCGGAGAATAATGCTGCCAAACTAGCTGAAGAACTGAAATACTTGTGCGTATACATAATGCCTAAAGATTACTTTAAGCAGATCTAAGTTTTCACATTTTAACATTTAACGTCTATCAAAGCTGTCAACAGAGGCCTCCCCAGACCTCCACATGACTCTCCCCGTTCTCCAGCTCCGTGGGGGCTCTGGGCACTGTTTTCTGCCCAAGAAAACCATGGAGGCAACAAGCACAACTGCACTGAGCAGCACTGCCCCTTTTCCATGATCTGGGCTCAACCAGGACAGTGTAGTAAGATGGGTTTTTTTAATTAACTTTGGCTGAAAAAGTACAGCCTGCTACAACCTGCTACCTGGTGAGCTGCAGCAACTCTTCTGTGCTTCTAACAGCCACAGCTATGAGCTCCTACAAAACTTTGAGAAGATAACTCATCTTCTGCAGTTCTGAAGCAGCCCGACACGTAATGAGCCACAGTTCTCCCAAAGCCTGGTAACTCAGACATCAGAAAACATGGCAGAAAGAAAACTTTGAAGCAGTAAGAGAACCAACTTAGCAAGTTCCCCTTACCTTTGGAGAGGTTATTATTATGCTTCATCTTTGTCAGGAGTGTTATTTCAAGCTACCAAGTAGGTCTGGTCCTTCAGCACACCCATGCAGAGGGCTAAGTAAATCCTCACAGCAGCACACCGCCTTGTTGAAACATGCTGCCTGTGTGAAAGGCACCAGCTCTACAAGGAGCAGCAGCTTTACAGCTCCTTGCTCTGTTCACTGCACTATTTCCCCAGAAAACACCCAAACCCGTACATCTGGTAACCTCTGTATTAAAAAAAGATTCTACATTTCAGGTTTTGTCCAAACTACAGACATTACCACTAGTTCTTATTCTGGAGTAGCTTACAACTCACTAAGCAAGCCCAAGAGATGCTTCTACTTACGTAAAGGTTTAGAAGGCAAGGCAGGCTTCAGAGGTTCTGTAGTTAAAAGCTAATTTTTCCTAACAAAGAATTTGCTGTAGGCTTCAGCTATGCTCATTGGCTCTGCTATGCTGTCTCTGTAGTTCACCAAGGCTTGTTCTGGCAAATCACTTCTCTAAGTTACAATTGCAAATACAAGCCATACTTATTTAACATACTGGCACACACCACTATCTCCTATTGTCAGGTTCGATTAAATTAACTTGGAATCAGATAAGCATTCCCACAAACACACACACACTGTAGCAGATGCTACCATGCACTTATCTTGACATCCCATTGTTCCTGTTCTTCAGAACTGTAAGATAGGTCTGCTATACAATGGAGTTTCATGGTACTTACTATACAAGGAATGCTATTTCTAACTGCCCGGCCTTCTCTGTTACCAGAAGGACTACATCAACACCATGGGTCACTGTTTGCAATAGAGCATGCTGAAAAAAGATGAGGAGGTGGTATTTTTTTTTAATATACATCCATAATCATTAACATCACTCACACGGCATGCTTGGCATTTCAAATACAAAGAAATACAGGGTGTCTGATGCAAAGAGCTTTTCATGGTGGTGCATATAAAATCTGAATGAACAATGCCACGAGGGTTAAGCAAGAGGCCAGAGTGGGCTCCTGCAGACTCTGGAAAAGCTGCTGCAAGACAAAAGATAACATGAACTAGAGTGATTGCAGGGATGGCACTAGGAAAGATGAATGGATTTGTGTTGGTCAGCCCACAGATACTGCCCTACAATGGGCAGACACACTTGGAATGATGAAGGAAGGACGAAAACACAACAAAGAGCGTCTGGGTCATTTGAAAAGATGTTTAAGGAAAACAAGCCACAATGACAACACACAGCAGTCAAGAGCTGTATTTTTAGCACCAAAGGAGCAGTTAATACCCACCATGAGGAAACCCACCTAGGCTGCAAGGCAGAAGGAATCCTAAGTGAGGTTCCTCTGTGACAGATAAATGTTTAAAGTACCCAGCACATTATAAACATTATGGTATGCCACCAGTGACTCAGCAGGCAGATCACTCATTTTAGAATAAGCTGCTCATAGAGAAAGGAGATGGGGAATAGGGGAGAAGGGAGCATTAAAGCTACCACCAGCAGAAAGGAGAAATAATTGATGCTCCCCACATTTAAGTGTCAGCTGCTAGGACTACAGGTGAAAATACAGTTCTGTGATAGCAAAAAGGAAGTCTAGAAGCAGAGCAGAAACAAAGAACCCCTTGTGACATCCTTCTGCAGCATCACTCCTCACCCACTAGGATATGGATGAGGAAGCTGCTGAGTGATAAGTTAGCCTTTATTCCTGTGAAACTAACATCAGTAGTGAAGGACAACTGAAAGCCCTAACAAACCCTCCTCCTGCTATCAGAAGTAAAGTTACTTCAAATGAAATAGACCTGTTCCTAGTCCACCTCATAATTACATTTTACAAAGCAACAAAATTTAAATTCCAACAGGTCATTTCCTACCTTGCCAAGCTACATTACTTAGCAGAGAAATGATGCAATCAGAAGTCATTACTCAATAAAATAAAATCCTATTTATTCATATACCTTCGAACGTAATGACCACATTATGTAATGTAGAGATTCCTATGCAGTGTGACACAGGTTAATATGAATTACTCTTTCTGTGCTGTTTTAGATGACATCATAAGCATCTTGGAAATACAAAATGCAAGCTCATCAACATTTTCAGCTTCTTCTTAAGCTAGTCATCCCAAACTACCATCTTCAGGCATGCAAATACTATTCCCTTAATATAGGAAGATATAGAAGACAGGACAAGTCACACTGTGTAATTACAAAATACAAACAGGAAATTTACCAAGTTGGTTTTTCTGACTGGTTAGGGCTTTTAATGTGATTTTAAGTTCTACAAAAATCACCAAAGCCAACTACATAAAACAGCTGCTACTTTTGGTGGTATTGGCCTGTGAAGTAACATTCGAAAAGCTCTCTCAAAGAAAACTGCCTCACAGATTAACACTTCTGAAAGACAAAAAGGGCATTTTTACACTATCTCATTCTTTAAGGTCACTAAATCCAGACCATCTGGATATTAGAATTACCACATGTAGTTCCCTATTCATCTAATTAAAAACGCTGTTAGGCTCATACGGACAATTTGTCTACAGCTAAAAACAACTGAAGTGTAAGAAGCAGCTCCAGGGAAGTGATGTCACCAGCACAGCATACTTCAGGCACAGCTGGCTGGCAGCCTATCGGCACCAGGGAGATCCCCATTTACTGTTAGGCACAACTTCTGAGCCAAGCAGCAATGCAGTCTCTTGTCTCGTGCACAGCAAGAGATCACAAGGATGTGGTTTCACTCCTGTTGCCTGTTAGCTATGTAAATGCAGGTGACAGGCAGTCAGAGGTTGTTTTATTCCATCAGGTAGCTCACATTTCTCTCCTGCCAAGTGTAAAGAATGGGGACAGATGCTTCCTCTAGAACCCCAAAAGATAAAGATTCAAGTCTGAGTCCTTCACATCCTTCCCCTTCTCTCTCTCTCTCTCTCTCTCTCTCTCTCATGTAAAGAGGCAGCAGTAAACTGGACAATGTAAATGACTGCTAAAACTTCAAGACACTACACACCTATCATCAGGAAGTAAACATGTCCCTATAAGCTTTCAAAGAGATTTAGAAAAGGGAAAAAAAAAACATCATCATGAAATAAAAACAAATTCATGTCATGATGAATTAGGATGAAATTATCAAAAAATACAATTATTTAACCAAGAACATTGTGAACAGAAAATTACCTCATATCACCTACATACCTGCTAGATTCACATCGTAACTAGGGTGTCATAATTCAGAAAGAAATTTAGCAATTTCAGGATGCACAAACATTAAAACAAAATAGCTTTTCCCAGTCAGTTTCAGACTCTCTGGTATGTGCACATATGCTAAAAGTACATGCACTTCCTTCAAAAATTAAATACATAATTGAGAATCAGTTTAACTCCTGTAGGTTGTGCTAGAGTATATTCTAGTATTCCTGCAAGTATTACTAACAGCACTGTCCACACAACACCATAATACGGATTCAGTAAACAAGAAGAACTTGCAGCTCCTCCATAAAGCAGTCACACTGAAACTGCCTTGAAATACTGAGCCTGCAACTCTCTTTTAAGCTTAAGTCCTCGAATATACATCACTAATACAGAACAGTAATGGGCAAAATACAAGAACGCATTGTAACCCAGTTTACTTATCTGATAAAAATGTGCTTATTGACTGAAAAAAAATTACTAAATACAAAACTGCAATAAAAAGGTATTGGAAAAATGATATTTGCATTTGCATATTTGCAGTAACGCAAAGCAAATAGATAACTTTGCAAAATAAATGACAATTTTACTCTCACAAGATATATCATCATATTTTTCCATTACTTTTTATGCTCTTTTACTAACATGTTTTCACACTGCTTTACTTGAAATGGACTTACTCTGAGCAAGAAATTATCTCTTTTCTTCTAATTGTTCAAGATTTCCTTTGAGTAATTAGCAAGCTACATCCCCTTTGACAGAGAGATACTAACAAGCTCCTACAGCTTCCAGAAGGACAAGGAACCCAGAGCTACTAACAGCAAACAAGTCATTTAAGCAAAAAAGGATTACCAAGGCTTGTTGCAAGGGGCTGGAAACTCACCGTATTTCAGATTAAGGCTTTCTGAGAAGCCTCTTTTTGCAATGAGTTTTGATTCAATTTTTAAAAGCATATGTATATATTTTTTTATTATTTGTAAAATGAAATATTGACTTGAGTATTTATTAATAAATGTCTTCCTTTTGAAAACCACTGAGCGTAGAAAGAGCGGACAATGGCTTCCAAATGGGAAAACAACAGAAACAGGAGTTTTGTAACAAAACCTCTCTCTCAAGATCTTGAAGTTTAAAGAAAAAAGAGACCACAAAAGTAACAAGATTTTCAATCTTGAATACTGGGACACCAAACCGATCTGCAAATCAAGCCAAAGCAAAATTCATTTGCAAGATTTTGGTACTGGAAATACTTCTCCCACTATATCCCTATTGCATAAAGCACATTTCGGCGATTGAGTGTGGAGTGCGGGGACCCAACGTACCTTGAGGACCTCCATGGGTACCTGCGTGGCAGGGGGCAGGCTGGCGGGCACGCTGACGTTGATGGCAGGTGTCTGGCTGACAGGAACTCTCTGTTGCATGAACTGGGCTGCTTGCTGCTTCTGCTGCTGCTCCCGACGCTCCTGCTCCTGCATCTGCTCACGCATGAGCTGCTGCCGTAGCAGGATTCGTGAGGTCATGCTGGAGGAGCTTAAGGGAGGCTTGGAAGCGCCAGGATGCTCGGAATTGCTGTGGGAAGAGCAGAGAGAGATGGCTCAGCTTCTACCAGTGGCTCCATTGATCCCAGCCTCAGGGTTTGCAGAACCGCAGAGCAGAATCCAAAAACGGAAACGCCACGCTAAGATGAGTGCATGGCTGACCTACTGAGGGTACTTAGCAGCTGCATTGTGCTGCCTTAACTTGACTGCAACCAACCACTTCTAAACACCAATATCCGGCTGGAAAACATGCCTCACTATTTCAAGTTTTGCAGCAACCAACCATGAGAAAAACAAGTGATTTTATAGATAGCAGCAGGGACTCATATTCATAATTTTTTAAATAAGTATGAAAAGAATGAATTGCGTTGAGAGATACAGACAATACTCCAGGTCTAATCATCTAGCTCAGAATAAATAAATCCACCTCTTCCATGAAAGCAGCCACCCTTCCCAAAGCCCGCTGAGCCAGTCGGGTTAACATCCTGCTAATCTGCAATATTCAAGAGTCATCAACACTGGGCAAGCACAGCACTTTGCTGTAAACATAGAGACATCTTCTGAAACAATCAATCATTTTGTTCACCCCCACAAGTAAGACTCCATTTATAAGACATTTCTATAAAGTGGAACTCTTAAGGCAGGTAAACACCAATCTACACATCCTTTAAGGGAGGGGAGTCAGAAGCAGCTAGGAATCCATGACTCCATGGACCAAACAGATACACAGCATGTCTGAAAACCAGCAAGGAAACTCCACCTCTGGCTCCTGAGTTTCGGTGCTACCTGCACAATGCTGCTGAGGCAGCTCACAGTGCAGCTCAGGGCCCAGCATCCCTCCAGCTCTTGTCTCAGGACTGTGGCCACTGAGAGCCTGGCCAACAGGAGCACTGCTGAAAGCTTGTGCAGTTTGTTTAGGATCAATGCTGTGAAAATGCAAAAGGAGGGCCCATGCTTACTCTCACCAGAGATCAAACTTTGCTCTTCCAGAGCACACGTTCTGGGGGCAGGGAGGGAGCAGAGGAAGGAGACAGCCTCACTATTTAAGACCTGTCAGGTTGAAACATTCACAGAGACACTGATCCTTTTGATAAAACAGGAGAAAACCTTTGTGGTGAAACTAATGCAGCTGTGGAATAATCGCACTAATTAGCTGCTCAAGACAAGTCAACGACTGTGATACTTGCAAAAACACCACCCTCCCAATTAATACACAGCATTCTCCCATCAGAACCTTGCAGCCAGTTTCCTGGCTGCTCCGCATCTGAGCAAACATCGGAGCCACCCAGAGTCCCCATCCAGGTTGGAAACATGCATTTCCCTAACTAGGAGAATTACAGAGCTCCAAAAAGGTCTCCAAATCATTCTGATTGTATCCACTCAACCAGTAAAAAAAAAAAAAAAAAAAAAAAGGATTGTGCCTGCATCCCCAGTATAGGTATATTTATGGACTATATACAGTATAACTGAGGTGCCAACATTTCCTCCCTGCACTCTCAATGTTTCTGCTCATACACCTCACTTTAATGGTCCACTGTTACAGATAAGCAAAAAACAAGTGCTGAAATGCTGCTTTTAAGGAAAGACTCATTCCTCACATTAAATCAAAAACTTACTTTGTATCAGTTTAAGCAGATTTCTCATTAGTGTACTATTGGCATTTTTTACAGACACCTAATGCTGCAAAGTTGATAACCCAACAGTCCCCCAACTTCTCTTGTTCTGAACTGCTTCTCTGCCTAACAAAGTCCAGATTAATAAAACTATCTCAGCAGATCCTTCTTGCATTTAAAATTGTAGGGAACACAAGGGATTTCTACTGCATTACTCCCTGTGAGGAGCCTTGCCACCCTCAGATGATTACTGTACTCATGCCACATGGCTCTACAGCCATCCCTACAACTTCCTGCACACCCCTGAATCGTTGATTAAAAAAAAAAGTCTTTAATGTCTTTAAAAATAAAATCCCAGAAGATATTGATTTGCCAAATTCTTCCCCAAAAGACAAACACTTTTCCAGGTTCTACTGCAATTCCATTCAACATTCTAATTATTCGCTGGAAAAAAAAAATAGCGTAGGTGTAATTAATCAGGTAATGCAAGAACGAGCAATGTACTCTTTAACAACCATCACAATAAGAGCAGACACTGGCCAGAGGAAGAAGAGTCTGATTTTCCATCCAAACCACCAGATTTTGGGGCCAGCTGAGGGAGAAAACAAGCTTGTGAGATTACGGAACGTCCTGTTCATCCTTATTGCAAAGCAGAAGCCAGAAAGCAATGTAGCTTAACAGCATTAGTGAGCTCAGCAGGCACATCACTGTGTTGTGTGTGCACGGTGATGTTACATGGCATAGAGACCAACCGAGCTGGTCCAGACACAAAGTGCCCTGTGCTGCTATCAGGCACTGCCTGCCAGACAGAATGCCCAGTTCATGAGGAAAATGGACAAACAAAGCAGCTCCTGCTGTTCAGATTTGCCATTATTTATCACCTGAGGAAGTTTTTGGTCCATGCAGGTCCCCTCTAGACACTAAGCTGACACAGCTTTCCTTCCACTTGCTGCAATTCAGCAAGAGCAGCACAGAGAAATGTGGAAAAAGAAGCATTTGAAATTTCCCCCTGTATTTCATTCCCTAAGCCCATCCCACACAAAACTCAGCCTTCATTCCCCACTGCATCCACTCCTCTCAGCAGCACGATGCAAAAACTGAATGGAAGGCAGTTGAAGTTTCATCACCACGTATTCTTTGGAAAGCAAAGAAGAAAAGCTTTGTCAGAAAATCAGTTTTCTAACAACAACAAAAAAACCCATAAACCAAAATCCAGTACTGATGTCAAAGGCTTAGTCAAAAGCGTACTGAAAAAAGTCATACGTTGAAAGCTGCTTGACCTTTAAGCCTTGCCACACAAGCAGATCTTCCCTCAGTACTGAGCATGGAGAGAGACACCGCAGTACGATGCAGAACCCAGACACGTGGATTTGGAGCTCACATACATGAACTGACTCAGCCAGGCATTACACAGTCAGTAACAGAACCCACACGGGCAACTGATACTCGATGTGATTGAGATACTTCCTGCAAACACAGTCTACAGATATCATTTAATTGCAATAAATGAAACCGACTCATCCTTTTAATTGACGTATGATTAAACCAGTTATCTATTAGCAGTCTAATAAGCATAGTGTAATACAGGCAGAGTTATTAGTTATGAATGTCATATGCCAATTCAATTAATCAGTAAGTGATAACATTTTAACAAATAAATCTAAATTACATATCCTTTGCATTGATGCCTGGGAAATATTAGTTACTGTATGCATACATTATAATGCAGATAGTTGTTGCATAATAAAAAGTAACTGGTCAGATTAAAATCAAGTTTAATTTCACTGCTATCAACTCAAGTGATTAAAGAGACCATATATTTCAAAGTTTAATTTATCTTTCCAAATGGGTACTGAATATTTCATTTCTGCCTCCGCGGACAAAACACTAAACTTGTTAGGCAGTTTTGTTTTCAGATCCTTATAAATTCAACAATCAGGATCTCTAGTTTACATGCACTACTCTTCTGGTTTACACACAACATTTTGCACTATCCATGTACTTGTTAAGAAATCCAGAACTGGAGTTTTGTCTGCCTAAGGCCCTTATGCTGGAATAAAACATTACAACAGTTAAAAACATATGCCAACTACTCAAACATAAAGCTTTTCCAAATTATTTTTTTATTAAAACAAACAAAAAACCCACACATCTGTTTTCCATCATTCTCTTGTATTCTAGCAACAGCCTGGGATATTTTGCTCCAGACAGGATCTGACAAATGAATACCTGAAATGTTTCAGCTAAGCGTGTGCACAGCTGACCTACGTGTCAGAGAAGGTGACATTCAGTAGAAGACGTTCTGAAGGCAATATGAAATACATCCAGATCTGACATTTTTGTAATGATTTCTCATCTCTGAGATCAGCCAAGAAAAGCAGAAGACGTAGCATCTCCAGAAACCCATGGAGCTGCACCAGCTCTCAGAGATCAGAGCAGAAACAGTATGTGATTTAAATACCTCTATTTAATGCCTTTATCCTTACTCCATTCATCATTATTTACAAAGAAAAGCAAGGCATCCACACTGAAGTATCTGACATCAGCTCAAGGCTAGGCTGATCCTTCCAGCAAGCAGATGAAAACTCACCAACACAATTCAAACATCTGGCCTGACCTACAGAAGGCACTGTCAGAAGCAACTAACACAACTCCCCTTCCAACACTCCTTCTGTTCAACGAGTGCTGTTCCCTCTAGCAGCAAACACCTCAGGACACAATTGCCAGTAGTATATATGTTAGCAGCACTTAACCTAACCTGTCAGTCAGCATCCATCATTGTTTGCCACACAGGTAACAGAAAACAGAAGGATACCATATGAGAACAAAATCAAAATTAACACAAGGGGGAGCAGATTAATAAAAAAGAAAAGTCTCTTCTCTTCCGTTTTCAGCCATCACAACAGACTTTACTTACAGGAAAAGTACCACAGCATTTCCCCTACACCTCTTCGTGCTTCATTCCTAAAATTTAATAATTGATTGTTGCAGTGACAATTCATTCAGAAAGCCAATTGGTTGGCACTGAATTAATGTATCAATGTAAAAAAAAAAAAAGTTGGCAGTCTTTAATGTCCTTTGTTGTCTGTCAAGGACAGAGCAGAAAGCCTGACAATTACATAAACAGCACAGAGGCCTTTATCAGCCTTTACAATACAGCAACAACTGTGTTTCAACCCTCTTTATTAAGGGTTTCTGCATTTGAAGGTGTGAAGAGAAACACTGCTTGGTTTTGCTTCATCATCATCATCAAAGCCAACATTTTTCTCTCCCTCCAGCTTTCCAGCCCTGGCCTGGCCCACCATCACATGCCCACCCCCAAGCAGTCAGCCTGCAGAGGGGAAGACGTGAAGCCCTCAGCTGCCCTCCATGCAGGTCCATGACCAGGAGCTCAAGGCTGAGTTACAGACAAATTAAGCTTAAGAGGTGTGCTAGTCTGTGGTTCTGAGTGTTCCTTTATTTATTAATGTAAAGATTATTTATTTATTAAAGATAATTTAACCCTCCACCTTTTTAAGTAGCTGCACACCACTTAGTAGTTTTCCATTTTTCTTCCTGTCTTTAAAGCACACTTTCACATGCTGCTGAGCATAATGCTTTCTGAACTTAATGAAAACCTCACTCATGACCCAGCACCACTCAGTAAACAATTATTAAGCTCTGGAGGTGGCTTTTGCATGAGTGTTGACTTAATAAAATGCCACAAGTTGATCTGCTCGAATGCCCATTTACTTGGGGACACAGCTTTCAGTATATACAGCTTAGAAACTTGATCCCCACCAGAGTGGGGAACCAGGCAGAACTGAGGCCCTGGTAATACCAACCCCTGGGATCAGTGCAGGCAGGCCTATACAACCAAGCATCTACTGAGCAGATGCTTCAGATGGCCCCAGCAGGCTCCAGGCAGCCCAGCACTGAGTTGGGTATTGCACAAACTACCAACTGCAACATGCCCAGGGCAAAGAACAGATGTGTCCCATCAAGGCCTGTGGGAAGCTGAAGGAAAAGCCCAGTGGTGCTGTGGGGCCATAGCACAGAGCTGGGGCCTGCCCTGCCCTCACACCCATCCCCGGGAGCAGGAGATATGCACTGGTGTTGAAAGCACTTATCCCATTCATTAATTAAAAGGAGTGTGATTAGGGCAATAACACCATCAGAGGGGTGGGTGGATAAGAGCACAGTTTACTCAGGATCTTTATCCACACAAGGGAACAGATGGGTACAAGACAACCTGCTTTCTGGGGGATAACTCCTGCACATCTAAACTTCTCTTCAGTGAAACTGCACCTTGGTTTGGAAGGGACCTTAGAGACACCGAAGTTCCAACCTCCTGCCGCAGGCAAGGTTGCCAACCCGTATATCAGGCAGCAGTTCAGGGTGCCTGGGGCCCCATATAGCCTGGCCTTGTATGTCTCCAGGGATGGGACATCCACAGTTAGCTTGAGCAGCCTGTGCCAGCACCTCACCATCCTCCCAGTGAAAAGTCTCCTCTGACATCCAATCTAGGTCTCCCCTTTTTTAGTTTAAAGCTGATCCCTCCTTGTCCTATTGCTACAAGGCTGTGTTTGGTTCTCTTTCTCAAACTTTCAAAGTCATCACAAATAGAAAAGATAGTACAGGGAAAGAAAAAAAGCAGAAGGCAGATTTACCTTTTGCTTGACAGAGTGAAGTCACCTTGCAAAAGACTTTTTGAGCTATTTCAGACACTGTTGCCTTTTATCTGCACTTACCTCTCTAAAGAACTCTGCACGCATTCGCAAAACATTCTACAACAAAAAACCAGATAGCTTCAACAACCAAAAAGTGATAAAATAAAAAGCAAGGAGATAACACTCCATTAATAACCTTTGTAGTTCTTGATTTTGCAATGCAGAATTTACTTGCTTTTATCTGGGTAAATAGAGAAGATAACACTGTCGCCAATAGGGAAGATGAAATACATCACCACACTTTTTGATACTTTTTAATTACATGGACCCAAAATCTGACTTCACATCCCTTTCTCATTGCATCTAAATTCAGACAACAACGTATGTATAAACTCACAGTTGGCTCACAAGTTTATCCAAGAGACCCACAGCAAACAAAGCTCAGACATGTTGTGCTCACAGTTTGTACACCTCGTTCACCTGCTCAGAAACTCTTCAAGCTGAGAACCCAGCAGGCTTCCCAAGGTCTGCAGGAACTCAATCATTCCCAGTCTGAACATCCCTCTGTTCATCCCTGATTTTCTGCTTACTGACTCTGCTTGTGAATGCACTAGTTAATTCTTTCCAAAGAACGCAGAGGGCAGCCTGAAATCTCATCTCGCACAGATGACATCCTCCTTCTGGTATGCTGAGCAAACAGGATCTTAAGAAGCAAAAGAGAAAGTGTTTATGGAAGATTTGCCTTAAATGATCAAAAAACCCCAACACTCATAATGAAAACCCCAAGGTGAATTTTCAGTGCTTGTAACAGGTCTGTTATCAGTGTGTATGACTCGCTCATTACAGCAAATATGAAATGCAAGAGAGAAAAAAACCTAACATTACTGAGAACTCTAGCATTAAAATCACCTTGGACAGATATGCAAACTCCCACTTCAATCTGCAGCCACAGGGCTAGCTGGTCATTACAGGATGTGATCAGGGAGTGTTTAGCAACTTCTCTTTCTAAAAAGACTGCAGAAACCAATTCCTCGGTGTCCTCAGAGTCCACATGTTTTAAACAAACTTAGTTTTAGTGTCTTTAAGAGTTACTTATAGTTCTACATTTTTTGCCTATTTGTGGAAGAATTACTGGGACAAAGAGGATTATTTTACTGTACAGGCTGAACTACTGAGGGGAAAAAAGGCCTTCATTCAGCAACATTTGCTTCACTTACCATTTGGATATTTACTCTGCAACTGCAATTTGCAATAGCAGGACAGATGTACCACTCCTGCTGCCTTGGGTATTCACAGTGCAGACAGCAAGGTAGAAAAAGCTCTAGCTGTCCACGTAAAAAAGTAGTAGTGATGTTTACAAATGCTAATTGAGTCCAAGTAAGTAAAGCAGATGTGAACTTCACGTCCAGTGAAGCATATACTGGCATATTCATTCACTAGCAGCAGTGCAAAACTGCAAACAACTATTGCAGAGATGGCCTTCAACTCCTCTATGCAGGTTATTTAATGCAATCAACAAAATCCCTGATGCGAGGTGATCTTAAATCAAGGCTCCTGTAGAAAGCAGGAGCCAGCAGTCTTTGCAGTATTGCAGTTAAAGTATTGCAGTACTATCAGGGGATCCAGCAGCATCCTCATTAGAACCATATTCAGCATGACATCCACTGCTCCACAGCACCTCTTCTTCCCTGCTAAGGACTGGCTCCAAGTGTGTCTAGCAGAGCACCCTGTTAGATAAGCAACCAGAAACAGGATAGGAACAAGTCAAGAACGTTAGGAGGCCTCCTTAAACAAGCTTCCAAACTCCAACCACTCCCAGCTCAGGGATTTCCCAAAATGGGTATCCTTTCTGTGTGCTTACAGCCCTCAAGTGCATGCTGTAGGTCATGTCAGTCTCACCTCGGGTTTTGCTCTGCAGCTCACACAAGATGGCTGGGGAAAGGCAGTGGAAGTGTGGACTAGAGGACCTCTTCATCTGCTGTCTAACAGCCATAGCTCTATTTTAAGTTCATGGCATCTAGATGAACCACAGCCTTTAAATCAACACTAAAGAGTTTTGTGAATGTCTGGACTACTGGGGAATGGGCATCTGCAGGGACTGCTCGGCCAATTCCCCAAACTTCTTTAAAAAAAATTCTGCACCTTGTTTCTAGTCAGAAACTGTTCATGAATAACACCAAGGAGAGGGAAAGATGATGATTACTTACACTTCATGTGGCATGTAAATAACAGAAATAAGAAATAATCAAGAACATGATAAAAAAAACGAAGTCTCGTTCAAAGTAACATGTAAGCAATGTTTATACCTTCTGATTTTAGAAAGTGCCTATATATATATATGTAGGAAAAGATCCCCCCAGTCTATTCAGAAGTATTCTTGAGAACCTGATAAATACAGCCTTAATTTTATTTTGGTATTTTCCTTCTGTTCTGCAAGTGACTTACATTGCACCTAAAGAGAGACATCAGAAAAGATCCTCAGAAACAACTCTGTGCAACCAAATACATTATTGGAAATCTGCAGTTCTACAAGAAGATTATATTAAAACCATTCAGCAGACACTGAGTTTTGCAGTCCTGTGACAACCAAGACATGACAACACCTGTGTAACATGCTCACAGACCTGCTGCATGAATACCACTTCTCACTTTTCCAAACACACTGCAGCTACTGAATGCCTTTTAAAAAAAAAAGCTGCCAAGTCAAAATTATTTACAAGCTTTTTCTTAGACCTTCTTAATTCCTTCTGCACTGCCAGAAGCACAGCACTTAATGGCTAGTTCTATTCACAGATACAGCTATATTAGTTGTGCAGCTACTGCAAACTCCTGAATCATGCAAGCAGGGGTAAGTGCCAGAATATGCTTCACTGGACATGAAGTTCACATCTGCCTTACTTACTAGGACAAAGAATATTAAAGGCAGGCACTTAGTTTATAACTAATAAATCCTGCAAAGACTATAGTTAATAATGAATTCTTGCAAGAGGGTTTTGCTTAATCTGGTGTATTTACTGCTTACTTGGCAAAGTGGCTGTGGGAGAACACACCAACATTGTGCAGCAAGCCTCACGTTCTCTTATATTAGGCTACAACAGAGGACTACAGAACATCACATAAGTCAACCAGTTTTACAAACCTGCAATAAAGTCACCTGGAGATTACGGACAGTTCCAGAATTGCCTGAGCCCTGCAGCCAATGGACTACTGACAACGGGGGAGAAAACAAACAGGTTTCTGGGTTCAGAATTTCCCACAGATCTCAAAGAGCCACCACTGCCACTAATGACACGTTCAGCAAGTTGGTCTTTGGCACTCTTTACCAGGACAGGAAAAATGATTTTGAATAAGAACAGAACATCATGGGAAATTTAGAAAAAAATGTTTCCTTCACTATTACAGTAGAAAATCTGGATTAGATCACAGTAGCCTGTTTTAGCCATTATCTATTTGCTCAATTTAACTATAAATTAGTAGATGACTGACGGTTAGTTGCCAAATCTGCATCTAATACAAGGAGGTTATCTACCCCATCCTTTTAAAGGCTGCTGCAGAGTCCCATTCAGGAATTACAAGTGGATTTCCAAGTACTCAGGGGGAAAAAAAACAAGCCTATTTTTAGCAACCTCCAGAATAAACAAGATGATTTCTTGCTTTATTTTGTCTTTAAGAGCAGACAGTAATGCAAGTATAAATGGACAACACATTTTATTTACCATTTACTGTAGATTTAAGATTGCACAAGACAGGAAGAGTCAAAATATATTTTTCCTTAAGTAGTATTATATTTATATATTGTTATACTCCTGCATCTCTTCTCTTTGCCTTCCTTCTCTTGATAGACATGTAGTCTAGCCACACAACTCCTAACCTTAATAGAAGGAACATATTTGAGAAATGATGTTATAGACAACTTAAAATGTTACTAAATCCACTATGAACCTCCCTGTGTGCCAGGGTATATAAATACACTCACAGAAAAGTCATATCCGCTTGCAGAACACCAAAGTTATTCAATTAACACTTGCACAGTTAAGGTGCTTGCACAATCCTATTTCATGGACTTCCAAAAACCACAGAACAGGACTATGGAAAGCCATCTTCTGCAGGATTTCTTCTTTTCTTAGCTCTCAGATGTCTCATTTTATACACTAGATGGAGCTTTGTCCCCTGTTTCCCCCCAGCCTGTCAGCTTGCACTGTATTATTTTCAGTCTTATGCAGCATGGATAAAAAGGGTAAAGAGGTAAAGGGTGAAGCACTCTCATCACCCCAAGTAAACAAAGCACACATAACTGCCCCAGGAGCACGATGGCATCAAGTGAGCATGTAGGCTCTAACAGCACTCTCCCTGCTTCTGCTCTCCCCTCCCTGGCTTGAACATTTATTCATTTTACAGGGAATAAAAGATTTTAACAACCCCATGTACAACCCTGCTGCAGCTCCCACCAGCCCCTTCCCCAGCCACAAGGCACTACCTTGAGTTCTCACCAGAACACTGGAGTGACTCCTTATAAAGGAGCAGTATTTTAACTCCTTACCAGATTACACACCTTAATTGCTTGCTAGCTTTCCTGGATTTTCCTTTATATTCCCACTTATTTTCTTTTAACAGAAGCTCTTCCATCTCTTCACTAGTAACCTCAGCCATCTGCATCTAACACCACTGCTAAGGCTCCAGCCTTGGATTCACAGACACTTTCGGGAAACAACACTGATCAGAGTAAAACTCTCCTTAACTTACATCTTTGACATCTGAAGCATTTGTTCAGGAGCAACAGTTAATCCTTTGCAAACCCCACTATGCATTTTAATAGGAAACAGCAGTATGAGAAAACTAGCCTGACTTCTGGTGGGCTCCCACAACTCTGTTCAGGTTTTCCAAAGCACTCCAGGTTGTTCTCCACCATCCGTATTTCAATGATGAATTTTAAACTCAACAGGACAGAAAAAAGGCCAGGTGAATGAATTATTCCTAATATCATAACTGTCCAGTGGTGCCACATCAGAATGAAAAACAGCAGTTGCAGGCTGCACCAGGCAAGGTCACACAAAAGAAGAGTGAAACATTGGTGTTGTTGGTACATGACACCTGTGTAAGATTTCATGGCAAAGGCTCACGGCTGGGCACTCTGCTCAAGAACAAGAAACTGAAACGATGAGAGGGACAGAGCCCACTTTATAGTGGGAAGCTAAAGAAAAGTTTGGCATTTTAATCTTACAAAACAGGGAGGTTGACAGGGATGAGTGTTGCTGTCTATAAATACTGCAGAGAAACAAACACCCAGAAAAGAACAACCTTGGCATTACCCCAAGTGATATGAACCAGCTATGAGTAAGATTAAATTAGTACCAGTTATATTCTGAGAAGTCCAGTCCTGAAACAGTTTTCAGCTGGAGGACTATTGAAGGAACAACATGCATTGCTTCAAGAATCTCACTGTAGAACGAAGCAGCCAGTAACCAGCTACAGGATGTAGAAGATGCCCTCCAGCCACAGGCCACAATGGGATAGACACAGGGCAAAGCACACTTACAGAGCAGAAGTGCTGGAATTTAGCACTGTATTAAACTGTAGCCTGTACATACATCAGCACAGCCAAACACTGTACTTCTGGAAGGTAAACAGGCTTCTTAGCAGCTTGCTCCAACATAAAGATGTTCTTCTAGAGCTAACGACAAGTTTCAGACATTAATTAAATACTACTCTTTTCATTTGGTGTGCTGGACAGGCTGGAAAGTAAGCGTCAGCAGTCCTCGTGCTGCAATTTCTTGGAACCATCCTCTTCACTCCTGCCATCAGCTTTGGGACTGCTCACGTTCTCCCGTGCATTGACCCAGCCGAGTGAGCCAGAGTTCAGGAGTGGGGAACTGCAGCAGTCAATAATGTCTCAAAAATGCAACCGCTCCTTTTCGTCTCAACTTGAGTGCCTACATCACTGCTTTGTAAACAAGTGCCTGTAGTTCAGCTGACTGCACTTTCTGAGGCTGGCTGTTATGCTTTTTTGCCCAATTTCTGTCCCAAACAACATGTGGGGGTTGGTCAGCGCTGCCATAATTTGGTGCAGCCACACATTGAAAGCGACTAAGTCAAAGAATAAAACCAACTTCAAGTGCAAACACCTGAAAGAGGTCTGAAAATGGATTACAAATAATGGTCATTTTTTGTCATGTAAAGATTCCTCCAAGTCAGTACTTCTTAAATACACAAAAACTCCCAGCAAGAGGTACAAGGGACTGACATCAGAGTGCACAAAGGAAGCTAGAGTTAGAAAAGTGTGGGAGCAGGTGATAAAAATCAGAATCTGTTATTCATTAACATTGGAGGTAGCTGTCTCAGTCCCTATTTTCTTTCTGTCAACCCCACCACACTACCCAGTTTAACTGGCCTGCTAAGTCAGCTCCAGAAAGCTCTCTCTAAACCAAACATTCACTTAGGTCACCCATTTATGGCAGAGATCTGCTGCTTTTTTTACCCAAGGAACAGCACAAAAACAAAAGCACTCCAACCACACTTTGTTCTCCTTGAGGCTTCCCCTGGTTTCCACACAACAGCCAGGCCAGGGGCACCTCTAACACAAGCTGGAGAGCTAAAGATCAGTCAAATGTTTTTTAAGAGTTGTATGCACGTCATAAATGTGTTGACTTACAGCAGATTCTGATAGAGGGAGAAAGCTCTCAATTCCTTCCTAGGAAATTAGCTTTGCAAAGAACTAAAAGTCAGCTTGCCTTCAACAGTCTTACCACACCCCTTCATTTGCTATTCCACATCAGCACAAAACCCCAAATCTTTGGCATCTCCTTTCTGTTGGACATACCAGGTTTGCAGTCCAAGATTTTTAGTGAATGTCAGAAGTAGAACAGAATGAACAGCTTCATTGGCCATGTTGTTTCTAGTCTGGGAACAAAAAACATCAGCTTCCAATGCTCTTTTAATATAGTCTGAATTATTCTTGGATTTTGTTTTTTTCCCCCTTCCAGAATTACAAAAAATGCCACCATACAACCTGAATAACACCCTCCTGTCTGGCAGAGCAAGCACTTTCCTAGAACACTGACATTAGTTCAAGCTGACAGGACCTACAAAATACAGTGTTAAACTGAAATAAATGCATTTGATTTTCTTTATGTCCTATTAGGTCTATATACAAGTTGCTTGAAACTGGTCTTTAACATACGAATGTTCAGATATGAGTTTTCAAAGCAAACAGGTTTAGCACTACTAAAGAGCCAACACAAATCTTTCCAGGCCTGAGAGTCAAAAATTCCCCTTAAACAAGAGCAAAAAAGCCCAAAGCAAAAGTCAGCTTTCACCACACACTTCTGCAGAACCATTACAATGAAGCATTATCAAGCACCTGCAAGGGAGGCATTCAAGACTGATTGCAGGTATCTTACAATCAATAAAACCATGCTACAACTATTACGTCAGATAAGTTGGATCCTTCCTTATTTAAGGAAAACCTCAATATAATGCTAGGACAAAGGGCAATAAAAGGCTGAAATAGCAATAAATGCAGATGATCACAACGTGAAGGGCTGGAAAGCTCTTTCCCTGCCCATGTAAGTGCCAGACTGCAGGCAGTAGGAACACTTCCCACCTGAAAGGCACAGCAATTGTGCTCCAGAAGTCCCAAGAAGTCACTTTGGTTTGACATAGGCCCATATGCTTTCAGTTCAGTGGGCCTGTACGTTCTCAGTTCAGCTGCAGCTGCTTCAAAACGCAAGATTTCTAGCCAATTTATCATATTCTCATTGCATTGTTCAACGGTGGCATCATTTCATAAACTACTGGAGTACTATCCTTCATGAAACAATACCCAAGAGCTTCTCTGCAATAATGTTTTCCATCATCTCAAGAAAACAAAACAACCCCCTTCCTTCCCCCCCCACCCCTCCCCCCGAAAAAAAGGTTTGGCACATAACTGTGATGCATTCTAGACTAAGGTTCATCCACATAATTTTCATTCAGAATTAAAAGCAGCAAAACCTTTTAGAACTTAAAGCATGCAAACAAGACAAAAGCCATTTAAAATGCCTATATCAGATATTTTCCCCATTCCAATTACAGGGATGACTGTAACTGTTTCAAAGGGAGTTGGGGACCTTCAGATGCATGGGAAGAAGATAAGGAAGTTGTTGTGATCTCAAAATCTTTTGCGTAGAAGAAAAAAGGAAGAATGAAAAGGAAAGAACTGAGCAGATCAAGAAAATCCTCCTGAAAAATCACAAAGTCCTGCTAAACACTCTGTAAATACACCACCAAATGTAACATTCTTCCCATTCTATCAGTCTACTCCCAGAAATCTTGGCACCTGAGAGCAAAATATTATTCCACGCAGGCAAGAGAGAAGGCATGTTTTGTGAATAAATATTCTGTAGAAAAAAAGGCAAGAAAAAGACATTTACAATTTTAACAAAAATAAAACATAAAAGTTACTTAAATTACTTAATCTATACCCTTACATGGCAGTTAAGGACCATAAATACAGATAAAACCTTTTATTCAGCTATCATGCTAAATTTCAAGTGTCTGTAAGCAGCCTGATAAAACAGCTCAGTGATTCCCCCCTTGCCTATCTGCTATCTAAAACCACTAACAATATCATCTCAGACACCAGAAAAACACTTGGAACTTCCTACACCATTGCTCAGTCATTCCAACAGACCTCAGTGCACAAATAGGAGTTTTCATCCTCTATCCCTGCTTTCTATTTAGGTTCATTACATTTAAGGAGTGTTTTGGGAAGTCAGCATCTTCATCACACAGATATCTGAGCAAATACCAATTTTCAAGAGTTACTTGGGAAAGTTTCTGCCCCTTTTTCAAGATACACTTCTCAAGGTATTCGTCCTGGTAACTTGAGGATTTAAAGTTAGGTTGCAAGACCAGATTCTTAACTGGTGAAGGACTGGGGAAACAAAGAGGCTGATTTAAATATGTTTATTAAGCAGCAAACTTTCACCAAGCATTTAATTACAATGCTGAACTCGAGCTGACTTCAGCACATCATAACCAAGTAACTGGGGATGATGTTCCAAAACTGAGGGAATCAGCAGGCTTATTTCATTCTTAATTCTATGTTTTCAGCTGCAAACTCACCTGCCCTCAGTACATCTGAGAAAACTGCACTGGAGCAGTAATCTCAAAGCAAGGTGAACCCCCAGCATGGGCAGCATCAGCCTTGCAGCTCACAGCACACACAACAGTGTGAACCAGGGAACCAAATGGCTGAACATTAAAGCATAAAAAGGTCGTGTGCACGCTTGCTAGGCTTCTGCAGAGAGGAAACAAAGCAAGGAGCGAGGAAACATTTACCAAGGTCTGGTTTTTGTTGGTTTTGGTGCTTTTATGTAAGATAATATTTTTTTCTTTTCTGATGGGAGTACAGAGTTGGAAATCACACAAACTGAGAGGACTCCAGCTCTGTCTATATTACAAACAAACCACATGAGCTCAGATGTAAGCCCAATGGCAAATGAAAAAGAAAAAGCAAATGACCGAGAACTTACCTGGAAAGTTCATCCTTTTACTCTACAATCCAGCACAGCACGGGCTGGCGAGGGGCAGATGTGATGCTGGTGGCCACCAAACCAAAAGGGCTGTGCAGAGAGGTGCCAGTAAGCTCCCAGACCCAGCTGTGCTCCTACTGCTAGCACTCACCCCACTGCCCTGCTGCTACCCCTCTGTCTGCCCTCGCTACAAGACTTCTGCAAATGAAAACAGATGAGTGAGTAAGTGCTGCTGCTATAGCAAACTTCCATGCCCGTGGTCACTAATAATAGCTTTGTTCCTTTTATCACTAAACTAAAACAAAAAGGAGTTTAAATGCTCGTAGAAAACGTGCACGGCCAAAGGTTTCCCATACATAGGTTTCTCCAAGCTTAGCATGGAGCTCTCAGACCCTGCAGGTATGAACACAATGTGAAGCAATCTCATATTCACTTAAAGAGCAAAATAAATAAGGAAGAAAATAATCAGCTTTTGTGCTTATAAAATGCCATTATATAGGGAGTTTCAGATTGTTGGTTTTTGGTTTTTTTTCCCCCTATAAAAACCATCTAAAGAGATTTTCATGCTTCTTGTAAGAGTGCTAGGGATGAACAAACTCAGGAGGACAAGTGACACTGAAAACCCTTCCCTTGTGCAAACCCTGAACTTTTTCTCCCTACAACAAAATTGGCTACACTAAAAGTAACCACCTTGCTAACACTGTTATCAGAAAGTCTGCCAAGCCTTTTTTCCTGCAGCCCTCCACCACAAGATCTTCTCCCTGGATACAGCAGTTGCACCTGGCTTCGTGCTGCTGGGAAGCTGCTCTGAAATTAGGCCTGAGCATTTCCATGCTGTGAAAAGCATCCTGAAGCTTCTCACCACCCCCCCCCCCTTTTTTTTTTTTCCTCCAATAGATCATTTTCTACCATTGGGCTGGCTGTCACTGAGCATCACACAGTGAATGATTTCTTTTCTTTTTTTTTTTTTTTTAAACAGGAAGCAACTAAGCCAGAGGCAGCAAAAGCATCCTCTTGTTCTTGTGAGAGCCCTTTTCTTTCTTTCTTTTTTTAAAGTTTATTTGAACAGTGTCACCATGAAAGAGCTTACAACAATGCCTGTTACAAAATAGGAAGTTCAATTGTTAGGCAAGCCTTGCCTGCATAACTCCACCAGTCTAGAGAGGATATGACGGGCATGTCCAGGACAAAGGGCTATACTCAGTCACCCCACACATCGCTTTCAGGCCTGGGTTTCTGCAACTGAGTTACTTCAGAACTGAAGTCTGCTTGTCTGCTTTTAGCTGTTAGAAGTGGTCTTCAAATAGTACCAACACGACTTAAGTTATCATTTAAGTTGCAAGTTCCAAAGGCAAACAACTTCCCCAAGCCTGCAGAGATCCCTAGAAGCAGCTCTGCAGAGACGTACTTCAAACCACGTTATCCATCACAGAGGCAGAGCCCAGACAGCCCTTCACTGCAGTAATCCTGCTGGATCCATGGCAATCTGGGCTAAGCATGGCTCTCAGAACTACACCTGCAGATAACATCAACGCAAGCAGCTGAGCAACTGCAATCCAGGAACGTGCAAGTGAATCATTAACGAGCACTGATGTCTCCATTATTCACTGTGGATACAGAGCTACAGTGGGTAAGATTTGTTTCTAAAAAAAGAAGAAGAGCCAACAAACATGAGTACAAACAGATTCATGCAAACCCAATGCAATTTGGGAGGGCACGGCCACCGCACCCAGGGCCACGCAGAGAGCAATGCTGGCTGGCTTTGCACCACCAGCAATGATTAACTCGCCCACAAATGCTGGACAGCTGCCAGACCAGAGATACAAAGCCATACCCAACAGCCCCACAGTAACAGCATGACCTTTAGGTGAGGGTCTCCATGCCCCTTCACCCATTTTCTACAAGAAAGGCTCCAGGGCTTTCTCTCCATGTGCTTGCTGCCCGTGCTGCTGAATGCAAGCAACAGAACCAAGCCAACAACCTCAGCCAACCTGTGGGTATGACAAGCACAGAAATGCTTCACTAGAACCAGAATGCTGCTAAAGCACAGCTTTGGCCCATCAGGTACCATTCATTCCCAGCTGCACCTCTTCATTAAGTAAACAACAGGAGAAAGCCATTCATTTCACCCGGATGATTTACAAGGCATCCAAGAGGAAAAGCTTGTGCAACAGGAAATAAAGTAGGTTTTGTGAACTGTTACCCGCCGAACAGGTGGCATGGGTTTGCTAATATGGCTTGAAATTAATTATTTTCATCAACACACCAAGTGGGGCAGAAAATGACCCAATGAGCAAAGCAAGCAAAGCAGAGCAAATAAGGCAGCAGGAGCTGGGGCTGCAGTTTCAGACTGTTCACATCGAGAGCACTCAGGTTAGAGATTAGGGCCGGGGAATAAGAACTCATTAGCTCTTCTCTAGGGTTCACAATTTGAATCTGACAAAACACACACTTCAGTGCTTCCAAGCTTAGCAAAAATTCCAGCAGGGTCACAGAAGATGCTATTTATAGCTGCCTTAATCTCTGTGCACTCAAACACAGCTGAAGTGCGTACACATATTTTGTGAGCGCTTAGACAAAAAAAATCTTTGTTACCGAAAACTTAATCAGCCGCAAGTTCTAAAAATGTAAATGAGTTTTTCCTCACAGCGTTAGCTGCTTCTCATTGAGCTGCAAAGGAAAACAGACGATAGCTTTTCCAACCAAAATTGTTACCGGAAAAAATGGGTCCTGGAAAATATTCAGTGACAAAACTGAGAAGTAAGAATGTGGAAAGTTGCACGGCAATTAATTTTTTTTCAATAGGAAACCAACTCTTTTTGCACATATCAATACAAGTGAGGTGCTCTGAAACCTTGCACATCCACGCTCGGGTGCAGCAGCACAGCCTGCAAACCGCCAGGCCCTCCGCAAGCCGGGGAACAACCGGCCCATGGCCCTGCTGTGTGAGCTCACTGCTCACACACTGCCACAGCCAGGGCTCTGCGCTGGGAACGCGCCCAAGTGCAGAAGATCACAGGATCATTAGGGCTGGAAAAGACCATTACGATCCCCACGGCCAACACCAACCCACCTACTGGCCGCATCCCTCAGAGCCACGTCTCCACATGACTCCCATGGTGAGCCCACCACTTCCCTAGGCAGCCTGTGCCAGTGCCTCGCCACTCCTCCTGATAAGAACTTTTTCCTATGCGCAGAACTGATGCAGCAGCCTACCTCCGTTGCTGTGAGAGTCTACACTTGGCACAGAGACACCCAAGCTTAGCCTTCGTCTCTTAAATAGCAGATCACTTACTTAAAAGCATGGAAACATTTTATTAATTCAAGTTACAAAAGTTTCACCCATGGCATAAGGGATGAAAAACAATGTAGCGCAGGTGTTACATCACCCCTAGGAAGATACACACAAACATTCACAGCTGCAACAAGACTCCCTGATGGCCAATAGGTGACGCAGGAGTTTATCACTAACCGTGCTGCACACAGGCCATCTACTCACAGGGTCTTTGCTATCATATTTTCATTACCACTCATACCTAAGTTTGCCTGTTGAACTACTGTAGCTTTCAGACATCCAGAGGTCAAAGGACCCTGCTATCCAAACACTTTCAATGAAATTAAATGGAGATGTGACCTCAACTTCTAGTACTGCTGACAACCACCAGGACCTGGTGTGGAACAGCACGTGCAGACAGCAGCTCCCACTGCCTGCCTTGTTCCAACACTGATGCTCAGCTCTGGTCTGTCAGAACATGACAGACTGCTGGGACCCCCCCCCCCCCTCCAACCCAAAATAATTTTCTGGTGAGTCAGTCCTCAGCATTTTTCCTGCTCAAACAACACACAAGTCCTTCAGCATGCTGATACTCCACAGCAGTGCCACTGCTGAAGATCACTGTTTCATTATCCCTAAACAAGTTAAAGAAAAAATTACCGGTTGCAAGAGCGTGGCAGAGAATCTCATTTACCAAATGCTACTCTGCATCATCAATGCACTGCATTTAAGGCTTTGAGTTAATGGCTACAGAGCACTGAAAGCAGAAGTACTTCACCAATATACATACACTGGAACTGTTAAAGAGAATCAATCAATCTCCTCTTGCCTTTCTATAAGCACTACAAATCTTCCAGCAGTCATAACTCATAACCAGCAGTCAGTTCTCTTAGGGTATACCTCAAAGAAACTTGATGTACATCCAAACTTCTGCAAGGTTGCTACTTTCTGGTGGATGCATCTTTCATTTTCCCTAAGAGTACAGATCATGTTCTGGAAAGGCTACAGCATGCCAGGGATGCTTAAAATAGAAAGGCTGCAGCTAACGATACTGCAAACACAAATCCAGCCTCCGGTGTGCGGTGGGAGGCACAGCAGCAATGTGGATCCAGAGCAGCAGTGGTCATCCAATGCTGCCAGCGAGCTCCTGGCAGCTCCCTAAATGCAAGCAGAGAGTGGGAACAGCCATCTAACAGCCTGCATCTGCACAATACCAATGAAATGAGTTGTGACAAATTCACAGCACCA
This sequence comes from Phasianus colchicus, assembly GCF_987193195.1. Classification (NCBI taxonomy): domain Eukaryota; kingdom Metazoa; phylum Chordata; class Aves; order Galliformes; family Phasianidae; genus Phasianus; species Phasianus colchicus. Next base: position 16,429,455 of record NC_143446.1, on the reverse strand, counting down.
TTCTAATCCTCCGGCTGTAATGTTACTAAATTTAGGAGTTTCGATGCAGGAAGGGAGGTAGAAGAGCTGCAAAATTGCTTTAGTAAGGCAGCAGTTAGAGTCAAGTGCAAAATCTGTGCAATTGTGACCTTTCTCTGCAAGAAGTGCAGTTGGTAGCTCAGACATCACGCACAGCCGCCACTTTTGCATGAACAGGGAAAAGCACAGCCTTTCTGTAATGGGACCTTAGAGAAGGATACAAACAGAACCAAGAGCCTCAGAGCAAAAAGCTGGGTGAAGACAGGCTACAGCTCTTTGAATTCAAACACTGAAGTCTAATATTTAAAAATATTAGATGCCAAAGTTATCAAAGCCAGCCAGTCAGAACGGTGCCCAAGTCTAGTGTAATGTCATGGTTATTTCTGTCCCTGACTCCAGCTATGTCTGTGCTTCTTGTGCATTTTAAGGGAAACAAACAAACACAGCAGGGACCAGAGCAGAGGGTGCATCAAACAGTCTATTTCAGAGCCCAGCCTTGGTGCACCACCAAGTTAGTAAGCAATTCCAGGTCAACACAGACCAAAGCATATACACTGAGAAATCCTCTTCTTAAGCATTTTTTAACTACTGTTCCTATGAGACAAAAACCAAGCAGTACACCATACACTTAGAATAATTTAGCAAGCCTCACTTAGAAAACGAGAAGAAGAAAAAACCTTCACCTACAAGGTGACTAAATGCTCAGCTATGCAGTCACCCTGCCAGCAGCCAGGGGCACTTGAGTCCAGCACCCATCTGGCCGTGTCATTCAAGCCACCCGGTCCACAGCTCCGTGTCTTGACAGCAAGTCTTCTCAAGCTCCTGAGAACAACATTCTCATCTCTCTGGTTACCATTTAGCACATCAGTGACTGAAGGAGATACCGTTGTCCTGGTACTTGCCTCTGATTTCAACTGCACTGCTGCTGGCTAGAACGCCAACATCAATGATGATGTAAAAAAATAAAGACAAAGTAAATCAGACTTAGGACTGAGACTAGAAATAAAGTCTAAATTTTGGAAGGTTAAGAATGGACAACTGCCATTTATTTGCTTGATCACTGCTCAGCATGCACTGCCATACCAAGCACTTAACTCCCAGCATCCTTCTTGCAAACCACATATACTTCAAACTAAAAGCGCATTCACCGTGACATTACTGAGGGTTCCAATTTCATGCAGAAACCAAATAGAACTCCTTGCTGAAGACAGCAGAGCTTGTTCCCCAAGGACAGCTGCTCCCAGGCCCATGGGAGCCTTCCAGCAGCAGCTCATCCTGAGGCAGGGCTGCAGCATAGTTCACAGGGGGATGATCCAACCCAGAGCTACATGTCCTCAGGCAGACAAGGTCAAACCCAGAGCATTTCTGCTCAGTACTTCATAGCAACACAGAAGTGGCATGCTGCTGAAGCTGGTTTCATCTTAAATTGACCACAAACTGGTGAAGAAATGAACCCCATGCAAATCATGTGTCTTATTTTTTAGTCTTATCAGGAAAAAACAAGCCCACCCTCCTCTCTTCTTCCCTTCTGCTCTCCCAGTTCTGTGTTTCTCAGCCCCAAGCTGAGGATGGCAGGCTGCAGGCAACATGGGATGAACATGAGCATCCACACCTAGAACTGCTTTGAGTGTTTGGGGTCAGAACTCTGCCTCAAAGCAGACAGCCCTTGTTCAATCTCAACAGTGTTCAGCACATCCTTCACCTTCCCCAAATACATAAGAAATCAGGTCAGATGGCCATGGGACACATCCACAAAGCACTTCCTAGGAGCAGCTGATGAATAAGTCCACTCACCTGAAGCATCAGAAGTTATATTCTTGCAATAACACAGAGCAATGTTCTCACAGCCCCGATAATCACAGGATATGAGCAATCCCAGAGACTGCTTCTTAGATCAACAGAAACACATTGGGGAGAGGTCTGAGGGAAAAGGAAGCCTCCAGTGGGCAAATTCTTCCTATGGCCAACAGGTACTACCATCCAAATTTCAAAATAGCCCTTTTTCATTTTGCTGTTTCTCACAGAAGACAGAAACAGGGCACAGAAAAGGAAAGGATAATGAACAACATTATTTCTCCATCATGAATTCAGCACAGTCGTATTCCAGGTCTACCACCTCCAGCATCTACTTGTTCACATAATTAGAAGAACACCATCAGAAAATGCTTGCTTAAAGGTAGACCAAATCTAAAATACCATTAAGCAGGCAGCTGTTCAGTACATCATCAGATGGACCAGTATGAACAATACCAAGATTTTTCACCTGCCATTGACTGTATAAACTAAGAAGAAGGTGCTCTCATGGAACAACTGAACTCTCATTAAGAACTAATAATTTAGCCATAAAAACATTAAATGAGGCCTTCTCAATATATTTTGCAGAAGTCCAGGTCTTAGATGCAAAACCAACATTGCTTAAATCTGATTTCTGTTGGGAGGGAGGGGAGGGGAAAGGAAGGCAGGAAATAATGGATCATTTATGGAAAAAAAAAATCCTAAATCCATCAAGCCCTCACTTACAATCCAGCTGACAAGTTTTCCTTAATTGTATGATGGGAACGTGGTCAAATGAAGTTACTACATCTGAATACCTCCCCTTTCTATTACAGAGGCATGGCAAGGCTTTAAGAGCACCCACGTCTTCATGGTGAATGCTAGTGATCCTACCACTAGCCACAGGAGCAAGCAATTCTTAGTGTAAGGAGAACAAATAAATCACAGTGAGAGGCCAGCTACAAGCACACATTATGGCTGGTTTGTACTGTGGCCATAAGAACAGGCTGACAGAGGATAAAGGGGGGAAAAAAAAGACAAACAGGGCAGAAAGGTCAGAACACCTTACTTTCCTACCCACTGTGGGCAAAGGACCACATAAGAAAGCACTTCTCAGAACCTTCCATAGACAGGTAGTACAGGAAGATCCTTCCCCAGTGTCCCCATGAATAAGCAGCAGCCTTGTCTGTGTTTGTGCTGCTTGCTCTGGCTCCCCAGCCCCATCACTCCAACTCAGCTTTTCCTACCCACTGAAGCACATCACTGCTGGTAAGCCTAAGGACCTGCTTACAAGTAACAGCACTGCACTGCAGGATCAAGTAAGCTCTGTCTGTGCAGGGGAAGGGTTGTTTATGTTCCGCAATATTTTGTAATAGCACCTCATTTACAGAAGCACACAGGAGAGTTTTGCTTGGTGACTCTATTAATAGATGAAATAACAACAGGACTTGGCAAGGACAAGGGCTCAGTTCCTGATTGCTGCTGTTCCATATTACCTGAGGGTTAGTGCTCCCTTTTGCTGCTTGTTTCCACATTTGCAAAGCAGAAATAATGATAAAGGCACTTTTTGAATTAGAAAACACAGCCACTGTTGTCCAAGCACAAACAATGGTCCCTGTTCTAAAGAAAATGGAAAGAGGCCAACTATTTGGATGTATAAACCAAGCATAGCTTCACTGAGAGTACAAAGTCTGGTATAAAGTGTGTGGCAGGCTCAGGATGCTCCAGCAACACTGGCTTTAAAAACAACACGCACACACACACAGGCCCCCAGCTTGCTCCTGCCTCCCTCCCAGCAGCATCTTCATACACTCAGCGTTCCACTGCCCAAGATGCTAAGCACTAGCTGAGCTTAAGCTCCAGACTACAAGGCAAAATAATTACAGCGTGTATTTGGGATGCTGGAAGATCTGCTTTCTTATTCACAGTGTGTTACATTTGCCTCTACAGCTTTTCCTCTGCTCCTTGCCCAGCTGCGAACTGAAACCAGTTAAGTAACAGTACTGCTCACCCTCGATGATGCAGAGTTTCTAATGAGGGACTTCCCAAGAAAATAACACTCAGACTTTCTGAGTAATAATTATTCATACATGTTATAAATAAACACAGCTCCTAATAATTTTAATTAGATAGTTTCCACCATGAAGTTATGTCCTCCTGAAACACTTACATTGCAAAAAGAAACCACACATCATTCCTTACAGAGATGGAAGAGTCAGAAGGAGCAGCCAAAGCCAAAATGGACTTGCTGAAGGTCTCTTAATACAGCTTTCTTCTTTCAGACTCAGTCAAAAATTAGTACCATAGAGCTCTTCCTCCCTTGGAAAAAAAAGAGGAATACTCAGCTATACCTTTTCCATACTAAAATTAGTGGTAAATTCATTATGATGCAACAAGATCAACAGACAGAAGCTTTCTACAGCTTCGTAGCTGATTATTTTTTCACTCTTGCTCCCTACACTCTATGTCACGGAACCCATCCTTTGTTTTCGATCAGCAGTGTTAATTTTGTGCAATGCTTTCTGCTGCAACAAGTCCAGGAGCACTCTGCTTGCCAATTTACCCTCCTTGCTAGCAACCTGAAGTCCTTGAAGGAAAGAATGGAAGACTGATGAGATGCTCTGAAAAGAAAGAGCAACGCAAAGGGACTGAAGGGATGGGGCAGAAGACAGCAGTGCTAGAAAAGCAAGCGAGGAAGGCAGAGGCAGGGAGTTGCATCTGTCTGAAGGCTTCACGAGATGACTCACCCACGTCTCTTCTCCTCTCTCCACCTCAGCCCAGTGTTGGATCAATGGGCAGTGCTGTGCATCAGGAAGAAAGGGTGGAGCTGGCAGAACATTTCCTGGGCAATCACAGCAATCTGCAGCCTGTTTGTCCGCCACGCGCAAATTATAAGAGCATCTCCTCTGCTCAAACAATACAGCATGCAAGAACACCCTGAGAGCTGCTCTTGCAGCCCTCTGTTGCCAGGATGAAAGAGATTAAGAGGCGAGCAAGGCAAGAACTGGAGTAGAAGGCATCCACTAGAGAACACCACAGGTTCATTCAGTAAAGAAACCGTGTTCTTGTATACCACTGAGACAGCCCTAAAACATGACAGCAATTTGCTGCCAGCCCCTCAGCTCCCAGCACAGTTCATTAACACGATTCTTTTGAAATGCTCATGAGGATAAGGATGATGAAAAAAGCACTCTGTTGGACAGGGTGGGTGAGCACACAGCAAAAGCTTCAGGAAGGAGCCACAGAAGTGCTGTAACGGGAGATTGATTTGGAACAGTGACCTTAGAAGTTGAGTAGGGAAGAAGGTGAAAGGCACGTCCACAGCTGCGGTAGCCAGTTAACTTCAAGCAAGAATCCCTCCAGGACAGAACAGCAAGTGGGTTCAAAAGAGGGACATCACAGAGCAAATTCTCCAGGCCACAGATACATCCGACATACTCATTTACTGTATTAGAAAGGGGCAAAATCCCATAAAAAGCAAAGAGGGGGACTAAGATAGCACAAGGAGGTTAAGTGGAGACTCACCTTGACATCAGCTCTCACCCAATCCCTCACATCTGCTTTGGATCCCCCCAGCCAACGCTCCTGTGTGACCAGACTGCCTGCTGCTGCCCTGCCTCATTCCCTCTGAAATATGGCTCCCATTATTGTGCTGCCTTCTCCCATGTATCCAACCAATACCTTCACATCCCGTGCTGCTCACCTTTCTCATCCTCTGTTCATCCTCATAGCAGAGCTATTACTTACAACACTCCTAATCATGTTTAATTGGAGTATGTTATATGCAAGAGATCTATAATCTTCAAAGCATCTACCAAACAAACTACAGCAGATTTCCCCCTCCGCTCAAGGCATTTGGCAAGAGCATAGCAGCAGATATTACACCAAGTGGACTTTTTGTTTCCATTCCTTGAGTCACAACCCTATGCATCAGAGATGGATTTCACGCCTATCTGGGATGAATGAGCTTTCCTCAATGTTTGTGACATGCAAAAGAAGAAAGCAGCAAGGGGAATATATGACTCACCAAATATTTGCTAATCTATAGCCCATCTTTTGAAGTTATTACATTTGTATCGCGTTTCAGAGAAAGATGCAGATTTTCAATGCTTATCTCAGACCTACAGCACAGAGCACTCTATCATTATGGGTTACCACAGCTACTGAAAGGAACAAACCCAAGCATAGTAACCTTCACAAGGAACTGAACATACCAAGTCACCCAGATCAGGAAGAAACAAAAGAGCTATTCCTCAACAATGGCATGCTCATTGATTAAAGGCTTTATTTTCTGGATTTTATTATAAACCCTGCTCTCTCCTACCAGATACAAAGTCAAAGTCTACAAGAATTTTATTTTTAAATTTTTTAAAATCACTAAAATTCTGTTCAGGCTTCCAGAAGGATCTTGTTGTCTTCTCCCATCTCATGTATCTTCAGAGGTATCTGGCACAAAAGGAGGCAACGCCTCTTACAGCTGAGCAGATAACCAGTCTTGCTCGGCTGTCTGAATCACTGTTTTTAAATTAAGCACAAGAATATGGAAAATCCCAAGCTTCCCTTTGCTTCCCCATACTCCTACTCTCTTGTTTCAATGGGGGAAGTCCTACAGACCTCCATGGAGCAGCTCCAGGCACAGCAGGCTCCAGGCTCCTTGTCCCAGCCACCCCTGGCTCCCAAAGCCATTGCGTAAAGTGACTTGGGAGGTGAACCTGGATGCAGGGTAGGTCTGCAAGTTGGCACTCATTATGGAGCAAAGACTGGATATGGTTCTAAGTTTAGAGAATCCTGTATGTGTTCCAGCACATTTTCCTTCTGTTTTAAGAAATATTGATTTTGCTGCAAGTGGTGTTGCAGCATGTAATAACTGAGCAAGATAAATCACAGAATCATTAAGGTTGCAAAAGACCAGTAAGATCACCAAGTCCAACCGTCAGTCAATGCCTACCACTCCCACCAACCATGTCCCTCAACACCACATCTATGGAACACCCCAAGAGACAGTGACTCCATCCCCTCCCAGGGCAGCCTGTGCCAATCCCACCTTTGGGAAAAAGTGAAGTTTTAAACTGCTGAAAAAGCTCAGTGAAACTCTTGCAGGAAAGGAAGGAGGCCGGGCCTCACGCAGCTTATGATACCAACAAAACCAGATATCAGACTAAGGAGATGAGAGCAAATCACATCATCAGTTCTACCAGCTATCATCAAGAAATTCCAAAAGCAGGGAAGCATCTTCTTGCTGCTACTGAGAGTACAGCTGCATTTGGGGGCCCATAAGTAGATAACCTTTTTCACACATGCTCTTTGCTCACAGCAAAAGCACTTACCCCCCCCCCCCCCCCCCCAAGGCACTCAGGCCCCACTACAGCACTTGGAAAACAGCAGCACTGCCTGAACCAACAGCACCTGGTAACCACCTAGTCTATCCTCATTAACTCTGCTTAAAAACCACAGTTTCACACCCTATAAAGTCCTGCTGCCTAGAGAACAAGGAGAGGCAGCCTTCAATTAACACCTCCCTTCTTGTTTAAGGAGAGTTTTGTGCAATTACTGGGACGGAGTTCTGTCTGCTTCACTCATGAGAGCACTCCATTTCTTTTAATGGGAAAGCTCAGAATTCAGCTGTGTTCAAACAAGGTGCAGATTTGATTTCTGTTGCTCTGTGGCCTTAAAACCTTTGATACAAAGGCTGCATCTCATGCTAAGGCATCACCTTCCTTGTCACCAGGTAAATTCTGCTCTGGGTAAAAGCTGCAGAAGAACTGGATGACTATCACATGTGAACCAAACAACTGAAAATAAGCAGACTGATCTGTTATTCCCATTCTTGCCAGCAAGTGTTGCTGTTTACCAAGGGAAAGCAAGAATGGAAAAAAAAAGAAAAAAAAAGCTATTGCTAAACTTCCTTATTGTGTTTATATCCAAATTCTTCTGTGCAGAGTTCTGATTCATCAGTTGGAACTCAGTGCAGCCTCAGAAAAGCATGCTTTGATACCCTCTGAGAGCAGAAAGCTTGCAGATTAGTTTCTGCAAAAAAAAAAAAACAAAACAAAAAAGTCTGAAGATGCATACAGTCTTCTGCAGTGCAGATAAGCACATTGCAAATGCCTGAGGAGAAAATTTGTGTGGGGAGATAACTGCAGAAACTATTCTTAGCAATGCAGTTCTGCATCTGTTAAACTAACTCTGCTGGCACTGCGTTGAAAATTCATATTCACTAAAACACGTGCCCCAAATGTTGTGAAAAGGCTACTATTTTAAATTCGGTTTTATATAACCTGAAACATCTCTGAGAACTCAAGCAGGTACTTTCACTGCATTTTATTATATTAACACGACTGCCACAGCCAGAGATAAGACCACGTCCCAAATCAGCAACAGGCCATGATGACACACGTAGAAAAGGAGCAGAGCCCAAGCAGTGGTCTTCAGCATTGGGCTCATCAGCATCATCCAGGGCTGTGCGTGGGCATCAGAAACGTGCAAGTTAAAAGCACAGCAGAAGGCACAGCGCAGCCTGATCTCCCATAGAAACAGACTGCACAGAGTTTAGCTTCAGTACTTCTTTTAACTACATCATTTCAACCCGAAAAACAACTTCTGGTAGGATAAAAAGTTGGTTGCAGACTTTTTTTTTTTTCATTCTAACATTAGTGGTGTTCAACGTTCTCCCATTGCAGTTTGCTTTCGGACACTGCAAAGCTGTGTCCCTGATGCATCCCAGTGCCTCTCAAGCCAAGCCAAGTAGCAACCACTGTTTGTCCGGTTGTAATGCCTTTTCTTATGGTTATGCCTCTATTGTACTGAGGCATGAGGTTCTTACTGAGAAGAACCAGAGCCCTCCATGCACTTACAAACAATTGCTGTGAACAAAGTACTGCCAGATGGAAGGAGAACAATCACTCAATACTTGGCCAAGGTTTTGTGAAAAAGAGAACTGTGGGCAGAGCAAACCTCACCTCTAAATCTGGATTTAAAATCTCACCCAATGGCTGGAAGTAGCATCTTTGGACATTCCATGAAGAGGGCCATGAGCTCTTCTTGCAACATGTTGTTAAGTGACCAGCTGCAAGTGTTACCAGCACACCTGGAGTAACTAGAACCTTCACTTGTAGAACTGCAGAGAAATCAAAGCCTACGGTTCTGATGGGAAAAAACCACCCAGGTACTCCAGCAAAACAGTTTTCAGGTCAGCTAAGAGTGACACAGGCTAAAGCTGCTTCTGGCTGTCTGACCAACTTACACTTTCTTCCTTCTGGCCCCTACAAATCCTAACTCTGGTACACATTTTTAAAGCTGGTTTCCCTCTTTAACCATTTTTAAAGTCTCATGGTAAAAGCTGATGGTACATACCAGGCTGCACAGCAGTTGCAATGAAAGTATTTTTCCTGCTAACTCATCTTCATCGCAACAGTCAGAAATACCCTCCAGTAACCTGCACACGTCAACAAGCTTTGTTACAGCCCAGAATTTTTGTTGTAACAGTTATTTCACAAGCCTCTGGTGGGACTGTACATTCTGGCAGTGTCAAATACATTTCCTTTTATTACAGAATCCATTTTGAAGCCATCAGAAGTCTCATTTGTAAGCTAGCAGTGCTATATTTAGATTACTTGGATTACAGATTTATTTCTCTCCCTGATGCTGCGGAAGTGACAAAAGATGGGGCAGCACCTCAAACTGCAGGGCAGCTTTTCAAATGATGGAAAAGGTTTAATTTCTTGGAGAACATTATTACACATCCTGAATACACCCATGGCTGTCCCATTATCTGCATTATATCTTTCATTTTCAAAGAGAAGCTTAAACAGATTGGACATTGTTTATGTACTTTGTTTGTTTGTTCTGGTTTAATTGTCCTCCTTCTAAGTCTTCATTAAAGATTATGCTCTTGAAATTCGAGTGGGACTTGGACACAGCATATCAATACCAAATCTACTACATACCTGGCCAAGAGAGGCCAACTCACCTTAACTCCTTCGTTCTTCTCCACTGAAGGCAAAAATACCTCCCAGATACCTCAACCAAGCTGAGGAGAGCAGGAGATGCTCACAAAATACCTTCTACCCCTCTACCTCCCTCCACACACAGCCTTTCAGAAGTTCTGAGCTGGTTTAACATGTATGCTGAAGTACAGTGAAGCGGACTTTGAGAGTCAAAATCTGACGGATAGCTGACGGAAGGAAAGATTTCGGTTACAATGGAAATAATACCCAAGGAGGCAACACAAGCCTCCTGTGCGTGCAATGATGAGCACAGCTAGGCATGAGAGCCATCTCAATAAACTCTAACCCAAACTAATAAACATGACTGACAAGATAACGACCAATCCCCCAACTAAAGCAAGGCATCCAAGAGCTCTTCCACGTGGACTCGGAGATTCAGATGTCTTTGATTGAGTTCTCAACTCAGATGAGCTTTTTCATCAGTCCTGAATTAGCTAGCTCATTTATCTCCTCAGAATAAATGATAGCCAAGCTTTTCTTGACTAAAACCTGCTCTGCAGCTGAGAGCACTACCAAGGCCTACCCAAACACTTGGTACAAATAAACTGGGGGAGGATTGCATATTAGTTCCCAGATCTCTGAATACTTTGGGTTTGATTTACTTGTTTTTTTGAGTGGGGGAGCATTGTTCCAATATTTTCTTAAAATTATGGCAGCAGAACAGAATGTGAAGCTGGGTGGCATGTAGCTGCCAACAAATCAGGCATTCGCAGTGATTCATTAAGTCCAGGCTTCGATGAGTAGTTCCTGATTTTGAAATAACTAAAGAAAGAAGGAACCAGATGTCAAACCTGCCAGAGCTCAGCCAATTGGTACCCAAATTCCAGATGCTGGGCAAATGCACAAAATAAGTAGAATTCTACATTTCCACCCAGCTCAGCACCCTGCCTCCAACACACAAGCACACAACCTTGGCAACCCTGTCCATGAAAGGGGGTTGGAACTGTGTGATCATTGAGGTCCCTTCCACCTTAAGTCATTCTACAATTCAACAACCTGCCTGCTGCCCATGCTCTGCTCCCCAGTGCCTCTGCAACACCCAATCTCTTTTGGAACCTACTAATACCTCCACAGCCTTCTGGGACAACCAAATCCAGGAGTTGACTATCTGCTTAAATTTACTTCTTCCCTCACAAACCTGTATTACTGTATTCCCTATACTTAATTTTATTCTAATTCTGATAGGTCGAATGATATGGTTGTTTGCATCTTGAAGATAGGACAGAATAAACTAAGTGAACAGCCACAGGCTAAGTAGAATTTTAATGTTTCAGCATTTGCATTCAATCATAATTTAACTTCTCTGTGCTTTTTCCAAATGAAAACCTTACCATAATTTCATATAGTCAAACCCTGATCTAATGGTCTGGATTTTTTTGCTGAACCTTTTTCCAGGCTTCCATCCTCCCTTTCCTCAGAGAAAAGATCTTTAGAAAGTTTTTATTAGACATAATTTAGTCTGTTATAGCTATTTCCAGATGGTCTCTAATGATATGAATTTATACACTCACTATGAGTTTTCCAATAGGGAAGAAATAAATGGAAACAGGAGAGGATTCCTAAAGCAAGAATCTCATCTAGGACCTCAGGAGGTATGCTGCTTCATTTCTTCTAATAAACTAGATGATTGGATCTAATTCACAGAGATACCACAGACTCCTGGTGACTTCACCCTTGTCTCCAACCCAAATGGCTTTTCATGGAAAGAGGGCCACATCACAGGCAGGTATGCAGCCTGTTGGCACGCCTCGCTGGAATCTACCGCCTGAAAATCCAGCCATCAGTGTATGGAGGATTTGGAGCAAGCACTACTATTTTTATTGCACATCATCTTTTCTGACTTATCATTTTCCCTGCGTTACAAGGCATTTGGCAGAGCAGACAGAAGACTGAATCAGGATCAAGAATTACTGAACAGACCTCAGCCACGCTTTCAGCATGGCAGTGCTTTTTTTCCTCTACACAATCCTTGTCCTGCTGCACATGGCTCGGCACACACAGCTCCTGGGATAACTTCTGAGCCTCTCTTTTTCTGATACAGCACATAAGGCAGGTCATATGTGCAGAGAGCCCGGAAGGTCAGGAGGCAGATCTCCAGGTTCTTGTCTAAGGCCAGAAACCTCAGTAAAGCCACTATTTTCCTGTTTTCATTACAACAGGTTTTGACACTTCTCCAAATGCACTTCTGCCTGCATCACATCTGAACTGACATTTTGCATCTGTCCTCAGCTCTGCTACCATCAGTCTCGGAACCATAGTGAGTTTTACTGACTGCCCAAGGAGACAGGGCTGGCATCCAAAACCACAAGCTCTTGAAATTTGAGAAGAAACGTTACAAGCAAGTCACCAGCTTTAGCAAAAACCAGGATTTGATTCACAGCTTTTATTAATTTGAAGAGGTCCATGCAGCATTGAAGATCTGCCTGCAAACTTTTATATGCAGCGTTGCACAAAGAAAGTAAACAGACGTGGTTCTGCGGCATATACAAGCAGAGCAGGAACATTACATCACCATGGATGACTTCCTGGAACAATCAGGAAACCACAAGATCCAAAGGGATCGTGGGGCAACCTGGAACGTAAAGGCTGCTGAAAGAAGGATCTAAGCAGCAGAATGCCAGACACACAGGTGCCAGGTACCTATGTGGGATGCTGACAGGTACTCAGGGAGCAAGGACTCCTTGCTGCACTGGCAGCACTGCCTCATGCCTTCCTCCTGCAGCCATCTGTTTCCCATGCCTTCCTCTCAGGTTGCAGATTTGCTGTGAAGCACCTCCCTACCCCAGGCTCGCATACACCTCACAGTAACGCAGGTGTCCCCAAGCAGGGATTCTGAGTATTAAAGTAGGATAAATTACAACTGCAGAGCAAAGCTGTTTATAGAGAACTTTCTTGTTGGAACTTCCCAGATATACTGCTGGAAAAATAACATCACATTTCATCATAATTTCCCTGACGTGTGCCAAATACAGAGGAGCTTTCTTGAACCTTCTGAAGCACCCTGTATCAAAATCCCAGGCATATACGCAAAGCTACTGAGGAGTAACAAGGTTTACATCCTGATTAATTGCTCTGGATGAAAATATGGGCTCTGACATAATGTAACTGCTATTTTGGCACAACTTTTGAGGAGCATGAGTAAGCAGCCTCTTCTAATTGATGTGCAAATCCTGGAGTGGGTAGTAACTGCATAATAGCTTCATGTTGTCTTCAGAAAGCTAACACAGATGTGAACCCTGCTAAACTAGTCCACAGTTACCAGCCATGGCTACACACTGAAAGAATTCAATCCTGTTTCATCCATTATACACATTTTCTGTCTCCTGTGGAAAACACATTTGTCTCCTATGGAAAACGAATTAACACAGGATGGATTGGACACCGCAGCCACAATCAAAGCAACTGACTCCAGATCTGGATGGTGGCAGGGAGACTCAAGCAGCCAACCTAAACACCTTGGTGTTACCATTCAGCAGCTGAGGAGCAAGCACAGCCACGTGTGCTATTAGATCACAGCAAATGTGTACTAAGACAGCTTAGCCTACGGCCAGAGAGGTTTCTGTTAACGAGCATTACATCATATTTGCTACGAACCAGGACTTTGCACATAGATAACTACCACAGCATAGCTGACATCAGTAAATTATTACACAGGATTAACTCAACTATGCACGAGCCATAAGATGATTAGCTCAGTGATTCAGTGCATTTGGGATGTGACGCCTATAGAACTGCATAAAGCTTGAGAGGGGAGCCCTGTCAGGTTACCAGAATGCTGGCATTACCACTCTCTCATTTAAGAGACTCAGTACATTAAAAATCAGTGACAAAGTCATCAAACCAAACTCATTCATTTCATTGAATGTAGGCATGATACACGTCACGCTTCCCACAGGAATACTGGCGTTAAGGCAGCAACATTCAGCCATGTACAAAGAAAGCACAGGCCAGTTGTAACCACAGATCCCTTTTGCTTTGATTTTAAATCAGTGGTACAGTTTTATGTCCCACCAAACTCTATGTAAATGCAAGCTACTATGGAAGGAGACCTACCCTCCCATCCCTGGAGACATTCAAGGTCAGGCTGGATGTGGCTCTGGGCAGCCTGGTGTAGTGCTTGGTGACCCCAGCATAGCAGGGGGATTGAAACTAGATGGTCATTGTGGCCCTTTTCAACCCAGGCCATTCCATGATTCTATGTACGGTCCTCAACCCTCCTTGGGTTGGGTCTTATCACTACAGCTCACAGTGCTGTGAGCTGAAGGAAAACATGGCTTTTTTGGGCACACGTGGACCTTTCTGACTGCTTCAGAGAGATAAATGGTTGCAAGGGAGCTGCCCCACCTGCTCAGTCCTCCAGCAGGGAGGAAGCAGGCCTATGGCTAGAGGCAAAGCTGGGCATGGCCATCCCTCCCAGCAGCAGCCCATAGCCACAGGACACCAGGTAGCCCAAAGTCACGCCCCGAGCAGTGCAGAGTCCTGCTGGCAAGCAGGAGATGAACTTTTACCCCAAATTACTGCCTTGGAAGTAAAGTAGTTAAGTAACAGATAAGAAGCTATATTTTTTCCCTCCTTGAATCGCTCAGAAGTTAGAAATGATTGAGACTTGGATTCCACGTATCCATGCTACATGGGACACGGCTAGGGGAACACTGAACCTCCACTCCAGCATGTTTACCTCTGAAATGTACTGGAGGAGATTTAGCACGACGATGTTTTGCTCTGGAGCACATTCAGGGCTGCAGCCTGAGCACTGCGCTGGCATGGCAGCTGCCTGCTGCTACTGCCTGCTTTCCCAGCTCCTCTCCATCACACCCTATGCGCCAACAGCATGAGGGAAATGCTGGGGCACAAGAAACCAAGTCAGCCTGTACGACTCAATGAGATGTTATCCCTCCAGTCCTGGAAAGCATAGAGCCATGGGTACTATTGCAATGATGGGCCAGCTCTAAGCCTGGAATTTTCTGGGGAAAGTCAGAACTGTGGGAGCAGTTTCACAGTCCTCCTAGCACTTCTCATCCAACATCTGAACACACTGCACTTCCTGGCAACTGTGCTGTCACTGTCACCCAAAAGCACATTGCAGAAAAAGCTGTACCACTGACTGAGAGCAACTACAAGTCAGTGTGCAACAAGCAAAATCCATTATTCAGTTCCCATTTAAATCAGAATATTCCTCAACTATCCAAATGCAGAAGCAAAGCAGTGCCTTCAGAATTAAACTCTTAATTAAGAACTGGGCATCTAGCACAGTTCCCTGTAAACTGCATATAATCCAATTTCTGCACTTTCCTGTTTCCATTTCTCATTACTGAGCACCTTTCATGTTTTAATTCACACAACACTAGATTTGCTGCATTAAACAAACAACTTCTGAATTTCAGAATAACATGGAGGTTAATTACTAAACCAGATTTTTAAGTGAGAGTAAAACTCTATTAATGCCTAAAGCAATGCTAAACCTGATAACTTAATTGAAGTTCAGTACTGCAGAGTTAAACTGCCCGGACAGCTTTACTAAGCAGCAGCTCACACAATGACTGAGCCCACCCAGCTCAAGGTCTCAGCTTGTCTTTCTGCTGCTTAGAAGCTCTGAGGCATCAGCCCTCTCCCCCAGAACGTGATGCTCTGGGAAAACACCCACCCTGAATTTTCTGCTCATTTCTCAACAGTTACTGGAAATACAGAAGGAACAAAAACTGGAGCAACAAACATGCTTTATTTTCCATACTTGATCTTCTGCTATTCCCAGTCAACTACAGTTACCAAAACATGCCAGAGCCTGACAACACAGCACAAACTGGAGCTTGTACAGTCAGCACACATTTACTGCTCTGATACTAAGCAAAGACTGCTATGGCACAGAGCAGCACCCGGCTCTTCTTTGTGATCAACAGCCCTGTTAAAGATTTGCACTTAATTTCTGCAAGCTCTCTGGTTTGCTGGTCCCTAAACTGCCAAAAGCAAGTCACCAAGCACTAAAATGTAGCCCTGGATAGCTGCACACAGGATAACCAATGCCAGAACAGTCAAGACACTCAACTGCATGAGTTATTTGTTGAACAAAGCTTGTATGCTACCCTGAGGAACACAGAAGCAGTTCCATGTTACAAAAGGCACTGAAGAACACATTCTAGAATTATCCCTAAAGCAAGAAACGGCCAAAGTTCATGTTTACTATTTTAAAAGCAATTTTAACTTCATATATGAATTCATAACAGACAAGTTAGTGCTGGTGCATCAAAGAGCTGGAATATTTTAGTCAACAGCCTTGTGGAATTATTATTACACATGTTAAGCAGTGCTGATAACATCACAGGCGATGAGCATCTGTCAGGAGCTTTGCACAAACACCACTGAGGCACAGCTCCGTGCACTGGACACCTCTGCATCAACACTGAAGTGCTCATTACATGCTTTGCAGCTCTGCCATGTAGGAGAACAACAAAATGAAGAACTGTTCTGTGTCAACCAAGATGGATTCAAAACAAGGAAGCCACCTCCAAGGTGAGGCAAAGGATACAAGGATTGCCCACCCTACCAATGCCTGGACAACTGCTTGATTGAATGACCAAATGCAACAGTTTAAATTAAGAAATAATTCCCCTTGTCCAGCTCACAAAAGCAGCACAATGGTTTGAAATGAGCTGAAATGGTTTGGCCCCTTCAAACCTACAGTAATACAAAATTCAACAAGTAGTTTCTATCTGAGTTAGGCACAAGCGAAGCAAAAATAAACAAACATACACCAGTTCTATAGTGTGCGTGTGTGGACAAATGCTGGAACAGGTTCCCTAGAGAGGCCGTGAGATCTCCATCTTTGGAAGAACCCAACACCAACAAGACGTGGCTCCAAGCTGGACTCAATGAAATGACTCCTCGCAGCCACCAGGAAAAACTGACAACTCTTGGAAATAGCTCTATTCCAAACATGAGAACCTTTCCATATGAGATCTGAGAGTAGGCCAGCAGCAGAGCTCCCATTCAGAATGCTGCAGTCACAAACTGCTCCTTCTGGATGAACCCCACACGAGAACGTGTCAATATCATGGGCACACAAAGCATTCAAAGAATCATTCATCACCATTTAGGCAAATCTAACTGCCTCTCCCCCCAACGCCTACAACCTACCAACGCTGAGAATGGTATCTCTTCCCTTCATCTCACTCAAAATAAAATTAAATAACACAATCCAACATTATCATCAGGACATCGGAAACTAAATGGGTGCTTAACTCTTTCTGGAGGGAAAGAAAAGTCTGATTGATGTGGTCTTCCTGTTGAGCATCTCATGTCACAGAGATAATGCATTTATCTTCTCCTAGGATGATTTCTTACTTTTCTTTCTTATGCATGGAAGTGGAATACACCAAATCATGGTGTCAGGCTCAGAAGTCCATTAGATTTAACGAGCTGCCATACACTGAAAACTCATGTTCCAATCCAATGTCGTGTTTAAGCTATGTGCTGAAACCTCAGCACAGCAGCACAGCTCCTGCACTACAGGTTTGCTGGATCACGGGTGGGGGACTCCAACATATTTGTTACCTGAGGGCTGCAACAAGTTTAAACCTATGAGTACAAAGCCAATTGATTTAATTCGGAGTCTGAAATAAAGAAGACATGGAAGGATTTTTCTGAACTGCAGTTTAATTAAGAAAAGCCTTTAAGCATATGCTTAACTTTAGCGTGCGCTTATGGCAGCTCTCTTTCAAAGCAGCCGCAGCACAAATGCTGAACACTTTCCTAACTTGCAGCTCCCACTACACAAAAGATTCAAAGTACACTAGGGAAAGAAAGAAAAAGCCCTTCTGGAGGCATTTGCTCAGGGAAAATGCTTTTGGAAGAGACCATGTAGCATTTTAATATGTTGAGTACCTTTAAGATTTCAAATAAGCAGAAGTTGCTTCTAAAATTCCAGGTCATAAACCAGCTCATATTTAACTTCTTGAATTTTAACTCGAATTCTCATCTTCATCAAACAAGATGCCAAGAAACAGAACAGAGCCTGTTACCAAGACCTTAGATAAAATTCAGTTAAATTATCCAGATGGTTTCCATTCCACAGAAAATACTAAAGCAGCAGTTTGCCGAGCACAGCATTCTCTAAATGCACAAAATAAAGCGAAAACAATACACAAGTGGAACGTGCAAATGCTGAACCAGTTATATTTTTGTTCCAGCAGAAATGCAATACAATCAGTACCATCTTGCAGTTCCAGAGCACCCATCTTCCTGCTGCAAAGGGTGCTCTGCAGGCTACTAAAATCTCACCAAATGCATGCAGTTTCTAATTTCATCACTGATTTCTCCCATACAGATAGGAACTACATTTCCATCAGAGCTCCCAAAGCCAAGCGTTCCTTATAGCACTCCATGAAGTCAAACGGCGCCTACTGAACGTCTTCTGTACTTGGGATGAGTCTGCAAGCAGCCAAATTTAGCACTTCCCAAAAGCACAGCCTGATACTGTAGCACTTCAATACAGGGAAGAGCGATTACAAAATCGGAATTTCAAGAGATGTGAGAGTCCTTGCCACAAGAAAGAAGTAAACACAGTAATAAAGACAATAATAAAAACACTGGAAACAATAACAAAAACAGATACTGTGACTTTCTACATCGTGTTACTTCATAAACCTGGTCTTCCCCAGTGCAAAGGTATTAAATTACAGATGCAAAACATGCATTGGGTAATGGCATGACAGCACCCGAAATCATTCAAATCCAACAGCAGAACTTCATTTCATTTCAAGATTGACATTTCTGCCTGCAGCATCACGACGAGACATCTACCTCTCAGATGATCCCAAAGGATAAAGGTTCCATGCAGCTCTCTGTGACAGACAAAACAGCCACCCCAGCCCCAGCATCAGTAGGGCCGGCAGCTCCTGGGACCGCTTTGTGTGGTAAACACCAAAAGCTGTGTTAGCTGGGAACCAAATTATCACTTGCAGAATAGTTTTGCAATTAGATTGAAACTGTAAATTGTGCAACAAGCTAAACTCAAAAAAACAAGTCTGTGACAGAACAAGGTTATGGCTCTATCTCCTGCCTTGCTCACTTCACTCTTTGGAAATTACCCGCTTTTACAGATTCTAGCTTCTCCTGCTGCACTACACACTATTTCACTTTCCTAAAAGATGACGTGCTTTCAAGAAGTTACCTGCATGTGCCTTCACTCCTCATATTCTTCTCTACCAATACATACCACTGAGAGAAGCCCTTCAATCACCAATTTCAGAGTCAGTTTCCTCACCCCTTGCTGACCCCTCTGCTCCCCATAACTCTAGGAATGTCTTACCTTCATCCCACTGCCACAAACATCACCACTAAGGGCTCACACAGCTCCCTGTACTTCAAGCTGTGACCCCAATTGCTGAAACTTGGCTAATTGCCTTTAAGGAACAGATGGGGCTGAAAAAGATCTAATTTGTGAGCACGTCCTCCGTGCTTCCCGATAGAGCTGCTCCACTCCAAAAAAAATCATTTTCTGAAGCAGGATGAGAACAATCCCAGGTGGATGCTCACTGTGTTCTTAAGCCACACCTGCTCCTATCAGCTCAATGAACATTACACAAGGCAAAATGGAGTAGCTCCTGTTGAAGACACACGTTGAGAAAGCCATGGCTCATTGGTTTGAACAGAGCGGTGGTCACACTGAACACAAATATGGATGTCTGCAGTATATATCCTTACATCCCTCACTGGCTGACTCAGGCAATGCCCCACTCAGTACGCCACACCCCACAAGGCCTTGGCAGCAGGGCTCTGAGCAGCTTGGTCTGGTGAGACACGTCCCTGCCTGGAGCACAAGGACCAGACTTGGTGATTCTGAAAGGTCCCTTCCAGCACAAACCACTCCAAGGCTCACTGAAGCCACATTTTCCCCACACATTCTGTAATGAATATAAACACCCTCTTCGCATGGGTGTATTTTCTGTTGGTTTTGCAGGGCTTTTTTTGTTCTTTTTTGGTTGTTATTTTTCGTTGCTGGTTTTGTTTGTTTTTTCCCCCCCCCTAATTCCACTAAGGAGCAGAACACACAAAAATGAGATGATGCAATGCAAAACCAAAGGAACATAGCCCTAGGTGCCCAACAGGATGTGACAGGTGGACAAGCAGGCAAGCAGAACGGGAGGATGAGGTCACAAAATAAGCAGTTACACAGCACACCACTAATCTTAAATTCCAAACTCATTATGCACAAAACTAACAAACAAAGGAGCAGCTTAACAGATTTACACTGTGCCTTCTCCAAGGGCGGGATATCAGATAGCAACATTCATCTTACAGCAGCAATCCCCACAACTCATAACTGTGCCCATTCCTTCACTAGGCAAACTGATGCCCGGGATGAGCTTGCTAAAACTGTAAATATTTGGTACAAACAAAGATTGCAGAGCAGAAACCCAAACAATAGTTAATGGCATCCCAAGAGACCCACTGCAGAGGCCTCACGCTTCTCTGTGCTCCTAGCAGCCCAGAGCAAGTTTCTCCCTTTGCTTCCCTGTAAGATCACCTCCCTCCTGCATGCTGGCATATCTCATCTCTGATTTCACACCCCGAGGTTGTAACTTATTTATTTAGAATGAAGTACACAAGCACTGTAAGAAGGAAGGGGTTGCTTTGTGCCCTCTCTCTCTGCACTGCTAGTCTGGCTTTACAGCCTTGTTTTTATCACCACACAGGGTCACGTCCAGAAAAAAACACTTCCAAAATAAATCTTGTTTTACACAAACTCTCCTTCTTTATTTAGAGAAACCTCAAAAGAATCCTGAAAAGAAGCAATGAACGTACACAAAGCAGGCTGAGCCCGGCTCTCCCACTCCAGATCTCTCAACCATCCCCTTTCAGCTCCCGGCACTATCTCAGCTTGGCAGTGTGAAGCTCCAGGAGCACAGCCCCCTCCTGCCCCCACTCCTCACCTCTCAGTGTCTGGCAGCTCCCAGTGTCTGCTCCCATCTCCTCACCCTGAAGCAGCTTACAGTTGAGTTAGCTCCATCCCAAGTCTTTTAGCTGCCTTCTTCTAGTCCGGAAAGAATCGCTGTAACTCCTATTTTCTGTATGTGTTTACATGTTACAACAGGATGGCTGGGAGTAAGATTAGTAAAGATTGTTAATCATCCCTTTCTCCATTCTCTGAAGCATCCCTCATTCTGAACATTCCAGTGGTTCCCTCTTCTTTTTCTCGTTACTCCTCTGGTTTCTCTGATCCCAAAATCCCTGCCCTGCCAGGTTTCTACTCTTTGCATAGCACTTTGTGCTGAAGAAGAGGAATGGTGTCATAGCAGCCACACTTTGAAACTACAGTACCTCTTATTGGCCTAATGCTTAGAGATACATCAACTTGGCAAGCCTCCAATGCCTAAAATATCTCAAAGCTGATTAACATCTTTCCATATACCCAAAACACACTAATTTTCCCCATGCAAAGTCCTTTTCTCTTCAAATTCATCTCAAGTAAATTATTTAATGGAACAGCAGGCCAAACCATGCACGTCACCCTTGCATGCACACCAATGAAATTCTGAGCAGATACAAACCTTCCTGCTCCCTACAACTTCAGCCCTCTTGTCTCTTCACTCTTTGCAACCAATAGGTGGAGAAATCCAGGCTGGCTCAGCCCAATGAGCCACACGAGTCTACTGATAATAGGATCACTAAGGTTGGGAAAGACCACTAAGATCACCTAATCCAACCCACCACGGCCACTGACTACATCCCTCAGTGCCACATCTACCTTTTTCCTGGACACCTCCAGGGATGGTGATCCCACCACTGTGCCAATGCCTCACCACTCTGAGAAGAAATTCTTCCTGATATCCAACCTGACACACAGCAACCAATGAAAGCAGCAGCTTGAGAGAGATTTAAGTTCATTCTGTGTCCAAAGAACAGCACAAAGGGAAACAGAACATACCTGTGAAACTAGCTCACGGTTTTTTGGGAAGCATTTAAAAAGATGAATCCAAGAGATTGTCACATTGCCTCAAACGTGTCAGTTGTTCTTAGCTGAAACATTCTCACTGAATAGCGACTTGCAGGATCACCCTCCAGCTGCCCAAAACCAAACCCAATATACACTGGGCATAGAAAAAAGAAAAAGAAACAGGGTATTTGTTTGTCCTTAATGCTCTTCTCCTCCAAGTAATACACAATTCCCAAAACAAACTCCCCATGTCTGCAAATGCACGTCTGCTCAAATTGTGAAAGCATAATCTTCACGGAACTGATTAAAAAAAAAAAAAAAACTTGTTTACTGCTAAAGGCTGCTAATTACAATATTAAAATAGTAGCCCAAACCCAACATTAAGCTCGCGTTCTGCTTTACATAGCAGTACAGGCACCAATCATCGCAGCGAGCAGCCCTGCTGGCTGACGCTGGAAGCTGTAATTATATACAGCAGCAACACATTTCTGCCCTCAACCTGCCTGGCCGGTCCTCGCAGCAGCTGCTGGCAGCAGGGCAGGGCAAGGGGCTGCACACCAGTTGCTCAGAACCACCAAGCACTGAAGGAAAAAGCACAACCCACCCAGCCGTGGCTGCATGCTGAGCAGAGAGCCGCTAGCACAAACACAACAGCAGCCCTTGCAGCAGAGATGCTACCAGAAAAAGTGAGCGTCATCCAAGCACACTGTTAGTGGTTGAAGTATTAACTAGCAGTTGCTTTCTAAGCCTCTTACCCACGTTCACAACTCTTTTACATGCAGCAGCAATACCTATGCCATGCTGGAAGAACAGCCTCTTTAAAATACTTTCAGGTGAAGCCTATAGACATCAACAGCCAGGCTCCTGTGAGTCACAAGGTGACACTGTGGCCAATGTTACCAGCACAGAGTGCTTTGAGAAGGCACACAAAGCTGTGCCTCTTGCCATCCCTGGGCACGAAGGCTGAAGGCACACTGCAGCCCTCACTGGGAACGCACTATTTCAGTCCTGAAGCTCAAATCAGCAGCAGCACTTTACAGCTGCTGCAGGTAAAGCAATAGCATTATTTTATCATGAGTCTAGAATATGATGCTTTTTCCTAAGCTGTTCTCCCCCCCAAATGAAATGAAGTGTGAAATTATATGCAAATCAGTAGCTGCCTTGTGCTTCCCAGCAGCAAAACAGTAACTAGTATAATATATAGTGATGTAGTAGTTAACAGTACAGCAAGATCTGCCAGGCTACCCTGCCTCATCACATCGTCTTTGATCCAGCAAAAATGATAGGAAAAGACAATAAGTTTTACCAAGTACAAACACTACCATAATATATTTTGAAAACTTTTAGAACCTTAAATAGAAAGAGACAGACAATAATGGCCAAGGGCCCGAGCAGCTTAATGAAAGCTGGACTCTCATTTTGTTCCCGGAGCTGAAATGGCAGACTGTGCTCCGAAGACAATTAGCAGTCAACGTGCAATTTCAATTTTAGCAGAAAAGTAAACAGAAGATTATTCTCATTTCACTCTCAACATCTCAAAGTGGCTCATTAGGGAACGTGAACAGAAATAGGGGTTGTGTCCTGTACCCTCATTTTTAACAGCTGTACAGATTTCTTCCTATTAAACTTCTAATCTTAGAGTGTACAAATGGGAAAAAATTGTTAGTAAGATAATGCAAGGGTCTGTTTTGCTGTCTTATTCTAGATCCTGACCACACAGTGCAGCAGGAGTTGGTCACACTGCCTCCAACAGTTCTGGAACAGCCCTCTGAGACCATCACAAAAAGTGCAACATACAAACACATGGCACAGAATGAGCTTCATGAAAAAATATACCAATTCCAGTTGTAACCTGGGTTCTCAAAATCAGTCTTAGCCAGCGAGGGAGGCTCAGCAGTGAAGCACGGATTTACTTCATGTAGAGTGTATGTACTCACAAGGAATACAGCCAATAGTTTGATAAATGCATCTGCCAAAGGTGCAGAGTCAGTGCAGTCAGCTCCATCCCAAAATATCTGCGTGCTGCATGATGAGCTTGGCAGCCAAGCACAGATCTCCTGAGAAAAGCAGGCTGGGGAAGTGAAAAGGTAACGTTTAATAGCTCCTATCAAAGCAAATGCTGAACAGAATTTCATGGGCTATTTCTGTTTCTGTGCTAAACAGCAAAGGTCTACTGCAAATAGCAAAGAGTTCCTCTAAAGAGAAAAGGTCACAGGAATCTTTCACAATGGAAAATGCTCTGTTACACAGATCAGTACCAGCTCCTAATACAAAAGAAATACCATTTTTCTGTGCAACTTCTTATTGTCTCCATATGTTTACACAACAGAGACGCCAATTTCAGCCTTTCCTTTCAAGTCTGTTTTCAAAAATAAAAGAATACGAGAATATTTGGCTAAGAGGGTTTCCTTCAAGTGAAGAGAATGTGAGGTGCAGAACAGACGTGGGATTACTGACTCGCTCACAGAAACACGATGGAAGACATTCAAAGACACAGACCTCTAGCTCAGCTCTGCTCCCACTGCCCTCAGCCCTTACCAAAGGCTCCTACCATTGCCTTCAGCCAACAGGAGCTGCATACCGCTTCCAACTCAGCCATTATTACCTTTCAGTTTAAAATACATAACGATCCTCATAACAGACTGAAAAACATTTCAGGAACTTTTAAAATCTGTTCCTCCAAGACACGTTTTTATTTTTTTTAAGCACGCTGAGACACAGTTCCTGGATGGGAGCACATGTGACCAGTTCTAAATAAAGTCTATTTTCCACTTCTTGCACAACTGGAACAGATGTAAGCAGTAGCCTGAACAAACTGCATTGCAGAACCTAACCAGAATATAAAACACTCAAATAACATCCGTAAATAGCAGTGCTATGAAGACTACCTCCAGTAAAGCACAAATTCAGTGCTGAGAAGCCTCAATGTAATCAAGTTCAAATTTAATCACGCTGCAAAGTTCATTTGCAAAATTAAATTTGATCATCTGCAGATTGAGGCACTTCAGAAGAGTCCTGTTGGGCTCCACAGTAAGCACACATCTCAGAAACGTTTGCCTCTGGTTACATTAACGTTTCCTCAACAAACACTGGGCATTCTAAGGAAAGCTGTTATTAAATTCGGTCTTCAGTGCTCAGCACAGAACCAGGAGAAAGCAAGTGCTCTCCAGGGGATCCCAGCTGGGCAGAGGGGAGGTACAAGCAGATGGAAGTAAGGTACCGACAGCTTACATCACTGCTGCAGCAATGACAAACTCTACAGCTCAATGCTATTGCTCATAAAGCAAGAACAAGCTTCCTCTACAAGCAACACACAACTTAAAAGCATTTCCTAATCATTTTTTCCACTAAAAATAACTCGGGTAGCTGCATCGTTCCAAACCAGTCTGAATATAAACTGGCTGCAAAAGGGTAAAAGAAAATAGCACAACCAGTAGCAACCTAACTGCAGGTATGTGGCTTTATTTAGAGCAAGGAAGTAAATGACAACAGCTGATAATTATGTCCTGGCACTTCAGAGGCAGCTCACACCAATGCACACACATTACAGAGAATCAAGAAAACAGAGCATTTGAACCTTCTTTTTTCTTCTCTTTTTTTTTTTTTTTTTTTGGTCAGTATTTGGGTCAGTTCAGTGCACTGTGTGCACCTCAGTGGGTCAAGCTGTGCTTCAGTGGTACTCAATCAATATCCACCCAAAGGAAAACATGTACAGAACAGGGCAGGAGCCGGGTCAATAAGTGGTAACAGCATGCAGAATAGGCAACAGGACAAAGTAAATACTGCAGCAACTGCAAGCAACTGCAGCAGGCTGTGAGGCCTTCCCTTAAAGAGCTCAGTTTGATACCCAAGGTAGAGCTTTAACAAGTCAAATGATTTAAAGAAACCACGTTAGTACTGTGACAGATGTACTGTAACAGTGTTCTGGTGACTGCGTGCAGAGGTGACATCTGTGTTTACTTCTGGCAATCGGTGATTACTTTCTTCAATCGATTGTCTGGAAATAAAACTCCACCTATTTCAACGTGCACTGCTTACACCAAAAAGGAAACCTTATTTACCTGCTCATTACAGAAACATGTAGGTACTCAAGAGTGTGTTCTTATAAATCGGTCTCCAAAAATAAGGTGGCAGAGGAATGAAATACAAATGTGAAAAGAGGAAAAGAAACCATGCCCAGGCACTGAGACATGAGTTCAAATCCAGTTTCCTCCCACAGTGAGGAGTCACTCCGGAGAAACCAAAGCAACCAAACCATCATCTCAGTTTTCAAAGATGTTCAACCACAGCAAATTCCAGAGAACCCTAAGTGTATCTAGCACTTTGTACAAGAAGCTAGGTTCTTACAGACCTGGAGAGTTTAGGAACCGTGGCTGGAAATGATGCATCTTTGTCCAATGAGTTCTCTTCATCCCTTGTGATTAAAGCTTTTTGCTGACATTTTTCTCTGGCCTCTAGCATTCAGCTGTGGCTTGGCCTAACTTCGTACAGTATTTGCAGCAAAAAGCTTTTGTTATTGGACCCCTGGTGGCTTTGGATTGCAGACTTGAATTATGAAATATGGATGGACTAACTGAGAGGGCACATCAACAAGGAGGAATATCGAGCTGCATGTCATACACCAGAAAACAAGCAACTGGGGAGGATGTGAGGAGAACATGATCTGAACAAGAAGCAGCCAGGACCAAGTTCAAGTGCCAATAAAACATTTATTCTAGGGTCAGAGCCACTGGCACTGCTACATACTGCTGAGTTGCATGGCTTTTTCTATCTACTCACAATTTCAGTGCTACGAGTAAGCTGAGGATGCTCCTCACTTCTTATTGTTAAAAAGCATCAGAGAAAGCCCTGAATGTTGCTAGGAAATCAGTAGTTCTCAGCAAGGAAAGTAGCAGACCACTATTAAATCCCATCCCCTAACACCAGAGCTTGCCTTTGTTCTGCCTGCTCCCCTGGGTAACTCTGTAGAGGAGACTGTAAGAAAGGAGTTCTCGTGGCTACAACCCCATCATGACACCATTTGAACTTGGTGCTATGCCATTACTCTGATTGCATTACAGGAGAAAGCAGCACAGTGATGCTGGATTCCCCAACAACCACACATCAGGCTCGGTTCAGGCCTGAGCAGCTCTGAAGGACTACTGAAGTCTCCGTAGATTATAGTCTGCATGCTATGAAGCAAGCTGGCTTGTGAGCCACTTCTGCCACCCATTATCAGGTTCCATCAGTCTGGCTCTGGAGCTGGGTTTACATGGACCTAATAGGGATGTCTGGATCCTTGGCTCTTCAGCTCCAGCGGGGCCAGGAGATGCTGGGACTCACCTGGAGGTGACAGGTGCACACAAGGCAGCAGGTGACATAGCAAGGTCAGCACATCAGCCAATATGCTGGGGAAAGTCAGGGAAGCCCAAAGTGACAGCAAGGCAGCACGTCGCAAGAGCCAAATGTGCTTGTAACATTTGTGCAAGACAACTTACAGATTACAGAGGAGATGACTTCAAAGGGACAAAACTGTAGCACACACCAGCCAGAACCTGGGGCTGCTGCAATCCGGGCTGATAGCTGTGAATTGGTGACCTGCACAGTGACTGCTACAACACGGTCACTGACCCCACACCACCCCAGCTGCCTCCACAGCAGCAGGTCCACCTCCTCTGCACCCTTCACATCTTTCACTATGAGACTGCTGTGTTTCCTCAGCGCTCAGAGCACAATCAAGAATTCATTTGAAGTCAGTCTGACACGCAACGCAATCCAAGTTCATTCCAGCAGTTTTTAATATTTACCTTCCCATTCATTTTCCAGCTACACACACAGCCGGATGCAAAGCATTGTTCAGAAGCACAAGCCGTGACTGTGAAGGCAGGCTAACAGCCCGGGCTGCAATGAGATCCACCCATAGCAGAACCCGGTGCTGAGGTGAGGGTTCACTCCTGGCCCTGAGCTCAAAGTGGAGACACACAGAAAGCAAAGGAGGACTCAGGGCAGCTGGGGGCACTTCCAGCACCACGAGTGAAATCAGGCACCTTAATACACCACAAGAAATAGAACTCTGTGTGGTTTTATTCCCCTTTAAAAAATATATATATCTCTCTCTCTAAGCGACACAGCCGCTTTTTTCCCGCTGCGGGAAAAACAAAACAAACCAAAAAAACACTTCAGGAAGAAGCTGACACACCTCGCCGAAACTTTCCAATCCCCAGCGTTCGCTCGCACACAACACACCTGCTTTCAAAGTCAAATGAAAGAGATCGGCCCGGAACGCGAGACCTTGCGGCGACCGCGCAGCCAAAGCGTAAAGCCCGGACCGCACCGCACCGCACCGCCTGTCCCCGTCCGGCCGGGGCTGCGGGACTCGACGGGACGGGACGGTGCGGTGCAGCGCAGAGCAAAGCAGTGCAGAGCAGCCGGCCCCGTGCCCCGCCGACAATGCCCTTTACATAATGGCACGGCGGGGACGGGCCCGCCCCGCGCAGGCCGAACAAAACTGCCATTCTTGCAGGAAGCACCGGCTCAATGGCTGCTTTTAACGCGCTGCTCCGCGGGACGTTCCCCTCCGGTGCCGTTTATCGTGGCCGCTCCCAACCCGTTCCCTTCCCCCAGGCCCCGATCCACGCCAGGACAGCGCGTCCTCCGCGGCCCGGCCGCCGCCGCCCACCTGCTCTTGAGCGGCTGACTCTTCAGCTCGTAGTACGTCTTGGGCTCCTCGTGGAACTCCTCTCCCACCTCGAAGTCCGGCACGATCCCCGACTCCGCCTGCATCGTCGCCGCCGCGAGAGGAGAGCCGCGAGGTGACCGCCGCTCTCGTTCCGAGCCGCGCCGCTCCCGCACGCCTACAGCGCCGCGTCCGCCCCGCCCGGTACTGAGTCCGCCCCGGGGCCGGGCTGGGCCGGGCCGCCGCCTCCGCCCGCCGCAACGCTACAGCGAGAGCCCCGCGCCGTGCCCACCTGCGGCCCCTCGGCCCCCGCCCCGCTCTGAGCTCGCGGCGTGACGTCACGGGGCTCTGAGCACAGCTGGGCGTGACGTCACCGCCCCTTTGCGAGGCGGGGCTTTCCGTGACGTCCCGAAAATCCGCGTTTCGGGGTCAAAGTGGAAAAGTACGAGCTGGGGGCCGGCCCTTGTTAGCGGGACGGGCTCGGCGTGCGGTGAGAGGCAGGGAGGGACGTTCTGAATGCAAACGATGCGCAGGGAAAGTGTCGAGGCGGCATGGAGTGAGGTTTGTGGTAATACGTGTAGAATGCCGGGGATTCCCGTAACAGGACGGGGTGAATTTCCAGCACAGCAATTTCAATTCTTCCTTCAAGTTTTACATGCATTTATAAATGAGCAAAAAACAAAAAAACCCCATAAACATCGCTGAGAAAGGTGTAGTAAAATTACTTAAAAAGAACCAGCTGGGTTTCAATCGTTTGCTGCAGAAATCCTGAGAAGTACGCCAGATGGATTGCTGCAGGAGCAGAGAAAAGCAAGCATCCCATCCCAGAGCTCTGCACAAAGGGATGCTGTGACTGCAACAGCCTGGCTGGCTGCTCACGTCACACTGCGCGCGAGCAAAGTTGAGCACAAATATCAGCATTGAGTCCCAAATGGCTCTGCAGCCTCCAAACTCCGTGGAGTGACTGCACAGCGAGAGCAATTACTTTGCTGAATCTGAATCAGAAGGCAACAACTTGGATAGGGCCCCGAAGAGTGTTCTTTTGAGCCCACATTGGCAGATGGTGGGGATAGCTCTGAGGAGCCGTGGGCTTGCTGACTTCTCTGGGGGAAAAAAGGAGGGGGAAAAAGCAACCACCAAACAAACAAACAGTGAGAACAACCTGCAAAAAGCCCACTGCCAAGCTGCACCTCCAGCTGAGCTCCTCGAGATCAATGAGATGCTTTTGTGAGTGAAGGATGGTGCAAGGAAGCATGGAGCAGGACGCAGCTGGTTGTAAGGCTTCTCTTCTATTTTTCTAGGTGCAAAAATGATATATTCTGCTGTTCAAAATGTACAGCGTATGAGGTTTCAGCTTTGTTTTAATTATAGCACTAGTTCTAAAGATCCAGTATGCAAATCTCTGTCCTAGGCAATGACACTGCTCTGGAGATATTGCAGCTTCAGTAGCAGCATGCGCACAGCTCACAGCACAGAGAACACTGCCTTTCCTTTCACTGCCCCACAAAGCCCTTATTTCTGTCTTTCACCCCCTTTCTGGGCCATCACACAGTTGGTGTTCAGTGGGCAATATCTCACAGCACCTGGGCTAAGGGGAACCTTGACAGCGTTCTGCTGAGTCACAAAAAGCTCTTCTCATAATAGATGGCATTGGTGTTTATAATTCTCTGGTAGAGCTTATCTTTCAGAGCGAAGGAACAAAATACTTCCCCTGGGCCGAAGCAGGATATTAGTCCATAAACACACCCCCAAACAAACACAGAATTTGCTTGAAGGTGAACCTATTATGCTAATATTGCAGTTAATTTGCTATAAAAGTAAAGGAAACTAAACTCTAAAGATATTCGGTGAAATTAAATAAGAAGTGCCTGTTGTGCTGTCACGAGTTCTAGATTTCTGTAGAGCAGTTCTATGGAGCATTGAGTGTTTTTCAGTTGTGGATGTCCAGCTGCTTTAGGGAAGCGGGGAAGAGCAATTTCTGACAAAGTGGGAAACAAAACACAAAAAAAGTCATTGGTCACGCATCAAATCAGTGGCGGCACTTGAGTTTTATTGCACTGATTACATTACAGATATAACCCCACTGAGACCTTTCCCATGTAGGTTTTCTGTGGCATTATCATTCCTTCAAGGCCTGTGACCACTCTCACAGCCACGTAGCCATGGGAAGCAAGCATGTTGAGCAGAACTGCTCTACTGTTATGATTATTTTCCCCTCATGGTTACTCCTTGCCTCCCTTATTTGTAGCAGCTTCACTTACAGATCCCATAAGTTGTATTTTTCTTCTCCTGACCTACAAATGCCATTTGAAACAGTTCTCCTATCAGTACTGTCACTCAAAGTGCAGTCTGGGAATCTCTTGTGACATCAGGAGCAGCAACATTATTTGGTATCTCTGTCAGTAGGCAAAACATTTGCCACCCAACTCAGCAGAGTTCCCAGTTTGAAAGAATTTCCCCACAGCAACTGTTTGTGCATTCATCTGAAGGGAAAAGGAAGCAGTCAATGCTGCTATTCAAAAAAGCAAACAGGCATGTGATAATTTTGAAGAAAGTTCCCAGGCCTTAGCACTCATACTCTGTACTGTATGCTGTGAGATCTGGGATGAGAACAGCATTACTCCAGCAGATCAAGGCAAAAAAATCTTTCTACCTTCTCTCTCTATGGGCAGAATACTCTGACATACAAGAAAGCCAACCGCCACATAGAGTGCAGTAATTCCACGTGGTTCATTTGCATGCAGGGGTTGCCAGACACCAGAAGCAGGCAGATGTTTTGGGGGGAATCCAACAATTCTTTTGAGAGAGAGAATAACAGCCTGGGTGCCCCACACCAGGCAGGACAGCTCACCCCACACAGCGTGGGGCCACTTCTAAAAACATTCCCTGCGAGATTTGCATCTGCTTCTCGTAGAAAAAGTTTCTGGTTCTCTCATGAGCACCCCAGGATAGATAAGCAGAAGTCATGTTTTAAAATAGAGCTTCTAAGACTACTTCATCATACTTGGAACAAAGTCTAAAATGCTGTCAGTCCCAGGCTGGTTTTATCAGCAGAACTGAAGGTGATTAATTCTGCAGCTGGGCTCCTGAATGAATTCTGTTCCTTTAATGAGTCATGCACTAATCCCTAGCCTTTTCTTTCTTCATCTCTACCATATTCTTCTGTACTTAAATGGATAGGTACAGAAAAATTCAAGGGGAACTACACAGTATCCTTAAGGGTTTGATTTTCACGCGTTCCTCTTTCCGGATGCTATCTCATGACACGGGTTAGCAACAGCAGTGGTAGCACAAACAGAAGCTGCAACAGCAATGTCATCCTGACTCTGCTTTAGGAAACATAAAAAAAAAAAAAACTGGACTGGGGTTTCAGTTATTCCCTCCAGTTCTTGTTCAAAAGACAGGCTTTCAAGATTTCCACAGTTAAGAGAGCGAACAGATGCTGCTAGCTCCAAGCAGATAGTGTTGGAGGTCACCACATCTCTGTAAGTGAGGAGCTGCAGATCCTGCAGCCAAGTGGGATTGGGCTGTAGGCAGCCTGGTCTACTGGGAGGTGTCTCTGCCCGTGGGACAGAACTGGAAATGAATGATTTTTAAGGTCCTTTGCAGCCCAAGCCGTTCTATGATTCTATCATCTTCCCTGGCCTGGGGTGGGACTGCAGGATGGAGAAGAAGACATCTGAGGGTTCTCCCCTTGGGTCCATGGCCAGCAGAGGACCTGGGGGGTTACCTCTGGGAGAGCAGCAGCAGAGTGAGACACCATGTGCTGCCACCCAACAGTGACAGTTGGGCTGGGAACAAACCTTTAAAACTCAGTAAAAGCAATGGAATAAAGCCTGTGGGGGCAACCTTATTTGGTGCAACAAATCTGCTTAATTAAACTGGTGCAAAGGCCACAGCAGATGTGGATAAACCAAGTTAAATTCTAACACTGATTTAACGTAATTTGGTACAGCATCAGTGCTAGTTAAACTGATCATAGTTAACTGGTTTCAATAAGTTTGCCCCAAGTACAGGCACTGGCTTAACTAGACTGCTTAAAGCCAAGAGAGATCTTCAGCTCTGCCAGATTTTCCCTGTTGTATTTAAACCAGCACAACCTGTAGGGACATGTGAGCAACTGCTTTTAACAGGGAGCAAAGTGCATTGAGAAAAGAGGACTTGGCCCAGGAATGCTGGTCACAGGCACCTTATTCTTAGCTTTCCTGAGAAACTGTGTCATCTTAACATCAACAACACTTAGGTCTAAATTCGTTCCTGAAAATCCTATTATAAAAGGTGAAACCAAAATCACTTTTTTTTTTTTTTTTTTCCCAAAATATACATAATCTAATCAATCTAAGGGGAAGGTGTTTGTTCTGTCTCCCCGCTGCCCAATAACAGTTTTGAATGGAAAGCCATTTTTTTCTCAGTAAGAACTTTCTACAGCTTTATTTTGGATACAGACATGTGAATGCTTCCCAAGCTTCATCTGTCTTTTGAGAGACACTTCATTACAGGAGCTATTTGGAGAATAAAACTTCCATTATTTTTAAGAGTTCAAGGTTATACACTGGAAATACAAACGTCTGTACTTAGTTGTCACAAGCTTGCGTACTAAGCTCCTCATTTTCCTGATTCACATCGGGCCTTTACACACATTCCATGAAGCACAAACCCTCTCAAAACGTCTTAAGATACACATTCCCTACCTGAAGTCAGAATCCCTTTGATTTTTCTCATTGTCCATATTTCCACAATCCTTTTCTTTAACTTCAAACTACACAGAAATAATTAGTACCATAAAAGACCCAAGCCATACAGAAGGAAAAGATTCCCAAAACTCTTCTTGAGTCATCATTAGGTGCTTTGTTCAGAATCTGTCTACTGCAGAAATTCCAACATACTTTTTCCCCCCTTTTCTCTCAGTGGGTTGCCACTGCTCTGACAAGAGACAATGTAAATTTGTGTCATTGCCTGCATCTACCTGGAATGGAGAATTTGCCAGAGGGATCTTTTTGTGAAGGCGAGAGACTTGGTTTAAAAAAGTAGGCTTTGTCAGATCCATTGTGAAGGAAAGAACCTGATAGTCAGGCACAAGAATGTATCAAAGACTTGGTTTTGAGATGCTTGCATTCCAGCTGAAACCCCATAAAGAGAGGATGCCCCTTCTCTCAGTACAAATCCAAGGACAACTTTGAATGTTTACCTCAAGTTGTGTCCATACACGAAGCAGCAGGTTAGGCAGCTTGCCCACCAGTCAGCAATATGACTTTATGTCCTCAGGTTTACCTTCTGTGCACTTATCAACTCTCACTCTCCATTTCTCTGCTCCGTGGTCATCCAGCACTAGTTAACATTAATTTTGGTCTGTGAAGAGGGAGGGCACAATGCACTTTAGGAGAAAATCAATGTATACCAAAACCATAACCCATAGGCCAGCCACATGCAAGGCAATGACCCCAACAACAGAGCGTGAACCACTGCTTTTGAAGCATTCATTCTGGCAACCCTTTGGGAAGCACTGATGTCAACATGACTTAGTTGATTATTAGAAGAGTTGAAAAGGAACACCACTGTCTGGACCAAGTTTTACACAGTTAGGTGATTAGAATACATGAACAGACAAGAGGCTTAACTTTCCACATCCTTCTAGATGATGTACTATGAGAACCGGGTATTCAAGCTGCTTCACATGGCCTCAATTACTTGGCAGAGCAGCTTTCATAGACATGGCTAAAGTGAGTTGTCTTCCCTCCAAGGAGCTATTCAATAAGAAAGCCAGACCTGGAGTTCATGCTGCCTACTTTCCCAGAAGTTAATGCCATTACTGTGGCAAAATGGAATAAAAAGTACACTCTGTTCTGTTGTGGGAGAATGGAGAAAATACCCTCTAGTGATTTCCATTAAAATGTCATTGCACAGCAAGCCTTAACACAAAGTTATTTGCAACATGGAAAGCCCCTGCTCAGCAGCATACTAAGTGTACTAGGTAGGTATGAGCTCAGAGCAGCCAGATTTGCCTGGCTGAGTTACCTCCCCACGTTCACCTGGGCTGCTCTCGATAAAGATGGAGGGTTCTGTGCTGGGCTTGGAACTCTCATCTGCCTGCTAGTGCCTGACCAGGGCAGCACAGCTGCTCTGACCCAGAACTGTAAATGATTACCAAGAAGTACTTGCCTCACACCCATAACTGCAAGTGATCACTTCAGCCACAATCATTGCCAGCATCTCCATAAGTCTTTTACATAAAATGCATTATTTATATATTCTCCATATTATTAGCAAAAGGTGCAGTCTCTGGCACTTTCTTGTATCCTAAATGTTCATAAAGCTTTCCTTGATGTTAGCAAGTCTATTAATAAGAGCTGCAAGCAATCAGAGCTGCTCCACCAGCCTGGGAGGGGGAGTGTTGATGACATTGTGTTCCAGCTGAAAGTCATGCAAAACTCTCACACCTTCTAAAAGATGTCGGCATCATCAGCAAATGCAAATGTGCAATCACAGCACCTCATAATTATTGGGAAGTTGCAGGCCCCGTTAGCACTGCAGATCCAAGCAAGCAGGATTCTTGCCTGGCTTGGATACAATTCAGCAGCAGATCCACATGCAAAGAAGACTTAACCATATGCCCACCTGTACGAGTGTGTTGTACCCCTCTGGGTTTCTGCTGCATGGCTGAGCACACATCAAGCATTTTCCTGCTTGTCTGCCGTCAAGGCCAACAGGACAAGCAGAGCAGCCTTTGCTATGGGTTACGGCAGTAAGATTGTTCCTTTAGTGTCTGCAGATGCATTTTGAAACCCCATATCAGCACTCTCGCTGTCTGAGCTCACTGCAGTGTTAGTACTGGAAAGAACTTGTGGGCCTCATTAAGAAATAGTTCTGTTCTTGAGTCCGTCTTGCTTTTTTTAAAGCACTCAGGAGACAACAAAACCACATTTCCTCTTCACACTCAATTTTGTGATCGGGGGCCTGAAGTCCTCACTGCCAGATGTTGCCCTGTTTTCATGCAATCTGTGCAACAAGCACCAATGCCAGCATCTATGATAGCCTATGATGTTGGTGCACAGAACAGCCAGGTAAGTGTTCTACATATAGCTAACCAGAGCAAATATGCAACATCATGTGGTTTAGATATGTTAAACATATAGTATAGATGCAGTATTTTGATGGGATCTCTGAACATCAAGTTGCACGTCTTACACCACCAAATATCAAGATGTTCCTGCTCAGCATCACACCACCCCCATGCTTACTATTTGTCATCATTCTTGCACATCCATCATGCTATTATTGATACTTAGGTATACTGTTTTAAGCATGGGGGAAAAAAACAGCTATTTCTTTTATCCAGATACTGTTTTGGATTTCCAGATTTTCCTTATTTATCAAAATAATGTAATCTTATAGAAGTATGTGAAAACCATGCCAGGGCATATATTTATGTCCACACTCAGCATTAACAAATAATTCACCACAAATAATGACATCCCATTCCTATTCAAGTGTTGTCCTCTTCCTCAGATCCCCGTAAAGCTGCATCACAAGAAATCAGAAAGATCAGATACCCGAAGGGCCGGAAAGGCACAAGGAGCCTTCACCATCCCACAGCTGCCACCCAGTCTGTCCCCTAACTGCTCCTCCTCTATTTGATTTTCCCATCCTTTGCCTTTTAATTAATGGTGAATGAAAATCCTCCCTGAAAATCACTCCAACAAACCAGTCCCGTGGCTTCTGGTTGATCTCATGTTTTAGACTCACCAAAGGCTTGAGGGGATCCCACCAATGCAAAACCAGAGGAGATCAGCTGAAGAAATACAGAGTTTTGAAAGACTCTCATTAGGGAAACAAAAGGGCACACTGACATGCTCTAACTGGACTGAAGATGCTAAGCAGGGAGCTGGTCCTAGGGCCTCACTGAAGGTATTCCTTACATACAAGGTGTTCAAGAGACATGTAGATGTGGTATTAAGGAACACAGTTCACTGGGCAACATTGTTGGTAGGCTGTCAGTTGGATTAGATGATCTTAGAGGACTTTTCCAAATGTAATGACTCAATGATTGGTCAGAGAAAGCTTCAGACCTGTTTTCCTTTGCTGGAAAGGGGACATTAAGAATGAGAAAGCAGCAGAGGGGGAATTCCAGGGAACTGAGCTGGAAAGCAGAGGAAATAAAAAGTGCTTATTGCATGTCTGGCATGCACCTGACTGACATTTCACTCTTAAAATCCCAGGAGATTAATGCAGATAAACGAGTGGAAGTCATCTGATTCAAACATGTGTTGAACAAGAAACCACATAAATGAAAATATCAAGGATGCATTGAGTGATGAGGCAATGAGCTCTAGTCTGTAAACATTCTTTCACAGGAAAATCATGTGCTTTGTATTAAAAAAAAAAAAAAAGTTGTTTTCTTTTGGCAAAACTCTATTAAAATCCAATAACCTGCAACACATTCACAGTGGGATCTGAAGCTTGCATTGGGCTGCTCTGTATCGTAAGGTCCTATTTATTCTAGCAGTGCTGTCATATATTGTCCATTAAGCATCACCTTGTCTGTATGCATCAGCAGAGCTCCCAGGGAGGAATCACAAGACCACCAAACATGTTCCCTCCTTCAGCCAGCAAGCCAAGGAAGTGCTGAACATGGGCTCCAGCCCATGCTGGCTCCCACTGCCACTTGGAAAGTTAGGCAGGAAAGTCCTTGATCACCAAAATTAGGTCACTAAGGGAGAAGAAGCGTCCCTGCACACTGTAATGGTGAGAAACTTCCTACACAAATTATGTGGGACTGGCAGCCTCCACGAATGCCACTCAAAGCACTCCCCCACTTCCAGGCTCCTCTGAGGCAATGAGATTTTTCCATTCTTTCTTCACCCATTCCCAGTTTCTCCAGAGCACCTCAAAGAGAGATTTGTTGAAATATCCATGAAGGGAGTGCTGCAGAAGCCCAAAATCTGTGGTGTGGATGTATGCCTGCCATTGAATGTGCCCCATTTGGTAGCCAAGCCTATCTGCCGTGGAGCCCTTAAGGGTTCTTTGGCTCAGTACCACTTTAGCTTCCTTTTCCCCCATCTAATACACTGTCTTTTGGGATTATCTAAATAAATATCTACTTTTTTTTCCTCTCTCTGTTACTTTGAAGATGTCTGTAAACAGGCACTATCAATGGGACTTTTCCTTTGCCTATCTCAAAGTTAGCTGCCCAACACTGTCATAGAGCAGCAGCTCCAGTCAGTATCATCAGCTACAATGCTAGGAGCCTACAAAACCCACCTTGTCACAAGTTCGGAGAGCAGCCAAGCCTGAGATGAGCTTTACCTTATGCCACTTTGCATCACTGCAAAGTTTACATCAGATCTGTGACATCAGACCAGCATAAAGCTAACTCTGTGCTACCAAAATGCTGCTTGCCATGCCCAGAGCCTACTTGCTATTATCAATACTCCCTGGCATGAACTCAGATACCATGAGATCTATCTTTCTGCACATATGGTTTCTTCTGCTTCTGACTTTTGAAGCTCAGCCAGCATGACCCAGGCAACAATGGGAAGGAGATTTGTTTAGAACAGAGGAAAAGACAACTTTCCAAATTGATTTACTGAAACATCTTCGTTCTCAGCTCTGTAG
Organism: Phasianus colchicus; assembly: GCF_987193195.1. Lineage (NCBI taxonomy): Eukaryota > Metazoa > Chordata > Aves > Galliformes > Phasianidae > Phasianus > Phasianus colchicus. The sequence goes on along the minus strand of NC_143446.1, from coordinate 16,391,459 downwards.
AAATTTCAACATGACCTGGAGGACTTTTGGCTGGAATTTTGCACAGATATGCACATATCCCTAGCACAGCCCATGGGCTTGCACACCACAGGACTTTGAACAACTAGGTATGCTCCATCACACACGGGTAGCTGTTTACTCATGTTCAGTTTTAGTGTCTACCATGAGTAGTCCTGCTGAAAGCAGTGGGACTATTTCCACAGGAAGGAACTACTTAATGTGAGTAAGAACATTGCAGAGTGAAGTCGTGCAATGAAACCTAACGTCAGCACCTCTCTAAAAGGGCATATCCAAAGCTCTTGAGTCTGGTTGAGGTCACTGTCAGCAGCTCTTTCTGGATGTGGGGTTGGTGAGGATGCCCCAGTCATTCTCAGGGACAATTTCCTTTTTCCAAAAAGTCTCTTTAAGGACTGTTGTCAGACACCTCCCTTTCACCATCTTTCTCATAAAGAGAGCTATCTCTTACCAGAAACCAGCCAATGAAAGCCAGGCTTCCTGCAGCAAGATGCCATGACTTTTCAGCCTGGATCCAAAAACAATTTTAAGCCTCTCTTCCCTACAGGTGTAGCTCCAAAACTCCATCCAAAACTCAGAGCCAACTACGCACAGCAGCTGACTGAAATTGAAAGTGATATCTCAGCCATCTGTTTAAAAATGTGAGGCCATTGACTCATTAGTTTCATCCAACTGTACCAGCACAATAAAAAACACACGCCTTCTGGAGAACAATATCAACATGTGTGGGAGGGCAGCATCTCTGCAAGATGTGGTGGGATGCGGCAGCGAAGAGCATCTCTCTAGAAGTGATCTGCAGGAGCTTTGTCCTGACTTGCCATGCTTGTGCTGGGTTTACTCTGCACAGGCTCTGGCCATTCCCACACCGGACAACAAGCCATTTTGTTTGGGTGTTCTCCTTGGATTGGGGTTTTGGTGATTGGGACTGCTTTCAGCTGCCCTGGTCTCATTTGGCCAGTCCCAATTAGCAGAATTACAATAATTAGAGATTGTTGTAATTCTGTGGGAATACTCATAGGCCAATCAGAGCTGTTTGCAGCAAGTTTTCCAGATCAGGGGTGATCTGGCAAAGATTAGTTTATCATGGAAGCTACTGAAGAAAACATAATTAAAGAGGGAAATCAGATCTCAGCAGAGTTCAACATTTGAAAGTTGAAGTCTCCTCCTTATGAGCTCACCATGCTCTGCTGAGCAAGTGGAAGGGAAAAAAAATTTCTCTCAATAGCGTGACTTCAAGAAAGGAAGTTGTGTGGGCAGAAGCACTGGGGTAACTTTAAGTGCAGCAATGTCTCCTTCCACAGCATGCTGGCCAAGGGGCACTTGCTTTATTCCAGGTGGGGAAATTTCAATGGCAAGATGTAGGGAGGGAAATATCCAATATCACCCACTTTAGAGACATTTATTTCTAAAGCAAATTATGACTCCAACCATAAACTTTTTATTGCTGCCTCTCATGCAGTTCATTTATTGTAACTTCCTTTTTTGAGTGGGCTGTTTATTTTTAAGCAAGCGTTGTTACATTTTTCACTAGATTACTAATAGCCACGTGCTCTGGCTGCTGAAGCTGAATAAGCTGATGTAACTGTAGGTCAGAATCTCAGCTCCTTCCTCAGCCTGCTCTCCCCCCCGTATCCCCCAAGTAAATATACAGAGGATGAACTCAAGCTTTCCTCTAAGAGCCCAATGCACTTTGCACTTGGGGGAGAAGACAGAGCCCCACTTCCAGCACAGCACAGCCACCAGACCTCAGGGTACTGCAGATGGGAAGGAGACAAGTGACATATCTACTTGTCATTGACAGAGCTTTGCAAAGTGCAGGGTTCTGCATCAATCCCTTATTTCTGCCATAGCCCTTAAGAGTTAACAAACAGTTTGTTAAGTTCTCGCCCCAGCAGCTTTGGAGACTTCTTCTCAAAGCCCCAGCAGAAGGTTTACTGCACTCACTAGCTCAGCTAACAGCGTGATATTGGGGCACACACTCAAACACTCCCCTGGCATTGGCACCTGGGGGTTTTTCTGGTCCAGCAAACCCTTGCCTGATGGCTTGGGCCCTCTCAAAGCTGAGTGTCAGGTATCCTCCTTCCCACCAGATCCACCACCCACCAGATGTTTTGTCCCACTGAGAGTCTGTGACAAACTGAAAGGCCTTATTACTATTTTTGTGCATCTGTGTGTGTGGAAATGAGGAAATAGAATTGTTCTGGGTTTTCTAAACATGCCTTCCTCACATGAAGAGAGTTTACTGGAAGCACGCATTCTTGGATAGGCCAAACAGCCCTGAGCTGCCCTTGCTGGGTGCAGAGCAGCCTTGTTGAAAGACAGTTGCGACAAGCAGGCTGCTCTGGGTGTCTCCTTACACACATCTGCTCTTTACTTGCAGGCGTTGTGCAAGATGGAGCACAGCCAAAGCCCTCCAAGCACAGCCAGCTTCAGAGACATCTGAGTGTGCAAGGGAGGGCACCAACAGCACTTCATCTGCTCCACAGGCACAATCAAAACCTCTGCTCTTCCCAGAGTGAAGGTTTGAAGGAGATAATATACGCTTACTAAAAATTTTTCAGTTATTCACATCCGCAGGTCTCACTCAGGTGAAGTGTTCCTGTCCTATCAGCAGCACCATTGCAGTGGTATTTTCAAATGGCAAGATTAGCCCCAGACTCTATCCAAGCTTTCAGGTGGTTGGTGGACCTGTCTGGCACCATTTATGTTTACTGAGAAACAAATTTGTTTTCTACTATTGTTCAAAGTGAAGAGTATTTGGATGAGATTATTTAATTCCAAATTCGTCTGAAGCCAAATTTCTGGGATGGGCTTTGAAGAAGCCAATATGCTTTGGATCAAGCCTTCGGCACATTGCTCAATTTTCCATTCTTCTGCATGAAAACAGTTTACCAGTTACAGGGAGAAAAAGGGCAGCAGAGTTTTCCAAACAGCTCTCAGCACAGTGCAGCAGAGGCCGTCCTCTCAGTTAGAGACCTCCTAACTCACATTACAACCACCACCCACAAATCCATCTGTCCTATAGCTTTCAGATGCCACCTGAACACCCTGCTTTCATAGGATCAAATGGGAGCTTTTGACCAAGGAGGGAACAAGGGCATTTCCCCAGGGTATTTCCCTTTACCCCTCTGTGGGGCTACAAATGCCACAGAGGCTCTGTAGAAACTTGACAGTTCCTATTTTAGCAGGCAGCAGATGATCAAGTTAACATTTAATGCTCAGCACCAGCTCAGCCCATCGCTGTGCATCGAGGTGCCTGCAAACCGTTCCGTGGAGCTGCTTGTCTGGATATCTGCATGGTTCACGGTCTGCGAGGAGCGTTACGCTCCGATACCCACATATCCTAGCAGGAGTTGAGAGCACTGTTCTAAACTCAACTTTTCGGAACCTAATTATCGCTTTAGCAGCGAGGAAACTTCCCCTCCAAATGAGGGTTTCTGCGCTCCCCTCTGCCTGCTTCCCAATCTGGCCAGCAGGGGGCGCTGCTGCATCGCTGCTCGCAGCCCTCAGCGCCGTGCTGCAGGCCGGGCTGGCAGCGATGGGGCACCGGCTTTTTTTCCTCGGGAAAACAGGCATGAAGGCCTTTCAGAAACAGAAAAGCTCGCTTTCTGCATCCCACCACCTAAGCAGTGGAAGCGTTACAACACCAGCTTGAAATAACCAACCGGCTGTGGCTGAATTCCATCCTTACCTGATGGATAGCAGGCAAATTCTGCTGTTCTGTAGCATAACTCCAAACTCAGAACAGTTGTCTCAGATTCTAGGAGAGACCTTCAGAAAGAGCTTTGGAGGCTGGTAACCATTTGGTATGTGCACACCTGTACTCCTTCAAATCAGCCAGTACTGCAGCAATCAGGTCCCAGGAGGGCTGAACACAACCTGGGAATGGTGCCTTAAATACAGCAAGGCTGCTGCCACGCTGCCCACCTGCCTCTGACCACAGGGATAAGTATCTATATACACCTGCTGTCGTTTATGGCATCACCAGTGATGTAACAATCTGATAGGGGTGCTGCTCCCACCCCACAGCATTTCCCAGCCTTAGAGAAAAGGAGCAGATAAGGGTGGTTTTAGGCAAAGTCATTTTGTAGCTAGAGGGCCAGCTGGAGTGCACTGAATGGTACACAACTCCTACAGCCTGCCTGGGGTGAAAGGGTACAAGCAGAGGGACGGGGTTTTAGGAATAAGGTTCCTAAGTCATCCTCATTTCCAAGGAGCAGACAGCTTCTGACATTCGGTTTAAAGCTCCCAAGGAGAAAATGCACTGATCAAACACCTATTTCAAGTTGCAAACATTTCTGCATTGGTTTCTGTATGGCTTTAAAGCTGTCAAATGCAATGGCATGAATATTTTGTCTTAGCACAAGCCTCTTTCTCTAGCAAGGACTCTAAGGCAGACCAGCCTACACTTGCAGAACAATGGCAGAAAATGAAACGAAAATGCTCATTTTGAGTGAATATTTATTAAATTTCCTTCCAGCCCAGCAAACAGATTTGTGTGATCTGATTCATGCACCAAAGACTTTGCTGAAATGCAAGAAGTCAGCTTAGATTCATGAAAAGGTAGCTGCTGGCTCATAACAGGATTTAGGGAGAACGTTTCTCATGCCCATTGTCATTTTTATCTACATTACTAAATCTCATTCCCCTCTCCTCCTCTGAAAAGATTACAGGCTCCAACACGATACCAGGGAGCACAAAGCAGAAGACGTGGCACTTGTTTGTAACATTCCTTTTGCAGATAAGCACTGACTCCAGATTTACAGCCACGCTCTCTCCTTCCCTAAACAAGCAAGGGTGGATTTGCTGCTGCATCAAACTCTGCCCATTCTCTCCTGCATCATTCCTCACGGCTTGAAGCACCAGAGGATAAACGATTGGCCTGTCTGTCACTGATACATGTCATTATTCATTTGCCTTTAGCACAATCTTTATCTTGGAAGTAGGCAGGTGATGCCAGAGGAAGGGAGGTACGTTCCAGGGACAGAGTTCAAGCCTTGAACCAGGCTGGTTTTGTCTCCCTGGCCCTAAATCCATACTTGGTGAGTTGTAGAGGTGTGCATGGGCCCTGCCAGCGCATCAGAGGAGGCTTTGACTACCTGGAAGAGATGCTAGTTGGTATTTCACTTCTAAAATACATTTATTTCCCTGTCTGTGGCTCCGATCTTTACTCAAAGTGCTATTTGAGAATGGCAACTTTTATGTTTAAATTACTGTTGCCTACGGGCACTGCACAGTGAAGTTATCAACATTTTATATGGGATACAGCAAGCTGATGTTGACCCAAGGCTTAATTTAGTAACAAGATTACTCAGAGAAAAATAATGTACTGAAAACCTTTATGTGACAAGGAAATATGCCAAAAGTCAACTTGGCCAGTGTGCTTAATAGATAAAAAACCTTTTTTTTTTTTGAGAACTTTAATTAAATTTCCTATGAATTCATTTGTAATAACAGCAATAAGCACCATATATGGAAATCTTCAATGAGCTGTTAGCAAGGTAATTTCCTGAATTTGGCTTATATCTTAATAACGTCCAAATCCAGCTAGATTTTAAAATACAGCTGGTATGTATTATTCCATCCCAAGTATGAGGGTGTGCATGGACTGATTTGCTAGCCTGGGTGTATAAAATATATGACTTTGGTGCTGCTGATACTAGGTTTTACTGCATGTAGAATGATGCTTCATCTCATTTTGAGACACAGTAAGGAGAGAGTTAACAATTTGTCCAGTTTAAAAAGAAGCCTTGCACATACCTTGCACGCTGCCACGCTCCCTTAGCAGCCCTGGATTGCTGTCAGAACCTGGCAGGGAGAGGCTTTGAACCAACCCACTTGGAGCCAAGCAGGCAAATGGTGAACTGTACTTTGCTTCAGCAGCTTTTGTCACGAAATGCAAGGGGAAGGGATTTGGGGAGGGGTGAGCAGCCACCTCTTCTCGTAGATAAGTAAGCATACACCCAACTTGTAATGCTACCCATTTTTCAGACATTTTCATGCTTCATGTGCATAAACACAGTGAAATGCATTGCTACAAGGTAGGGAATAAATGCTCCTTGCTGTCTAAGGCTGATGTCTGTATGGAGGAAGGAGGCTGTGCTCAGAGGACGAGCCCCATCAATGGATGGAAGTTTACTCCAGCAGCTGTGGGATCTCAGCGTGCCCTGTGCTGTCAGACACTCAGAGCCCAAGTGCTAATATGGGATCTGTAATTAAAACATCATGGCCAGGACTTCCAAAACCCTAACCTCCCTGCCATTAATTTTGAACAGCATTAAGTACTCCAGTCTTAACAGAGGCAGAGTAAGTCACAATGCAAACAGACAGCAGGGATTATCTTGGGGTGTGAGGCTGACATGAAGAGGGTGACAACAGTTGTGGCATACAAAGCATGCTGTTGCTCTTTGGAAAGGCCACAGGAATGCTTGGGAAGAGCCAGAGGAGAGTCCAGCTGAGAAAATGCAGAACAGACGTCTGTTATGGAGGGTGCTGACCATTTCCCATCCTACACCAGGCAGGGAAGTGTCATCCTAACACAACAGTAGTTGCTGCTCAGAGAAGACAACAGCCCCATAGGTACTTTAAGGCCTATTTAAATCCTCAGCTCCTAGATTTCATAGACTCAGACCCAAGTGGGAAAGGCATCAAGAGGTCCAAATCAGGATTAACCCTGTGTTCAGGAATGTCAGCTACTGATGAAATCACACACCTAAAAAAGAAGACAATATTTCTCTTTATGAATATACAATAAGAAGCCTGCACCCTATGAAGCTTCCTAAGTCCAGGCAATGACTAAATTCAGGAACAGAAGACCTGGAGGCAAAACCATTCATAATCCTTTTTTTTACAGTTAAGCAAAATCTCACGTAGTAATTCAGCTACGCCATGGGCTGGCTTACAGGTTGGTGTCTCCTTAGAAGTAGAGAGGAGGATCCCAGCTGGATCTTCAACTCCTGATCCAACATATAATGCCTTCATACAATACTACAGAAAACTGCTACTCTACAGAGCTGGTGAAACACCTCTCTAAGGCAGCCTGCCAGCTAAAGTACCTGCTAGTGCCTGCCCTCAGCACCAGCCAACAAGGCACAGCTTGTTCTCATTAACTATATAATCACTCCATCAGATTTGACATCTTTCCTGCTTTCCAGGGATGTTATGGCCTTGATTACTCTGCCTGCCCAAGCAGTGTTGGTCTGCCACAACGAGCCCAGGAAGAATATCTCCAGTGGTGGGGATGGATCTGCTACACCCAAACATCCTTCTCACCTCTCTGGGGGTTTAACTCACGGTATGAAATTGTTATTGATTTAGAATCCCCTTTGGTACCTGCTCCATCCTCCCCCCTGCCCTGCATGTCTTTATCTTGCTGTAGTCCCTTTCCTTTTCCATTTCACATTATCAAGCATGCTGCAGGACCACGTGCAGCTCAGTTGTCTGGTGTCTCCCCTAGGTAGTGCTCCAGCAAGTCCTCCATGTAACACAAGCATCATCTCAGGGCCCCTTTGCTGAAGCATTTCCCTGTATTTCTTGAATCTTTGGTCATGTAGGTTAAAATAGGAGAGGTTTCCACCCTGGGAAGCTCGCTCTGGGAAGGTTTCTTTTGGCAGTACCCTCCCTTCTGCAGAGGGGTGGCCTTGGGAGAGCTGCCCCCATTCCAGGGGCAACATTGTGTTATGCTGAGTAGATCCTGCCTCTGAACAGAAATAATTAATGGAGTATTGCTTTGTTTCTATGAGCAAGAGACAACCAATAAATCTGCAGTGTTTAATGGGCGAGAAAATGAGCTAAACAAAATTGCCACAGGATATCATGAAAACCCAACCTGTTCCTGTTAAACGTGTTCTTAGAAAGCAGCACACGTAACAGATACAACTACAAAATGAACAGGAGCTTAGCAAAGATTTGTGCAGAGGGGACCCTTTGCATTTGACATGCTCTGTCACATTGAATTTTAATTACAGCTCCCCTTTGGTGCTGGAGCAGGAGGGGAATGCTAATGATGGGCAGGGAGCAGCAGATGCAATATGCAGCCCTGTGCTCACACAAAAGGCAAATTCCCCAGCCTGATGGCACAGGGCATAGCTGTAGTGGAAGTACAGATCTTGCCTTTTTGGTTCTTCCCTTTCTCTTCTAATGTTTTACCCCAAAGGGGGAGTTGTTGGTTGGATTAAAACACACACAAGCAAACTTAATGTATTCAAACATTTCCAACACGCAGCCCGTGGTTACAAGAAACCTACGGGAGGAAATCACATTTTTTATCTATTACAAACAAATACGACCACAGATCAGTTCTCTGATGATTACCTACTTTGAGTTATTACAATGAATTGATGCTATGCTCTATGAACACCAGGATCCTGTTGGTCCACTTGTACAAAAATGCTTTTGGGTAGCACCTGTCAGAAGCCACCCTGGGTGTTTCATCACTGTGCGTCTGTATGCCCAGGAATTGTGGCAGTGGTCACAAGCAAGCACTTGGCTTGGGATCAGTGTTACACACATGCTTCATTCTCTGAAGGAATTGCAGACAGCACCACTGCCATCCCTGCTGTTCTCTATCTAGAAAGAAAGATGTCTTAATCCAGTGGTGGGCGTTAAATAAGTGCTAAGTATTACTACAGCAAAAGCTTCCAAATGTATGGGATGCTGACATTATCTCCACAATTTGGACATTAACAGTCTACCTAAAATTCAAGAAAGCAGAGAGTGCATTTGGAAAGCAATCAAAATCTACTTTCCAGATCTACTTTCAAAAGATTTTAGAGGCTTCCCTGAATGTTACATCTCCTTGTGTCCAGCTGAAGTCAGAGGGGTTCTCTGAATTTGGTTGGGCTTCCTGGGTGTCACAGAGATTTATAGCTTCTTAGAAAAATAGATGCAGTTTTCAAAATGATCAAAACCACCTCTTATTTATTATTATTGCTATTATTATTATTATGCTATTCAAGCATCAGTTAGCTTTCACAGAAATGCAGTCTGCTTATCAGAAAGAATGGCTGATCTGCATAGACTGTGACAATTCATAGACTCCTTAGGGAACAGAACAAAGACTTCCACGGCGCTTTTGTTGTAAGAGTGTGATCCATTCCTAAGGGTAAATGCTGTGTTATATTGCTGTCTGCTTGCACAATAGAAAGAGGTTTTTCCTCCGCTATTGGGGTTAGTAATGCAGTGTTTGCTATCTGTATATTCCTGCCAAAAGTATTTGTAATACTTCGTGCACTATTGATAAAATAGAGTTGCTTGAAAAAAAAAACAACCCAGACTAGAGTCATTGAAATAAATCAGATGAGAGTATTATCAAATGACAATATCATTTAAAGCTATAAATTACCTATAAGCAACAACATGTGCTGCTCTGTTCCTTTTATTTATTTATTTTTTTAATAGTTTATTCTCACCATCTTCTTCTCTTTCTGTGTCTCTCTTCTCCACTCTATTAATAAAAAACATCTCCTTTAAGATTTCCCAGTGGCTGAACGCATCTGGTTTATGCTGCTAAGGAGCAGCATAAGAGGTGAGGTTAGATCTGACTCTATCTGTTACATTGCAGCGATGCTTCTTCCAGCACTGAAAGTTCTTCTTTCACTTCAGCATTGAAAGTGCACGTTCACCTTCCTCAGCAGCACTTCAGCCTTTGGCCAGATCAGCTCACTGTCAGTAAAACAGCAGTGTGTTAGAAAATGAATAGTTGTGTTGTCCAGGATCATAGAATCACAGAATGGCCTGGGTTGAAAAGGACCACAATGACCATCTAGTTCCAACCCCCTGCTATGTGCAGGTCGCCAACCAGCAGCCCAGGCTGCCCAGAGCCACATCCAGCCTGGACTTGAATGCCTCCAGGGATGGGGCATCCACAGCCTCCTTGGGCAACCTGTTCCAGTGCCTCACCACCCTCTGTGTGAAAAAATGTATGGGCAACAAAATTACTTATTTGCCCTTAAATGTTACAATCTTTGCATTTCTTTCTTAGGATATAAAACATGCCTGCAAGATTCATGTCTTCATTTCTTGCACAAAATATTTCTCAGTCTGGAGGACTGATAAAGTCCTTAAAAAGAACCGACAGATTTCACGTACCAGGAAGAAGCTAAACTTGAAAAAGAGTTTTTATAAATCATTTGTTCTTCCTTCCTGTACACTTCTGAGAGTGGTTTTCAGTGCTCTGATAAGAGAGGGAGCTCCTGGCATAGCTGGGAATACCTCTTGATTATAAAAGTATGTTTCAAAGAGATTTCAAGTCAAAAATACTCATCCTATTACATATATATATGTATATGTATATAATGTATATAAATAACATATTTCCCTCAGCCCATGTGGATCCAGGCAGGCTGAGATGCTCTGGATTGCATTTCATGTGAAATGTATAACTCCAACATTACATGGGAAGTGAGAAAATTGAGCCCTAATGGATGGGAGCTGCTGCCCCTCGGCACTGCAAAGTCAGAAATGTCCAACAGCACAGCTGTGTTTGATGCTGTTCTCTCCTCCAGAATTTCCCAAGCTTCATGTTTGTGTCCTAACTGAGCAGGACAGGCTCTGAGCATCCACCATCCATCAATGCAAGAAGGAAATTGAGCCCTGAAGTTAACACCAATTCCCATCAGGCCAACCTCTAATTCCTCCCCAATTAAGCCGACAGATGAAGCTGAATGAAAACTGTGTTGTGTTCCATCCAGCATTTCAAGGGGTCTTTGCTAAATCAGGAGTAAATACTTTAATCTGTGCAAGAAGATATTTTAAGCACAAAACTCTCTGGAAAGTCAAATCCTTTACACATTCCTCAAGCAGATGGAAAATGCTACAGATCCCCCAGCAGAGAGAAATGCACTGAAGTCTCCTATAGTAACTGGCCACTAGCTGTGACAGCAAATAATCTGCTGTCCAGTGATGTTAACTTTCTGAATGATTCCATGCCAGAGAAAAACTGAGGCTGATTGTGCACAGGATTCAAGTTTTGCACCCTGAAGAGCCCAAGCCTTCATTTGGCCAGGGACAGACAATACTGTGGAGTTGATGCCTTTGTGCCTGTTTCCTATCTCTAAAAAGAGGAATTATTTATGTCATTTCCTGCTCCCATAAACTCTTTGTAAATAGTGTAGTGGGCATGGTGGTGATGGGTTGATGGTTGGACTAGGTGATCTTAGTGGTCTTTTCCAACCACAGTGATTCCTTGATTCCTTGATTCTAGGCTGGATGTGGCTCTGGGCAGTCTGGTCTAATGGTTGGTGACCTTATCCACAGCAGGGAGGTTGAAACTAGATGATCTTTGAGGTCCTTTTCAACCCAGGCCATTCTATGATTCTATGATTTTCTGATTCCTTGCATCTTTGCCCAGACTCTGCTCTTGCCTGGGAGCTCACAGCAATTCCACAGTCCTGCCCCCACCTCACCAGGCCTCAGCCCCATGTGAGAAAAATTATTACTTGTACATATTTGTGATGCATTTGCAAGGAATCTTGTTGGCTTACACAGAAATAAAAAGTCGGACAGATATTTCCTGGCATCTTCAGTGAATGTATTAATATTTCAGTTGTTCTTATGTCTCACAGTAAAATAAAAAAAGCAAAGTCTTTCCCACTAAAAGGGGCCCTCAAAGTTTGGCAGCTCCACAGAATGAGATTTTGGGGCCATTGTATTAGTGGTGCATAACACAGAGTTTACATTGTTTCTATGCAATCTGCACATTGAAATGAGCATCTTTGCAGCTGGGAAATGGCTGGTTGCTCTGAGTGCACACTTGCCAGAGAAATACCAGTTTGGGGTGAAATTCAGCTTTATTCTGCAAAAGAGATAACAGCTACCACCCTAAACTCACCTGAACATTTGTTACACGCTGCAATGCTCCAACCTGCCCTGGTTCCCCAGTGCTGTGTGCTGCTGCCAAAGGCAGCAGAGCCTTCCCCAGCTCTGTCCAGCCACAGGAAGACTTTCACCACCCTCCGTGCGCTGGGCTGGAAATCCCCACAAGTGCTTAAAGATCTGCTTTCGTGCTGTAAAAAGATTACAGTCAAAGCAGATAACCTTTTTACTTGGTACCTATGATGTGCATTACATACCCCCTCTGGCAACGTCAGGAGCTGCTGCTTGTAATGGAGGCTTACTTTTAAAAAATAGAATGGATTTCCTCCGCTCTGATGCCCAGAGGGAAGAGGACCATACACATTCATAGAAATTAGATCTCTACGGCCCTGGGAGCACCTGACTTGATTTACCCTCAAATGTCACCCATATATTCGCATTTCATTGGGAAACTGTCAACACAAATGTCAAAATGCCTTACTGTGTGGAACAAGGGCAACTTGCTTTAAAATTAATTATTCGCGTGATTTTCATATACAAAACAATTCACGGACTCCAGCAGGACAAGCTTGCTTATTTTTCATCTGTGTTGTCTAGTTATGCGGGATCCCTTCAAATGATAACATTTTCTCTACACACCACAAAGCCCAGAGAAAAAAAAAAAAAACACTCCTCTGTGCCAGGATTTTATATGTAGAACTCACCGAGCACCAGAATAATGTAATAGTGATGAATAATACATAGCCAAAATGGATTGTACATAATCTGTTGGGTTATGAATCTCAGCTTTATAGCTCTTCTTTATAATCCGTTCTATTTTGTTGGTTTCATCTGACAAGGCTGGAAATGATCTCACAACTCCAAAATGGCATTTCACTCCAGACTGCTGCTCCTCTGCTCTCAGCAGATACCTCCAGTTATGGAGTGAGGTTTGCTGAGCCCGTGAGCACAGCTACTCTATTTCTCATGGGAATGCAGAAAGCTGACAACTCGGATTCAGCTGTGCAGGGTGGAAGGATGCACCACCAGGATGCTCTCATTCATCAGCTCTTGCATCCAGCCTGCTCCGAGTCCGACACTGCCACGCATGCACAGCTCACGGTTTGATCTCAGGATGAACTTTACAAGCCAGAGGACAAAATATTTTGCTAAAATCATCGTGTGGATGCCAAAGCGGGTAGCGATGTGATGTCTGGATATCTGCATTAATGCTATCCCACTGTCAAAAAAGAGCAAGCATAGGAAAGGGGTCCACAGGCTTTCCTTGGAGAAAGTAGAGGTCACGGCTAAATAGTGTTTTGAAGCACTGCCATGGAAAGTGAGACAGTTCTAACTAAAACAAGATGAGGCTGATGTGGAAATGCAGCTGCAGGGAGCAGACCTGCTTTGTGGGAGAGGGGAGCCCTGAGGAGCTCGGGCTGCAGCAAGGCCTAGTGCTGTTTTGTAATCAAAGACTTCGATTTTGGCATAAGAATCATGGGAGGAGGGAGAGTCTGTTCTGTATTTTAAAAGCCCTTAATTTTCTGCCAAATAACAAAGTCCTACGAGCCTATTCTGGGGGTAAAGCATCCCGTTCTGATGGAACACGTTTACCAGATTAATTCCTGCTCCTGTAACAGATCGTTTGGGGAAGGAAAAACTGTTCCTCGCCCAGCATGCAGCTGCCAAAGCCTCCCATTGCCACTAGTGCAGCATCTGCACCACCTGATGCTGTGTGAGGGATGGAGGAGCCCAAGGCAATAGGCTGACACATGCCTTGTTCCCACTGTGCTCACAGTGCTGGATGAGCAGCAGATACAAAAGGGGGTGGACGTAGTTTCCTATCAAAAGCAGAGCACCAAATAAACCAACAGCACTCCTCCCGCCCCAGGAGCCTTGTCATGCTTGCAAAATAATTTAGACACATTACAGCAGTATCAGTGCCTTCTGCTATGAGCAGCATCTTGCAGCATGTAATATGTCAGGGCAGAAAACAATTATAACACAGCACATGCCATCACAGCTGGAGATTGCCTGTGCATCACGTGCTAGGGCTATTGCTAAGCTTTCTTACTATGCATCATCTGACATGTTAAAAAATGAGACTTATTGGAAAAAAAGAAATTGTCACTGCTCTCTGCTGGCTCTTTCTTTGGGGCTGGAAGGAAAAATGCTCTAAGTGCAGAAGAAAATTGCTTCAAGCAAGTGACCTGATGGCAGGAGAATTCAGTTACTTATGTTCTTCATCACCTTTAAAAACATGAGAAGAAAACTGATAATAAGAGGAATGGGATTATTGTAATTTGATGGCTGCTTGACAGCTGGCCCCAGCCCATCTCTCTTTGAAGTCAATGAGAAGATGGCAATTTCATTAAGTCAGTGACAGTTTCATGGAGTCCTAGTGAAAGGCTAATACACATTGCTTCTTTGCCCCTGTTTAAAAGGCAGGATAGATCACAGTTGTGTAAGTGATTCACAGCGTGCCAAAGGATGTGTTGCTGCAGACAGGTATGGAGGCACTGCATAACTCATGCTGACATACACCCTCCCTGATGAGGTGCTACTTTGGCTTTTTTCACTATCAAATCCCTCTATCAGCACATGCTTCATACCAGCATAAATAACCTAAATGAGTCATTATCCCATTGCTGTCTCTGAGAACAAGGAGGGATCTCTCTGCCAGATGAATCAGGAGTGCTGGGGGAAACTCTGCTTATCCAGCATAGAGCGATGTTTTAAATTCACTAAAAATATATTTTTTTTCTTAGGAGGAAGTTTTTCACACAGAGGGTGATGTCACACTGGAACAGGTTGCCCAAGGAAGCTGTGGAAGCCCCATCCCTGCAGGCATTCAAGGCCAGGCTGGATGTGGCTCTGGGCAGCCTGGGCTGCTGGTTGGTGACACCGCCTGCGGCAAGGGGGTTGAAACTAAACTATCATGATTCTTTTCAACCCAGGCCATTCCATGATTCTGTGATTCTATGATATATCTAGTGTATTACATGTCCAGTTCACACGTGGTTAATACTCCCAAAGACTGTAAGTACATGCATATCCCATCATATCTGCATCTGGAAGAAAGACATGGGGCTGCAGATATCATGTAATTGCACCAAGGTGTGCTGCTGACTAATATCTGAGTGCTGCAGTCTATAATTGGGGCTTCTTCCTTCAGGATACCATACCAAGATGGCTTACTCTTACATCCAAAGGGAGAAGAAATAATAACAAAAAAAAAGCTCTTTCTCACAAATAACTGTCCCATGGTTGATTATGTTTGTTTTGATCCTTACGTAATAGGGTTCCTAATCTGCAGTGAGGCAGCGGGAGATGAAAATGAAGAGATAGGAGGGGAGGGAAAAAAAATAGAAGGAAGAGGAACTAATTTTTTATCTCCAAAGTGAAGAAAACAGAATTTGAGAAACACTCCCAAATAGTGCTGGGAGAAGAGGAAGGATTAGATTTATTGGACACAAAAGAAAAAATGCTTCTGGAATGCAGAGCCATCTGCACCTTGAAGTTGGGATTAGACTTATTTTTAGGTCCCTCTTTTTTTCAGACAGTCCACTGATTAAAGATATTCAACACACTGCAGCCAGGCAATGTAGATAAATTGTAAGGAAAATAATGAGGTTCTTTCATAAGTATTTCCATCACTAGGTCTTAGATTTAATTATTTGCCCAATTCCATATTACTACCCAGAAAGAACTTCTGATGCAAGCTGCTCACTAAGCAGAAGGAATTGTGCACAATTTTGATGTATTGATTAAACTGCCACCAAATGATCTGAGATGAAGATTGAACACTCTAAAAGTAATGAAATATGTTTGAAGCTGAAACATTCCATGAATGAGAACGGATGGCTTTTTCTGCTACGCTGCTATCATTTATTAGCTCACTAATCATGTTTATTTCTTTAAGACTTATAGCTTGTTGGTTGAGTTTAGAACAGCAGTCCAAAGCATTACAATTTAAAACACAGGTCCACTCTGCTTTGTGCTGCCGTGCTCCCTGCTGCAGCACAGGGGCTGGAAATGTCCTGGTTCTTTTCTAAATCTTGAAGGTACAGGTCCTTGGAGCATCTGACAACAGAAATCCACAGAAAGAGTTATGAACTGCAGCCATTCCAGACTCACTGTTAAATCTGAATATATTCTGGGTCTTCATTTCATCTGTGCCTTCCCTTCCTCTGATGGAGTTTCACTGATAACTTTCCCCCCTTGATTTCAGCAGACTCCAAACCACCCAATTCTAAGCTCTCTTTGAACTAATTACCAGGCTCCTCTCCCAGTCATGTAATCTCCTCTGATAATTTATTAAACATGTTTGAGCCATCAGACCGAGAAGGTCATGCAAAGACGGTGGCTACAAAATGCAAAATGAGTCGGTTGGGTTGCTTAATGAATTGCAGGTGTGCAACCATAACTCAGAAAAACTGAAGCACTTCTCATTTTGGGGGAAATTAAACCTTGAGCTGTGTTATGGATTTATAGCCACAAGTAAAGATACAGAACATAAAAATATCGTCATTACCAAAATATGCAAATATTCCAAGTATTCAGTGCGTGAGAAAAGCATATTTATTTCTCTGGTCTTACAAGCTATTTGCAAACTAATGAAAATTCACTTTTCTGCATTATATCATCATGGAACACGCAAAGAGCAATTTGTACTCCAACAGAACTGCCATGCAGTTAAGATTTAGGGGTGTCATTTACCAGCCCAGCTGAAAGCCCTGTTGCTTTGCACTGGAGGAAGACAATCGAGCAGCAAAGTCAGCTTCATCACAGTCCTATTCTGCCTATTGAAGTGAGGGGAAAAACATTCCTCCTCCCCGCAATGCACAGATCCCAGCCAGTTTAAGGATAAATAGCTTAATGGAGTGCTGAACCCACATCTCCGACCTCTGGTGCCTGCCGTGTGCCCTCCCACTGACAGCTTGTGTATCCATATTGATTAATAAAGCTTTAAGGACATAACTTCACCTTTATCTAACATCAAACCTAAACATTCTCTGCCTTACAAGGCTGTAATTTATTTAAATTTCTCGGTGAAGTATGGCACCATAAAAGCCGCAAAGGCTGAAGGCCCGTCTGCTGAGGCAGTGGGATGTGCAGAACACAGAGGTCAGCAGTGTGCCATGGCAGCCATTGAGGGCCCATACTTGGCTTTTGGGGAGCAACCACGGGTTCCCCGCAGCAAAGTGGTGATGGGAAGGAATTGCTGCCCCACAGAACCATCATGTGGCCTTAACACTACCCAGCCTTGTGTCGGTGTCCCTCTTTAGGAATGGTGAGCCATTCATTTTGATGCAAACATGTTGGTCAGGTCTTGAATTGCCTTCATGGGAAGGAGGGGTTGGGGCAGGCCTTGTATCGCCAGAGCCTTTCAACAGGGCGTCTTTTGTCACAATTAATAATAGAGAGAAATAAAGAAGGCAGCACTGGTTTCCACCATTAAAACAGCATCAGCATCTACATAACTAAAATATCATGCTGGTATTTGCAGTGGGTGAAATCCCCACGCCCATCACAAGCACAGTGGCAATAACTGCCCTCCACAGTGCTCTGGCTGCTGGAAAGCAGCATTTGTCACGCAGCCGCAGGCTGCTCCGCTCCTTGAGGTCCTGAGGCAAAGCTGTCTGGCTTCACAGACGTTAATTATTTGCGTCTACTGTTAATTAGCTGTCCGCGTCCGTCCGTCACGGTGGAGCAGTGACAGCCTGGGAGTCGGTGCAACCCGTGGGCTTTATCCCCATCCCCTCTGCTCCATTCTGACCAGAACATTTCATTTCAGTCACGGTGCCAGAGGCCAGGCCCTGCAGGACCTTTGAAATCAAACACGTATCAAGTACAGTGGGGAGAGAGGGAAGGGGGAGAAGGGGGCAATTCGGCTCCTCAAGCATGCAAGTCGAGAGCTTTCACTGTATTTATTCAGCCAGCCACACATCACGTCCCGGCTGTCCGAGGGAACCTTGCTGATGGAAATTTCCACCTCGCATTGGTTGATGTTCTGCTCTTTGTTATTGCTTTGCTACCTTCAAGACATTGTAAATAATTGAATTTTTACAGTAAGAAGGTGTTAGATGGGTTTTGTTTTGTGGGTGTAGAAAGAGAAATGAATCCCTGATTTGCTAAGCTCGAAACCAAAACATCCCAGGCTAACTCCTGCCTGATGTCTGCAGGGACAGGGAAGCAAAAGTTCTTCATTCACCAAAGACTCAGTAATAGAAGACACATCATATAGTTCTCAACAGAAGAGATTTATCACTGAACACATTTCCTAGCTGCATTAGCTCAGAACCATATTTCTTTTGTTAAGATGAGAAACAAAAAGAAGTGGTTTGGAATTGCAGTGAAACAGTAAAAAACGAAATCCCAGAGAATAATTAATTCATTCCTTTCCACCTGCAAACTGCCAAAGGACAGGTTGAGCTCTTACCCAAATGTTGCACAGCAATTGTTCAAACACTACCAAATGATTTTCACAAATGCTTCTCGCTCTGTAATTTCCTGGTGACCGAGTCACTGTGCATGTCTGACATTTGAAATTCAAATTTCAGCCTTTTCTGACCGGCTGCACAGATTGCAGGAGCAGACCTGCTGGCCGGGTGGAACTCTGACTTCTGTTGCTGTGATGCCACAGCTGTGCTGTCTCACTCAGCCCCCCCAAGCTGGCTCTGCAGCTTTTGCTACCCACTTCTCCAACCAACGTCCCTGAGCCTTCTCCCAGCTGCACAGCCAGCTGCCCAATAACACCACTCAGAGTGACCAGGTCTGCATGCAATGTGATCCCACTGGTCATTCTGCCATCACCATCACCACTAAAGCTTCTCTTTTGCCTGAGCTTTCTCATCTGATTCTTGTTTCCTGCATTAGCACATGAGTTTCTTGGGGCAGAGGTTGCGCTCCTTCTGGGTATAACTCCTGGGTGCAATGGCAGTAACATCAGAGAGTACTTTCTCCAGTCATTTGCCAGTGTGTTCAGCAAGAAACAAACACCGTGTGCACACAAACACACCAAGCATTCTTAAGGCTTCACATGAATATGCACAGCAATGGGATTTTTGCATTTCTCAGCCCCTTCTCCAGTCATTGGCACAGAAACAGCACTGGGAGCAGGAGCGCTCGCTGCAGGACCACCAGCAGATGCTCTGTGATGGATGAGCAGTGTGGGGCTGTACAGCCAGCACAGCTCCCACACCTCTGTTTCCCATTGCGCTCTCCAGTTTGGTGCACTTCTGAAGTATTTACAGTTGGGCCACTGCACTTTGGAGAGGAAAAACTCAAATGAAATATGCAAAAGATTTTCAGAGATGCAAAAATAAGAGCTTTGTATGAAAGCACCAAAGGTTTGAGCACTAACTGAAAAAAGCCCCAGGAAACACCACAGTGGGTATCATGTTTAGGGTTCTTAGGAAGGAAATCAGTGTGATGCTGCAGTTGTGTACACTTCTCCAATTTAGTCGGTTCTGGTCATAAATTGTTCTTTTTTTTTTTTTTTTATGAGTAAGACTTCTGTTTCTGCTGGGCCTAAAATGTCCCCCTTCCCACCAACTTGTCTTCTGACCTCTCCCCACAGTTCTCTGCTCTGTCATCTAATACTATGCAGTATCTTCCCTGTGATGTTCCCTGCAGACCAGAGCAATTTAGAGGCTCACTAATTCAAACTCTTAACATTTGGAGCAGTGGTAAACACACTGGAAAACCCTCTATGTGAGCATGTCTCCAGTGCCTTCACTGCAGCTGTGCTGTCAGTGCCCAATGCTGGTGAAGGGCAGTGGGTTGGCAGAACTTGCAGGACAGCAGGTTCCTATCACTCCCTGAATGAGCCCACTGTCAGATGGAGCTCAGATCCCCTGGGGGCAGATATATCCAAACCAGGTTCATTGCCAGAGAATATTAGCACAGCTGAGAAGACAGTTTGGATGGCACAACTATCTTGGCACTTGTCCTGGCAGGCACTGAGGGCATCCAGCCAGCCTCATGCCAGTACCATACATTAAGTATGTTAACGGATTCTGTTGGATTGTGATGATCTCTTAATTTTTTTTTTTTTTTTTTTTGACCATCAGCTGTCATCAACAAAAGAAAATGTATCTGTGTGTAATGTATCTTGAGGTGGTTTGATTTTGTGGACAGAGCTGTCAACAGAAATGAAGAAAAAAATACTCATGTCACAGAATTAGAAAATTGTGCCCCAGGAAACAAATTGTTTAAATACCATAATAAACATTACCAAACTTCCACTTTGGGCTCAGTGCTTATTCATTTCAGGTGTGAGTAGAGATGAAGGAGAGCGAAAGTAATGAGGAAGCACATGAAGTACCCACTGCATGTGTTCATCTTGCATGGCATGGCAAGCAAATAGCAAAGGGATGCTCAGCCTTGGGAAGAGCTGGGGACCCCAAGGGTTAAGCCCAGGCAGGCGCAGGTGCAGGCAGTGTTTGTGTGACATCTGAACGCAAAGTGAAAAATCACCTCTTGCAGGGAAGCTCAGCTGTGCGAACCAATTTAAGCTCTGTATAAGAAATGGAGAGAGAAACCAACGCAATAAAATATGATGCAGTGAAGCTGGCTGTAATAGCACACAATCATTTTGCATATTGGGTTCTGGAGGCACTCATAGGGCCAGTGAGGCTGTGCAATTTGAGAACCTGGTAAGAATGGTTTCCCAAGCATGATAACTGCCAAGTGACCAGCTGGATGTAGCCCCCATTATACTCTTCTGCCTTCGAGGTGACTTTCTCCTTGAGTGGAAATATTTACAGCACCATGGTGCTTTGTGACAGCATTGTTTTTACTCTGAATGGCCCCAGAGCATCCGAAATAGAAAAACAAGGAGCACCTCCACTTCCTCACAAACACATTGCTGATCCATGGCAGGAGAGGAAATTAAAAAATTCACTTGTCATCTTCCAAGCGTGATGTGACCTCTGTGCCATTAGGAAGAAATCTACCCTGTAAGGTTAAGTCACTACTTAACTGCTTAATGTCAATCTGACTGACATTAAGCAGATTGATGGGGAGATTCAATTTATTTATTTTTAAATAGGAACCCAAACAACTTAATATTCCTTCTTGACTTAATCTGCTGCCAGACTGGGTATCCAATTCAGTGTGTTTACGTGTCCATTTGTTTATTTATGCCTCTTAAAACCACGTGACCTGCGGGTTCCTATGGGAGTGGATGCTGTGTGACTGTGCTGTAGTCACCATGGATGAAACCCGTGCAGAGATTATCCTTCACATACAGCCATCTGCATTGGCTGTGCTGACTCTAATAGTAATTTTTAAGCATAGGCTCTTGTGGATTATCTGCTTGTTTCAGTGAATAAAAATCAACTTGCAGTTTAAATTAAGATACAATAATTTCAGATCTGGAAAGTATACAGTCATTAATGGGGAAAAATGGTATTAAGGTGGTATACAGGTTGCAGTGTTTAGTCAGCAATTTGAATAGTGAAGAACATCAGAATTGGGAATCTTCTACACTTTAAGAAGGCAGAAAATGTAGATCTTAGCTGGCCGTCATTAAGCATGACTCAAACTGCTCTAATCTTCTCCCATGAAATCGTCATCTAAGCTAAAACGTGTTAAGTATACCTAAGAAATAAAGCTGATTTAATTCCTTTTTGTTCAGCTGTACCCCCAAAACAAAGAGCAGCCTGTTGCCGCTCCACTTTTGTTCCTTTGATCTACTTTGGTGCAGGTAGAGAAGGGCAGGGGAAACTGTCAAGGCCCCAGTGACAATTTGTTTGCTGTGTTGATTAGCATCTGGTAATTAAAGCCTTGCTGCTCTGGGATGTGATATGCCTTTGCAGACCAGTTTTTCTACTGATGGTGCTTCATCTTTTCCTAATGATCCAGGTGGGATTTGCAGCAGCTTGTGCAGGAGCCTGGGTTGCTTGGGTTTCCATGAGGCAGCTGCTTGTGGATAGCTTCTGGAAGCTCCTACTTACTGCAGCCTAATGAGAGATTTTGTTTGTTTGTTTGCACAGTACAAACAGATGTTAAGGCTGGGGCCCTTCTAGTCATAAAAATCAAATGAACTCAGCCTTCTGTGCTACTCTCCGCAGGCTGCAGAATCCCCTTTCCTCTGGTTTTAAACTTAAATACAAGAAGAAAACCAGGCATACTGCTTGTTATGCAGTCTTGTTGTAAAGCCTTTACTCTATGAGGCAGTTACACTGCATGAAGCCAAATGCTTGAAACCCATCAGTGGCTTATAGGATATTTATTTGATGTGGCCTCTTGTCTCCCTCCATCCCTCAGACACAGACACCTTTGGTATCATCTAAACCCTCCCTGCCTTTTCTGACCACCTTAAACATGAAAGCTATCATGCTGTGGAGATGAACATTTGCAGAAAGTGCAGGCTTTATTCTGACTATGGAACAATTCTTAAAACAGCTGTATAACATTATCAGGAGCAGATCTGAAGGGGTTGCTGGTAGGGTCCTGACCTCCTGCTAAGTCCTAATATGGCCCTCACCTGGGTCTCCTCCCACTCTCATGGAGCCCATTTAAGGTTAGGGGAAGGTCCCCCAGCCCTTTTTTGAGCTAGGTTGGAGGAGCACAAGCCCTGTCTGTGTCTGGCTGTGAGCCTTGCTGACCCACAGGCTGAGCTATCTGCCTGACTGTGGGCATGTTCTCTATGGATCACCCTGGTAGCACAGACTCCTGGCTGAAGCTGGCCACCACCTTTGGGTCTTCTTAGCTCAGGTACAGAAAGCCAAGCCTTGCCTGCTGAGTCCCTGACCTTTTGGGTACAGCTGGCCCATCTCCTGTGTGGTTGCGCTGCTAAAGGTAAGATCAACTTATGTTCTGTTTCTCCGTGGCAAATGTTTTTCTCACCTGTTCTTTATGCCCTATGCAGTAGTTTTGCTATTATCACAATGTAGAAATGAGGTTTTGAGGATGAATTTGTGGCTACTGAGCAGAGATTGGAGATGTGATGGAGTTAAGCCAAGCTTGCGACTAGCAGAGTCTTTAGTGAGATTTATACTGATGTATTTTCACTGGGATGTAGTTACCATGCAAGTGTTTTGAATCACAAGGTAAATATGCTATTAAAATATGGCTTTGATGATGAGTTTTGCCATGATCATTTCTATTATCCTTGATGATGAGCTTTGCTATGCTCATTCCTGCTGGTTTTTTTTTTGTTTGTTTGTTTGGTTGGTTTTTTTTAGAACATTTAACCCAAGGTTTAAATTTCATGGAACTACATGACTTTCTCGTTTGAATCACAGATGAGTCTCGTGGTGACATGTTTGTAGGCTCCCATTCCTGATGCAGGGAGAGGCCAAGGCTCTCAATGAGTATAATTGGATAATTCACCCTTTTACCATGTTTCACTGTATCCATGAAGGGCACTCTGGAGGCTGAGAGCATTAATGGGAGGTCAGTAACTTCACTTTGGATGGCTCAGTGTCTGATCTTGGCTGCATTGGTGAGGAGGTGCAGCAAAGCTTATGGGCTGAATGTCATTATTTCTCCTTGACACCAGCATAGCAGAATTGGAATGTAGCCTTTGGAGCAGTTTCACCTCTTATGATCAAATAAACAGGATCCAACAAATGGGACCTTGTTTGCCAGAATTATGTCCGTTGACCCTCCCATGGTATTTTTAGCTGGTTAAATGCCTCCAGTGTTATGCTATTTTCCATCTTAATGTGTGTCACTAGACTGGCTGGTCAGGAAGCAAAACAAAAAGCCCTCACATCAAACTCCCATGTAGCCATTAAGATATGAATGACATCTAGCAGAGAAGCTGTACTTCTGGTTCATGGCTGTCAAATGTGGTTGGGGTTACAAGGAAAGTAGCCTCCAGCTCTTCTCCTGATATAGGAGGACAGAAATAAGTACAAGTAGCCCTTCTCCTGGTGCATCAAAGTTTGATGGGCCTTGCTCAGGGAGAAAAATTATTGGATGAGTGTAGAGAGATACAAAAAAATGTGGTGAACAGGGTCACTTCCATCATTAATGATGCTACAGACCTAGATGAGTGTGTTTCTTCTGAAAAGAAGACATGTTCTTGATCAGCAGTTGTTAGGAGACTGAGTTGCAGCAATCCCTGGTGTTGGCTCCACTGCCTGCGGAGTGCAAGGCAGTTGAACTGAATGATTGTGATGAGTTACTCTGGAGTCTGTAGCACCTTTAATTCTACGGAAACTATAGATGCGGTTCATAATGAATCAGGACATGAAATGCAATAAAAGCCCAGCAGACTGTGCTATCAGCCAAGGAAATTGCCATCAGTTCTGAGAGAACTTAGTTTTTGTGATAAGGAAAAACGTGTGTGCCTTCAGCTTGTTTTCTCTTGTTACTGAGCATGAATAAGCCTTCGAGAGGACATATAGCACCTGGATGTTTATTTCTTGCCCTGCTGTTAGCCTGTGAAACTGCCTCATGTATAAGAACACTGGGGAAAATTAGAAAGAGAAAAATATTTGAAACCTCTTTCAACTCCTGCTGCATGTTTCATCCACAATCTGAGCTTGTTTATTGTGTCAGTCTGTGTGTAGGAGACAGCATCTCATCAAAGTGAACCATATGGGGAGGTGGAATAGATAAGAGCCAGCTTGAAGCAGAGGTGCAGGGAGATAACCTGAGTAAAGCTCAGCTTCACTCATCTAATTTCAGGGCCTTTAAGTTGGCAGTGAAGTTAACCTAGATGAAGAACAGAAAAGTGGAGTTCTATCACCAAATCTCACCAGGGGTGAAGAATGCAATTCTGGCCGTAAATTTAATAAAATTTGGCCTCTGGGAGAGAGAAAAGGTGGACATCAGACTCCAGTTAAATGTCTTTGAAGATGAGGAAAGTCTTTACTGAAACTACAGTCCAACCATATGGGGTCCTGTTTTGTGCAGCTTCTGGTGTGATTGCTTGGCTCTGTTCTGTGGCTGAGAGCTGCCTGAAACTGGCATGTATAAGCATCAGATTCCTATATGTAGAAAAGAGCAAATTAATACAAATGGATTTTACAATCATTACCATTTCGAATTGCCTTTATAGTATTTTAGAAGAATACCAGCTCACAAACATGTTTGAAATGTGGTTGAAGGAAAGCTGAAGATTGTGCAGCAGTATTTAAGAGATTTACTGTGGGACTTAATTAGGAACCTTATTTTTTGCCTGTTTAAGTAAAACTGTATTGATTTCCAGGTTGTGTGGTGATGTAGAGGTGGAGGGAGGCATTTTAACATAGCCAGGCTTTATAACATTGGCTGACACAAGCAGGCTGCTTACATCTGGAGCTTGCTGGTGCCCCAGTGATACCCCAGGAGCCCCACTAAAAGCTGAAGTTGAGTATGTTTGAATGTATCTGCTGAATGTGAACCTTGGACTTCAATCCTGGCATCTAGAAATTGCTTTTCTAGGAGTTTCTCAGGACACAGGTCTGCTGTTGTATTTTTATAACAATGGTTTGTGTGTTTTGGCAGTTAAGGTAAATTACATCATTTGACTCACATTTTTATTTACCTCATTTCCTATTCTAAAAATACACCAAAGATGACTATTCAACATATAAGGCACACTTGAGATGAGTCTGAAATCAGATACAGGAAGGCCAGCAAGCCCTTGTCCTCCCCTTCATTAAAAACACACACTCCAAGCTGTACAAAGAGATGCTGCCTAGTGAAAGGCTGTGATGAGGCTCAGACCCCAGGCTGCTCTGGGAAGCAAAGGAAGGAAGAGAGGAAGCAGGAAAGAGAGGAGGGACTACAGCTTCCTTTTCTCCTGGAGGAAGGCTCTGCTCATGAGATAAACCTACAGAGCCCCACAGGCTGTGGGCTATGTCAGACCTCACATAGCAAAATCAGTGTAACCACATGGGAAGCTGCTTTGCATGGGCACAGGAGGAATGTTTGTTGTCAAGATATTTCAGTCCAGCTCACCTGAGGTGTTCTGAAAGGGGAGAACTTATAACTGAGGAACCATTTCACACAGGAGCATCCCAGTTGTTTCTCAGAACTGACCACCCTTTATGTATAAAACTGCCTGGCACATTCTGGTTTATATTTGACACCCAGCAGCTGACTTGTGGCACTTCTAGAGCTAATGTGAGCAGACTGTAGGGGTTTGGCATTGACTGTGGTCCATCTCGGATTGTTTCTGACGTACTGAGTGCCCACACTGCAGAGGTTTAGGCACGTCTGAACCTCCACCACCTGCTTGCAAAATGATTCTGAATTGCTTCCAAGTGGTTTGCCATCGTTCTTTTCTGGAGTTTCCTGTTCCAGCACCAAATCAGCCAGCTTAGCTGGATGCAGCAACCAAAGGTTTTTAAGCTAAGCTGGCTGACTTTGCTCTGTTCTGCCAGCTGAACTGCAGGGAAGGAACCTCCAGCCATGTCAAGTGGTTTATTGCTGGGCAGATCATCTTTTTCATCCTCTTGAAGAACCTGGGAAAGGGGTTTTGGCCTCAGCCTGTACTTCAGCTTTTACCCAAAGCCTGGGCAGGTGCAGCTGGCACAGCTGGATGAAGAGCAGCTGTGCAGAGGGCATGAAATACAGCCTGAAGTCTGTCCTGCCATCGCTCCAGGGATGCTCATGTTAGGATCAGTGTATAATGTCAGTGCCAGACTCCACAAACAGCCTGTGTCTGTGGTGGCGTCTCCCAAAATACTGCTGCAATGAGTTAGACTAGAAGTCCATTTAGTCTGGCACAGTGCTCTTCATCCTGAATAATAAATGTTACTCGCTCTGGCAGTTTGTACAGATTAACATCCCTGACAGATCTCAGAAGAGAGGCAAAGTACATTTTAAAACATTAATATTCCTCTTTGCTATAAAAGGATTCTGCAAAAAGCTGTGGTCAGTGCCACAGTCTGCCCTCCAAATGAGGAAAGAAGCACAGACTGAGTAATTTTTTTTCCTGAGATCTTTAACCCAATCTGCTTTAGATATTTAACTCATAGACTTTAGATACTTATGAGGCTGATACCCAAAATAGAACGTTCTGGTGGTAGGAATTCAGAGTTTTGTTACAGACTGCCCAACCCCTAGGGATCAAGTGCAAAGCTGGGAGGGGCTGAATGGCTGAAGAACTTCTCCCTGCCAGCCTTCATCACAACAGGTCTTCTCTGCTGTCATGCACTGCTATTACTTGCTTTCTGCTTACACTTGTTTGTCCCCTGCAAGCCTTTGATTTCATTATAATACAGCTATAAAGCAGATAAATAGCATTTATTCCACCTACTATAAGTATTGGCTGACCTTCTTTCTTCAAAGGGAGCTCACTACTGTCCCTAGATGTTGATTTAGGATTATTTGTGGAAGGCAAATGGATGCATACATCACATCAAAATATCAATGTAATTTCCCCTAATGAAGCACTGCATGTGGAAAGGTGGGTGTGCTAAACTCAACCGGCTGAAATAAATAGGGTAGGAATTCTTTGTGAATAATCTTTTTAGGGAGACTGTACAAGCAGTGGTTGTGCATGTTTCCCAGTATGGAGCCTATTGGGGCTGGTGGTTGTCTGCAAATTGGGTTGGGATGAGGCTGCTGATGTAGTGGTAAATGTGGAGGTGCAGGGTATAAGGAAGAAGAAAGCTGTGGATGGTGATGTGTAAAAACGGATGACCCTGAGTTGTTTGTGTATCACCTCAGCTCATGGCTGCTTGGAGAGGGAAAGTTAGGTGTTGCCACATTCATGGCAACAGGAAATGCATCTTGGAGCACTTCTGGGTCTCTGGAGGAAGAGAAGGAATTGCTGGTAAGAACCAGACAAGGAAACCTTCAGGTGTATGGAGAACTGAGTAGAGAACGAGGTGGGTGAGCAGCACCAGCATGACTGGTGCAGTGTGTACCAGGAGAGCACGAGCAGATCACTACAGACCTGGAATGGATGCAGTAGAGCTGAGGAGTACTCTGTGTGAGTGTAGATGGGAATATATGCAAAAGCTGCAAGCCATGCAAGCTGTGTTTTGTTCCTCCACTTTAGCTAGGCATCATGTAGCTGGGTACTGCAGTCTGTAAGTGTGACCAGTGGGAAATTGGGATTAATCACTGTTGTTTTGTACTAGAGGTGAATTCTAAGGTGAAATTGGCCAGATTTCCCTAGGAGCATCTTGAGATCCTCTTTGTTTTGTCTCAGTGAACTCGCAGTGATTTGTGATGTTTCTGGCGAAACAGTTGCATGCTCCTTTGTGATTAAATATTGGTGTTAATTCTTCACCAAAAATGTTACTCTTTAGTTGCAATGGTTTCTTTTGTAGAATAGGTAGGACTTAGAATCATGCTGTGGTGCTGCTCCTTTCCAAGGCAAAGCCTGCTTTCTGGCCTATTAGTCAGCCCTACAGGTTATCCGACATCCCCCAAACAGCATTTACTGCACTTTGGACAGCAAATTTCCATTGGGTGATGAGAAGCTGTATCACCAGCACAGTGTGGCACGTCTCATTGTCTCGCACCGCCAGGATGACAAAGGGCCCTACTGAACCGATACGGCTGGATTTAAGCAAATCCCATTGTCCTTCGGAAAGCCGTGCAGCCAAGAGGTGGCACGTCTGCTGGAAAAGGGGTACGGCGGCGGGGTGAGGGGTGACCCCTAGGGGCTGAGAGCGGGGCCGTGCTTGGGGGCGGCGGGGCTTTGTGCGGGCGGGGCCGTAACCATGCCCTGAGCATCGGCTGCGGCTCCGGGCCGGATCCGGCCCCCTCCAGCACCCACCAACCCCACGGCGGGGGCGGAGGGCTCGGCGCTAAGCCCGGCCCCCGGTAGCAGTCGCCGCAAGGAGGGAGGGCGGCCCGGCTGTGGATGCGAGGGGAGCGGCGGGGCCGGGCTGGGCTCCTCCGGCCGCCCCCGTGCGCTGAGCCCCGCCGGAGCCAAGGTAAGGGCGGGCGGGCGGGCGGCGAGCGGGGCGGTGGGTGCCCAGCGGAGACCATCGGAGCGGAGCTGAGGCGGCGGCTGCACGGGGCGCGGTGCGGAGCGATGCCACCGCGGGGTTGCGGATCCCCGTGCGTGGGGCTGCCCCACGGCCACGCCCGGTCGGAGCCGGGCAAGAGATGCGGGAAGGCATCCCTCCCGCAGCCGGAGTTCGGCGTTGCGTGGAGCGCTGGATCCCGGTGGAGTGATGGATCCCGGCGGTGATGGGTCGCGGGATGCACATCTGGAATGGCTCGGGAGAATTGGGTTCCTCACCGAGAGTGGTGAAAAATCTAGTGTCGCTGCCACAGTTTCACTCTCGGCTTAGCTGCTAGCAAATATTTACTCGCTGCCAGACAATGAGTGCCGTTTGTTGGCTTGTGGTCTGAGAAATATTCCCACGCTAACTTACAGTCTGCGGAGCGGGATGGGACACGCTGCGCTGTCATTCTGCATTGCTCCGTGCCTGTCCTTCCTTTTAAGAGAAAGGAGTCGCAGCCTTGTGTTTATGCCCGGCACATGGCTCGTTAGCCTGTGTACGGGCACATTTGGACAGAAATACGTTCCTGCCGTTGGCTTCCTCTGCTTGTGTTACCCGTGGCTGCCTTCCTGGCTTCCCCTGCTTCCTCCCCTCTCCTAGAATAGCCCCTTTCCCTGTATTGTTCTTGGTGCGCTTCCTCTTGCCTCGCTCTTCCTCCAGCCCTCACTGCAGGTTCTCAGCACAGAATCCTGCTGACATGTGTTGTCACCTTCCCCATCAGTCTCCATCCCCCCTGGAGAGTTTTAAAGTCTAGAGCTTCCTACTTGAGTAAATCCTCCTCCTTCCTCTGTGGAAAGTGCAGCAGCCTTGATTCAATTTGACTCCAATTGCCTATGAAGAGGTTTAAACTGTGTTGAAATCAACTTCATTTAGAAGCTGCTATGTGGTCAGGAGGAGATTACTGGTGGCCTCTGCAGTGCCTTGGGTCAGTTTATATAACGCAGTGTGCTTGTAAACTGGGCTTCCTAACTCCACTATTAATGATGTGAAATAACTTAAGGCTTTAATTTTGACCACACTGCTCCCTTTTCTTCATATGTGGGATGAGGTGCTCTGCAGCTGTGTTGAACGTAGCTGGAAACTTAAATCGAATGCCTTATTCTTGGAGAGGGAAAAATCAATGCCCCTACTGGGACTGGAGGAGATGTAGAGGGAAGCCAGGTTAGGAGCTGAAAGTGCCATCCACAGCTCCTGCAGCATGCTGGTTGGGTCTCATGCCCATTTGGGTGAGTTTATGTGTCTGTGCTGACCCACAGATGGCTTTCATCTGCAGGACCACTTTTTCCAAGGCACCATCCTGTAAGCAAAGAGCAGCTGAACTGCTGTATTCCCAACAGTGATGTAGTCCAACCTTTAATGAGTTTTCATGTGGTTGTAACAGGTAAGTCCTTGGAGCAGTTGGAGAGCTGCTCTGCATCCTGGGGAGGACTGCAGTGCTGTGCCTGGTTCATGCAGAGATGGAATGAATGCATCCAGATTTTGCCTGTTCTCATCTGAGTTCTTTCTTCATCTCTTTCTTGAGTTATGCTGCCCTTTACTTAAAAAAAAAAAAAAAAAAAAAAAAAAAAAAAAAAAAAAAAAGAAGCTTATCCTGCAGGAGTTAGTAATGCTTGCCTTCAAGATTTATATTCCCTGCAACTGAGTGAGCTTCAGTGGTTGGTCTGTTTTATGCCAAAACTTGTCTTACTGATTTCCTTGGACTTTCATGGGTGCACCTGTGCCAGACTTGATCTCTTTAGTTTGCTTCTGATGTATGGAACATGTCAAAAAAAAAAAAAAAAGAAAAAAAGTACTAAGAAAGTGCACTTCAGTCCATTAGATATTTATAATGTCATCGTAGTCAAAAGGCAGCAATTGTACAGAAACCTTTCAATCCATTAAGGCCTGGAATGCCATAAATTTGAAAACACGGCAGGATAAATGAATTCCTGAGGTCTAACATGCAGGTGAGCGCTTTTCTGTGATTTGCTGGGGATGCTGGCTTTGTGCTCACTGCATCTGGGGTATTTTCTGGCTGGTGAAGTGAAATTGCTGCTTTGTTCCCTGGAGTAAGGGCGGTGAATGCATCTCATCTCTAGAAACTGCTCTTTGTAGATTCGTGCTATGACACATTCTATAACTTATTTTCCTGATGCCCATCCACACCTGCAAGTCTGCCCTTAGTTTCTGGTAATTAAAGTAGCAGAGGAGGGTGAAGGGAGGCCTACTGCAGGGCTTCATAATTTTCAAGGATCTCATGTCCACTATCCTATTTTTCCCTGTGTTCCTTAGCATATCCTGGAGGGTGGGAGGAGGGAAGGGAGTGCGAGGAAGTGGGTGAATGCAGTTCTCTGCAATCTAGGGGCTCTGTTCATGACTCTTGCATCTTCCAATGGGGATGGCGGGCTGATGTGTCAGATGTGTTTGCAAGCAAGTGATGGTTTGAACTAAAGCTGGGAGATGAACAGGTTAGGAGGTTAATGAGATGTCTGAACTAAATTGATTTTCCATACAAATTGGCTGCAGTGTGTTTTGTTTGCTTTCTGCCTTTCTCTTGGATGCTGTGTTGCAGCAGCTACGTGAATGTAATGAGCAGCAAAAGGGATGAGGAGTTGTGGTTAACTGGGAAATGTGTTTGGGAAAACTTGTTCTTAGCTCTGGGTGTGCTGCCACACAATCTAGGGCAGAGTAAGGCAGCTCTGGCTTAGGACCCTGTGTACCTGGGTGTGGGTCTTGGTGCCATGACTGGCTGAGTATCATAGAATCCTGGAGTCATAGAACCATAGGAATCATCTAGTTCTGACCCCTTGCCACGGGCAGGGTATATGCAGCTGCATGTTCTGACTGTCAGGTGGAGCAGTTTGTGCCCAGCTTTAACAGCAACCTCTTCTTTAGGTGTAGAATTATGCAGCCTAACTAGATGTGAGACAGAGTAAGATCAAGCTTTAGCTCACTGTGTCGTGACAGGAAGGATTGCTTGAAGGGAGACAGAGGCCTGGCACCTCTGCATTTGCAATCAGGCATCAGATAAACCAGCAATGTGCCATATGCTGCAAGACTGGTCCATACTTAAAACTGTTTGCTGAGAATATTAAGTCTAGAGCTTAGCACAGTAAGTAGGTCACTGGGCATTGTTGGTAAATGATCTATGGCCTTATTGCATAGACCTCACCATTGGTGTTGTGTGACAGTGATAAGTTACAGGAACAATTCCTTGGCTGGCTTAGAGCATGTATGTTTCTTTTTTAAGAAGGCTAAGCAGTTTGCATCCAATAAAATAATGAAAAGCCATTGGCAAATCTGCTATTGTTTGGTTGCAGCCACTTGAAAGCATCGAGCCTTCCTCTTGCACCCAGTCACAATGCATCAATGCTTTCAGCAACCTATAGCACTGAACCACAGGACTGTTACAGAAAGCAGCGGTTTTTGTTTTCTTTTGCTTTTTAAAGTTACACAACAAACCACCAAAATGTGGGTTCTTCAGAATTGCAGTGATTGCTGGAGAACATGGACTGCACAGAGAAGACATGCAAGCTGTAATTTCAGTTAGCCCTTTGGTTTTGCGTAGGCTGCCTACAGAGATATCTTCTGCAAGATTGGGGAAGGATTTGCTGTTGTGATGGCTTCTTTGTTTTGAGAATAAACTCTCTGTAGGTCATCTGAAATTAGAGCAGATGAGAATTTCAGGTTTACAGCAGCTGTCAAAACTTAAGTGCCAAGGAAGGGGACTTCAGCACAAAGAGAGATGCTGAAGAAGAAACAGTTGTATGACAGAGATCTTGTGAGTTGTTGGTCAGTTTACCAAACCATTACAGAAGTGGTTGCCCAATAGATGGCAAGATTCTTCCAGAACTTCAAATACACAAAACTGTGGCACTGAGGTCCTTCTGTTCCTCTGTTGGTGCCGCTCACTGCCTCCAGTTTGCAGCTGGATTCTCAGCATCCCCTAAGTGCTGGGTGGGGTGTGGCTGGAGATGTGGTCTGGGTGCTGTGCCAGGAGAATCCTTTCAGCTACTGTTTGGTCTGAAGGGTGTGCATGTGCTTGGTAAGCTGGTATTGACTGGCAGTCATCAGTTCAAACTTCACAACCTGTCCATGTTCTGTCTTACAGAGGCATGTGAGTACCCCAAACCCTTCCTAATATGTGCAAAACATGAAGCCCTACAGCTTTTCTCATGCTAATGTTTGAGCCGTGCTTAATTGCTTTGAAAGAGAGTTCCATGGGTTGGTTGATCTCCCCATAGATGAATGTCTTTCATATAATTAATCCTCCATTTTTTCAGGTCCAGGATGTAGGAGAAATGGCTCTAGAAACAAATATGTTTACCTTGCACTGCACTACAAACAACTCCCCTGTTCTTTAAAGCAGAAACAAAGCAAAAAATAAGACACTTTTCTGCATGTTCTGTAGAGCAGGGGAATTATTGTATCATCACAAGCATTCCAAGAGAGAACTTTCATGGCATTTCAATCTTGAAAAATCCTATAAGAAAATCCAATGATGAGACAAAGTCCATGGTGAAATCTTAACCCTCTTGAAAGTAATTGGGATCTTCAGGCTAGGGTTTTGTCTGGAGTTTTACTTAAAAGTTTCCTTGAGATACTGTACTGGTGGACTTCAGAGCTGTAGAGTTGCACAGTTGTGCTGAAATACCAGTTCCCACTTGTTCCAGCTTTATTCATAAATGATCATCCAGTTGGCTTTCTTTTTTTCCCTTTGTAAAGAAGCCCAGTGTGATTAGCAAACAATCTCTTGGTGTATTTTGATTGCTTTTAAATGGGTGGATTAAATGGGCATCAGCAAAAAACTTGTGTATCCTTTTTCCATCTTTCTCAAGAAGCCCTAAGAGAATTAGAGGGAGACATATGACAAGTTTTCTTGGTGCAGAGACTGTTTTCTCTTCTTCAGAAGGAAGAGTCTGTAAGTAATAATAATTACTGGACATTTTGGAAAGTGCATTCATTTGACTCAGCCTGCCCTGGCCCAGAGAACACAGCGGGGCCTATTATTGAGGTAAGAGTTTGAGTGCTTTCATATGGCAGTGCTTGATTTACTCATCTCTTTGTCAGGCTGAAGTCTCAGGTAACAGAGAGGTGGAGGGTGATAACATGGTAGAAGGACGTGGGGATGCTTTAGAGCAGGAAGCAGACTCAGCTTGGGGGTAGGAGCCTAGAAAGCCAGGAGGAAGGAGGAGAGCAGCTTGCCAGGGTTCAATGCTCTGGTCCTGGCCGGGCATTGTGCAAAAGGCAGTTGCCATCTGTAATGTAGGCTCAGGCTGAGATCATAGCATATTGATGGATTTTATGTGACATAATGCCTCTTGAGGCATTGCTGTGCTAAATGCATAGGTTATAGGAGCGCGGTTGCTGCATCAGTCTCAAGAATTCCTCTTGGCTGTTATGGAAAGCAGATGTACATGTTCAGTAGCTGTTGTGCAAGAAAGCTTGGTCTGAATCAAAGCTATAAAGGAAGCAGTTCCTAAAGGTAAAACATCTGAAATCTCAAAAGATTTAAAAAGAGAATAAGATTACAGGCTATGACATGATCTGTCATGTTGTCTGTCCCCAAAGGCAATAGTGGAGGAAAATGTGTCTGGAGCTGGAGAAGCATCTCCAAAAGTGAGTCCCTAATGTACGGGGATGGCTACAATTGCATGAATGTTTGGCTGTTTCCTCCTTGCTTTCCTTTGGATGTAAGACAAATCTCTCCTTGCTCTTCCTGTTTAAATCTGGACTTATGTTCCTAGTTTAGAAAGCAAACTAATAACCCCTCCAGATTGTGGATTCAGCAATTTGAACATATTTAACTCTGACACTGATTTTCCTCTTGTGCCTAATACAAAGGAAATATCTTTATTTGCGGGAATGATGCCTGAACCTGGTTGAAAGCAAACTTAAAATGACCAATGTTTTGCTAATACTCTTTCAAGAAAATGTCTGCACCACATATGAAAGCCATGTATGGAGATGGAGGGTAAAACATAGCAGCTCAAAGGATGTGCTGCAGTAGAAGTCTTTCTAACCTTTACCACATAAGCTGTATAACTTTACTGTAAGAAGAACAATGGTTTGTAGATGTTTCTTCCTCCCTCCAACATCAAAAATCTTAGAGTTGATAGAATCTAATACTTCAGCAATTAGAATACAACTGGCATTTATTGCAAATGTGCTTGTTAATGAGATTGAGAAGAGGTGGGTACATGTTGTGTAGGACTTTCTGGACTGTTTTTTTCTTTAGTCTTCCAAAACAAAAACTTCTGATTTAGGTAATAAACAGAACTTTTCTTTAACTCCTGTTGTCTCCACGTTGAAATCCAGTTGCAGCTCTTGATTTACATGTCTGTGATCTTGTGCAGGGGGAAAAAAACTTGGAGGAAAGACCTCTCCTAATCACTTCTACAGCACAACCTGACTTTGCCTGCATGGGAGTCAGAAGTAGGAAGCTCCAGAGGTGTCTGTTTGGCAGCCTTGAGGCTGATGCATTATCTGGCACTGAGCAATGTTTATATACTTATCTGTCAGTGTTTCCTAATGGTGACCATGTGAGTCTGCCTCTCTTGGCAAAAGCATAACTCACTTTCCGTGTTTTAGCCATCGTTGCACTTACAAGCAAATCGCCATAAGGGTTGGATTTGAGTCTCTGCTAAACAACAGGGGAGTCATCTAATAACAGCTTTCTATGAAACAGAAGGTGAATGGAAGTTGAAACCAAATAAGCAAATGAGTCTTGGTGAACTTGAGACGTTCTGGGGACACCAGCAAGCTCCGTGCATGCAGCTGTTCTACGGGCAGTAGCAAGAACCTCATAAGAAACAGGCTGATGTCAGAGCTTCCTACTTTGTCACTTGAACTGATTATTATTGGCACAAGAGAAGAAAACAGGCTTTTTCAGCTCTACCTGATAGCAGATGAGGGGAGGAAAGAGGGATGTGTTCGTATGGGCTGGCATCACTGTGTGATCGAAGACCCTACTTCTCCCTTGCAAATATTGCTTAACTTTTAAATCATAGTGCCTACTGGTCTATTAGTACTGTTGTATAGGAAGCCATGCAGTGTATGGAGCTGTTTGTTTGGATCACCTTTAGGGATGGGAATTTCTTCCTAATTGTCCTCTCCCAGTCCAAGAGGGAGGTGGGTCTGTGGTAGGTTGAAAAGTACAAAAAATAAACTGTAAGGAAGGAAACCAGCAGGTCCTGCTGTGCTGTCTGCCATATAAGATATGTCTTGATTTATTGTTAAATAAGCAGCTCTCATAACAAAGGTATTTGAAGAAATTTGTAGTAAAAACTATTCAGCTGAAGTGAGTTAACCCTGTTTGATTTTTACTGAGCTTTCTGACTTGATGGAACTTGGCTGCAAACGTGGTGCCTTCAGTTCAACACTGGGAAGCTGATGTAATTTTAACCCTGTCATTTTCAGCCTGAATCTGTTGTGGTGTTTTTGTGCATTGCTTTTTTTTTTTTTTTTTTTTGTTAACCCAGTACAGCTTTGATTCCTGGTAGAAGTAGTGTTCAGCAGTGCATTAACATCTCCTCTTTCAAAAGTTACGCCCTGCCACAGCGTCATATGCTTGTTAGGGCAAGCTGCACCTCTTCTCTCCTTCCTGCCAGAGGAATCCGTCCCTTTTTTTTTTCTTGTTTGGGGTTATTTTTGTTCTTTTCTTTTTGTTGTTGCTTCCCAATCTCTCCCACGTTGTGTGGATGAAGTCTGGAGCAGGCAGCAGCTGAGATACGGTATGTTTATTCAAATACATCGGAGTGTCATCTTTGCTTTTGACTAAAAAGTGGTTGCATGGGATTTTGGTGGCACTAAGAATAAGGTTCCCAGTTTGCTCAGCAGTTGTTGTCTCCAGCTCCGTCTCTTCTGGTTGTGCTTTGTGGTAGACAGTCTGTCTGGTGCTTCCTCTGCAAAGTGGTAATTGTTGTGTTTGCATGCTGGTGTTGTTCTGGAGTCTTGTCCCGCTAAAATGAAACTTAGGGGGGAAAAAGGTCAAGAAAAGCAATGGGGTAGGGCTGTGCTGGGAGCAGCAGCCAGAAGAAAAACGAAGTACAAAATGGACACAGCGAGTGGCAAGTGTGGAAATGCTGCAGGGAACAGAATGAGCGACCATTTGTCATTAGGAAGCTGTGTCTGGTGATTCCAGGTAAGTACGATCAGTCTGACTGAGCTCCCAGCTCATTGCTGTGCTGTGTGGTCCTGCTGCAGGCAGCGTGGGAGCAGGTTGTGGCAGTTTGTCTCAGCAAACAAAGACATTGTGCTGCTCCTTTGCTTTGCAACCTGCTCAGAAGCATGAAAACAGGCCTGGGAGATGCAATGAGTTTTCTCAGCTGAGACCTGAACTGTGAAAGCTGAATGGAGATGTGCCAGAGATGTGGAGAGCAGTAGTTGCAGGCTCAACCCTATGCTTGGAAATGCAAGAAATCACATTTAATGTTTTCTTTATTTTTAACATGCTTGGTAACTTCCATTGTTGCAATCCATCCGCTTAAATGTTACAGCTTGGAGTCCCTGCACAGTGCCTTGGTGTTCTGGCCTGTGCCAGCTAATCTGAAACAACAGCAGCACGCTTTGCTCACTGCTGGAGCTGCTGAGTGTCTCTACTGCTTGGTGTGAAGATAAGCACATGAGGGGAGGAAGACAGGAGAGCTCCATGTGCCTGGCTGTGTGCTCCTTCTCACCTCTTCAGCAGTATCAGGGCGAGGAGCTTCATTTTGTCCATGGGGGTCTGTGACATCAGGCTGCAAAACAGTGCTCTGCAAAGCTGTCAGATGCAATGTGTGTAACAGCAAATGAAGCGTTAGCAAAAAATGAAGATGCTGGTTCCTTTCTCTTAGGAGATATTTGTTTCTTTGAGATCGGGAGGAGGAAGAGGAGATGTAGGAACGTGTGAGTGAGTGAGGGATTGAGAGGAGGGCAGATCTGTGCTGTCCCCAGTCACCTCTCCCAGCTCCTGGCTTGGGTGCTGCAGCTTCATCCCCCTGGATCTCTCCCAGCTCTGGGGGGAGGCTGTGGGGCAGCGGTGCCTCCTGGGGGGGGTGGGAGTGGGAGTGGAAACTCCCGCTGTGCAGGAAGAGATGGCTGATAAGGTGCCGGGTGCTGCTCTTCCCATAGCACTGATATCTAATGCTTCTGGAAAAGAATGAAAGGCTTTGCAGGAGGGGAGGTTGTTTGGCAAAGAAGTCTGGAACAGATGAATCAACACCTGGCTGTAGCTTGTGCTCTGCCTCTGGGGCAAGACAGATGTAAGAGCAGTTTTAGTAGCAGTGCCCATTGCCTCAGGCTGGTTGGCCCTTTCAGGCCATCCATGGCATTCACTCCCTGTAGGCAGGGCTTCAGAAGGGCACTGCAAAGAAACAGAACAGCAGTACTTGGCGGGTGCAAACATCAGCGTGGGAGAGCTGCTCAGTGCAACATAAGAAGGAGTGATAATGTAGAAAGCTGAGAAAACGAGTGTTTGCCTTATCTGGATTTGTTCCATGTTAGGGAATTCTGCAGAGAAGTCTGTGCCAGGCACCAGGACATCAGCTGAGAGCAAGCACGAGAATGTCCAAGGCTTTAGAGCAGATGGTGCTTGGGACCAGATGTGGGATCCACGTGGGTGGACTTCTGTTACCTCAGGGGGTTTCTCAGTATTAGTGTCTCACTCCTAAGGACTGGCCTGGGGTTTGAGACATACGTTTGTCCATGTAATTGAGTACATATGTGCCTATCAGTTGTTTTCTTATGACTTATTTGCTTGTTTTTTTTATTGTGCTGCATCCCAATTTATTATCCCACATCTTTGTTATGCATAAGGTATGGTATGTGACTCAAGTGGAGGGAGGTGCAGAGGTATTTTTCAGTGGTGCTTTATGCCCTTCTTAAGCACAAAAGGTTTTGAAAGTTTTGTTTGTCCCTTCAGCGTGCAATTATTCCAAGCAAGCAATTTCCCTGAAGCTGTGATGTGTACCTGAGGGGGAGAGTGGGTCAAGATTAGAGCAAAAATTACATTCAAGCCAACCACCATGCAGTAAGTCCTCAGTGTTGTTATTACAGGTGAGCAATATCACTGTTATTGAGACACCTCTGAAAATGAGGTGGTGATGCTCCTAACCACTGTGCTCCCAGCATTCCCAACAGGTGCGTGTTAAATTGAATTGCATTTGTTTTCATACAAAATAGAGATGCAAAGATTATTTAAAAATAGTCTGTAGCTGGGTTTGGATGGAGACACAGAGCTGTGCCCTGCGGAGTCTGGGCACAAGCAGCCCTGCTCTATGGAGGCCCTGTGCACACCAGTGATATGCATTGTCACTGAAAGCTGAGAAAATGGGTACATCCCTGATCTGGATTTGCTCTGTGTTTGGGAATTCTGCAGAGAATTCTGTGTTGTACTTTGCTTTTTGGCCTGTACCTGAACTGCAAGCTCTGTGTGCTCAGGTACCTCTAAACCATTTGTGCTGCTCAGTACAGGATCTCTTGCAAAGTGGTTAAATCTGCTGTGGATATAAATGGACTCAGAATGGAGTAATAGAACACGCACATAGCTTCATTAATATAAAGCTTAGCCCTTTCATGTTAAGGCTTTTTTTTTTTAAAGTGCTGGAACTTCTTGGCATGGTCACAGCCACCCTTTTTCTCCAAATAACATTTTAGGATAATCATTGAGTGGGATGACTGTGTCCCCTGTGAGGGCTTAACAACGTTGGCAAGCAGAGGATAAAATCAGTCATGCTGTCTCTGGTTTTAGTGAAAGCAGGGCAGCAAGGTGAGAGCCAGCTGTTCCTTGAGCTCTGCTTGTGAGAGCAGAACCTACACTGATGGAGCTGGGCAGGAATGTGCCAGTATTTACCGAGACTTTAAAGACTACATTTAGCAGTGGGATGCATTCTGCATGCTCATCACTCCCTTAGGAAATGAACTGAATATAATGTAGAACTTGAGCAAATATTTGAAAGGCTGATGAGAGGCTTTGGAAGAATATGTCCTCCAAATTTTGGGGAGAACAATTAATCATGGTGTAGTTAATTGTCTTGTCCTCTAGGCTCCCTCTCAAGCAGTGCTGCTGCCTGGGTGGTTACCATAATCCTCTTTATTTCATTTCAGTACGAGTCTGGGTGAGCACCTGATACTCAAAATGGGATTAGGAGAGGAAAAAAATTGCTACTAAAATTGGTAATAACAGAAAGCAAACCTGTCTGACAGCATCTGCCTTATGATCTTCTGGGAGCAGGCTAAAGAATCCTTAATTACCTTTTTTGCAAGGGTGGGGTGGTGCCTCTGAAGATTTCATTTAGGAAGGTTACAGCTGGAATTGCTGCTGCCTGGGTTACTGCAGCTTAATGAATTGTCGTGAATTAGCTCCTCAGCTGCAGTAGGCTCTGGCAGGAGGAATGGGGTGGTGCGAAGGCAGGTCGGGGTAAGTGAAACCAGGAAGGATTGGGATCCAAAAATGGATGGCGCTCTGTGTCCTGCAAATAGGTCTGGTGACTTTACCTATGGATTGAGAATGCCGGACGCTGTACCGAAGCAAAGCTCTCTGTTCCTTAGGTAATGAACCATTATCATTACCATTAGGGGGTCATTTAAATGAGAGGCAATGAGCGCTCTTACCTTTGTATAAATGCCCAGAGGCTTAAGAGATTTGTCACGCTTAGGCTGCAGTGAGCCCCGTGCTGCTGTGTTGGTGCACCGTGAAATTTGTGCTTCTCGTCTTAAATGCCCTTTCCGTTTGCTGCTGTGAAGGTGATGAAAACTTCGTGCAAAATTATTTCCCCAGTGAAAGCTGTAGCAACGCTCTGTCTGCAACAGTGTGCAGCCCTGGCTGCTTCAGGAGCTGCTGTTACCAAAGCCGTGTGTTCATTTGGGTGTTTTTTTCCCCAAGAAAGCTTTTCTCAGCTCTCATTTGAAATAGAAATGAGCTCATGTCCAAAAGTATCTGAGTGGCTGAGAGCTCAGGTACTGGGTTACTTAAAGCCTTCCTGGATAAAGACCTGATATTCTCATGTCTGTGTTTCAGAGAAGAGTTGTATCGTGTGTTGGAAGAAGCCTTAATTGCTGAATAAAGGGGAAAAAGCAGACCTTGTGCATGAAATAAACACTGCCAGTCTTTCTATAGGTGTGATTGAATGGCTTCAATCAGTATCATGTAAATATTCTTTTGGCAAACAGTTCTTCATTGATTCAAATACTGGAAAAATCCTAACTAGGCAATGCCCAACATGCAGGAATAACTGCATGGCTGCCTGTGGGATTTTTCATCTGTCTAGCCACCGGGGCAGGCAGCTGTGATGACACAGCAGCGTTGTAAGGAGGCTGCCTTCTGGTGTCCTTGTGTTTCTGAAAGCTGATCGTTTAATGCCTTGTGGTGTTAAATGGAATATGAATTCTTGAGGCTTTCCGGGCGCGTCGGTGCTGTTACAGGAGATGCTGCTGAGGTGCTATCATCAGAGATGCTTTGTGAAATCTGAAACGATTTGGAGTTATCTGGCCAAGCAGTGTGCTCCTGTGAGCTCTATTACAGAAAATCTAAGTCAGCTCCAACTTAACAATGAAGAACCATTGAATAAAACGATGTTGCTGCTCTGTAGGAGGAGAAATATGATAGACCGTTCTGTGTCTTTGCTGAATTGTACTAGGAGCTATTTGCAGCAGGCAGGAAAATTGTTGTTTGGTGATGTTTCTGTGAGCTATGGCCACATTACTCTGGTGCATGCATGCTGCTCCTGTGGATGCTGCTGGGTATGGAGATCTCTACTGCTGGAAGGCAGCTTATCCACAGCCCTGCTCCCTTGGTGTCTTTGGTTTTTCTGTTGCTTTCTTATCTTCACTCTCACGTCATTTTTTCCCTCTTCATTTTAGGCTCTCCATGAAGAGGAAAGAGCCAAAACACATGTAGACATACAAAAAAAGTTGTTTTTATGCCTAGCTGTGCATTTGCATGGAGGGGGAAGTTTATAGCAGCAGGAATGCACTGCATGTAGGCATGCTGTGCTCCCAGGGAAACCTCTGCATCCCTGGCAGGTCAGTGGATTGCTGGTAGAAAACAAGCTGTATGCTACAGCTGCAGCATATGCACACTCAGCAATGGCATCATTCCCCTCCTTGGACTTGCAGTGCGAGCAATGCAAAAATTACAGTGTGAGACCTCCAAAGCAGTGATGGGACACCTGGTGCCCCACTGGGAAGCAGAGCATTGCAGTGCCGTTGGCAAAGATGAGCACAACCCTTTTGCTGCTGGTTTTTTCTGCTGCTCATTCTTCATTCTATTTAATAGATTCTTGTGAGCATCTCATAATCAAACCCAAAATGAAATGCAGAGGACGGTAAGGCTGTAAATGGGAGATGGATGAGCTCTCAGCTGTGGATGCGTGGGATTCGCATCTCTGGGGATGCATGTTCATAAAGGCTGTGTTTGTTGATGGCACAACAGAGACCTAATTACAAGCCTGCTCTGTCACAGCTGTGTTATCCTCATGTGCAGACCAGGCATAAACTTCAGTTTCCCAGGGGAGAATATTGTGTGTAATTTTGTATGTATTTTAACGTTCTCCATTTAAAATAAAATGAAGTATTTCCTCTTTTTACTTTACCACAGCCATGCCTGTCCTTTTCCCTCCTATTCTTTTACCAGCTGTGGATTTTTAACTGTATTTTTTTTCTGCCTCTTCAGTTGGTATCCTGCTTCCATATACTTCAGAGGGTGCCTTTCTCTGGGTCAGAACTGGGGACATTGGCCCAATTTGCACTTGCAACTCATTGCATTTACACAGTCTGGGAGTTATAAAGTCATCTGATTTATTTATTTATTTATTTATTTTTCCCAGCACTATTTATTTTTAAATGTTGTGTAACAATTCCCTGTAGTGAGGTTGGTTTGAAATAGAGCCCCCTGGGAGCTGCTGAGCCTTAAGGCTTTGTGCCACCCAACACTGAAATAAGGTGAGGATCCTGGATTACAGTTTGTAAGTCTTTATAGCCCTGCTGTGATTAGTGTATTCATCAGAGGGGTCAGACTTTAAATTCCTGACTTGATCCTTGTCTGGGGCTCACTTGACTGTATCTGTGCTGCTTTGCATCACCTGATTTCTTTTCAACAGTAGCATTATTATGGTCCATCAGATATTTTTAAGGTTCTTTTTTCCTTGGGGAACAATATTTTGGGAAATTTTCCTTCTCCTGCAAAATGTCCTTCTGTCTAGCCTAGAAATCCACACAGTCACTGTATCACTTACTTCTAAGTAACTGAGGCTATCGGTATGTTCCCATAACCAGCGTGCTGTCCTGGATTCCCAGATCCTTCTGAAGGGGAGTGGTGGTACATAAGCTAACTTCTAGAGGAGCCGAGCAGTCATTAGGAGAGTTAATATGCTTAAACAAAGCTGTGCCTCAAGTGATGAAGGAGCAAAATGCTTCAAAAGTTGGTGGAGAGACCTAAGATCTCACTGACAGCTAATGGCAACAGATGGTACAGCCTTGGCAAGGTGCCATGGCTTGGTGTCTACTTGTCCTGCTTATTTGACTCATTCTCAAATGT
This sequence comes from Phasianus colchicus, assembly GCF_987193195.1. Classification (NCBI taxonomy): domain Eukaryota; kingdom Metazoa; phylum Chordata; class Aves; order Galliformes; family Phasianidae; genus Phasianus; species Phasianus colchicus. Next base: position 16,348,241 of record NC_143446.1, on the reverse strand, counting down.
AAGAATAGTTTAAACCCTCACATCAAGTCCCAGGGAGCTTAATAGGTGCTCAGTTTTCTAAACTATTTCACAGAGTGCTACACAAGTGCAGTCACTTGTAGCTAGCCCTGCCTCTTGCTTGTGTATGGTACAGCAGGGCAAATCTAAGGACGTTAGCCATCCAGAGGCTCTGTTTGCAGAAAGAATTAATGGTTGCAGATCAAATCATGCTGGCTGACCAGAATGTGGGCAGGTAGAGTTTGGCCCACAGAGCTTTGAAAACTTGGGACAGAAACAGCAAACTTGGCTGTCACCCGTTGTAAGCAAGTAGAGGACTTAGAGTTCAGACCCTGATGCTGTTGAAGTTAATGGAAAAAGTTTGTCATTATGGCTAAGCTGGGAACTGGGGAACGTTATGACTAAACTGGGAAGTTTGCTTAGAATGGTGGCAGTCCTGTGTGTGTGTGTGTGTGTGTGTGTGTGTGTGTGTGTGTGTGTGTGTGTGTGTAGAAGGTATTTGCATAATGCACTGTATCAAGACATCTCCAAAATTGAAAGTGGCTTTCTCAGCTGCAGAGAGCCACTTTATTTCCTACTATAAATAATAAACTCATTTTCTGCAGCAAAAGTGGTCCCTGCAGGGAATACTGATCAAGGCCATTCCCAGGGTTTGGGAACTGCTAATGCATCTTGCAGCTGGGCTGTTCTGTGCCTGCTCTGCTGGTCCTTGAGCTGTGTCTGGGGGCTGTGCAGTGCTGAGCTATGCAGAGGTGCTGCATGGACCCAGAGCAACGCAGCCAGCTTGCAAAGCTGTCGTGGAATTGGTTTGGGTTGTATCTGAGGCTTTGTGTTGAAGGAGTCGATGGGTAGCTTCTCATGTTGCTTTTAGTGGGGTGGGAAAGTGAATTGTGATATGAGATATGCTCTCAGATTGCCGTGTTGGGTACAGCTCACCAGTGTGTTGACTTTGAATGTGGTAAGGCTTCTTGCAGGGAAGGTTTTCCTGACTGTTCTGACAAATTACTCTTTAGGAGCATTCTGTTATACAGGGTCATGGGAGCGGAACGACTTGCTTCTCTGCTGCTACATCGTTTTGAGGAATTAAAGGTGATCAAAGGTGCAGTGATATTAAACACAGCTCTTGCAGGGAAGATGATGACTTTAGCCAGTGGCCCTTGCCCAGAGGGGTCTTCAAGCAGATTGGGTTCCATCCAGGTATAAGTTTTTCTGTGGAGCAGGAGCCAGGTTTTGAGATATGAAACCATCTTCCCTGGGAGGACTGAGGGGAAACTGCATCAGCTGTGAGCTGCATGCATTTAGCAAACCCTTTGCACCCCTGCACCTGGGACAGGTGGTTGCAGAGCCAGGAGCTGTGCTGCTCGCACTGCTGGGTGCTGTCACTTTGGCCTTCTTACAGCTCATTCTTCTGCTGTAGGACTGAGATTTAAGTAGTTGCAAGTGGGATGAGCTGGGTTTTGCTCTGAAATAAACATGATATGGTTATTATGAATGTGATTATAGAATGTGCTCCCACTGATGCTAGGTGGGCTTACGTGAGAGGGTAGATAAAAGTGGAACAAAACCTTGAGTCTCCTTCAGGGCTATAAATCAGACTCGTAAGTGCTTTGATTCAAGGCAAGGTCCATAAGATACTGAAATCCAGGCTTGAAATCAAAATGAAGCCAAAAATCATGGAACCCAATTAATCATCTTTGGGTTAAATCTTGCAAGTAATACTGTATAAACACTTTGGATCCAGAGGGGATTATAGGCAAATACAGAGCTGATGGAGGAGTTCAAGGATGTTCTGAATTGCAAAGTAGGCGTGCAGAAAGCATTTCTGGAGCCTGTGGGCTGGAAGTGTGTGGAAGAAGAGATGGATGGAGGTTCTGAGGGCAGCAGCTTGGGGGAAATCAGACTTGGCTGGGGCTGGGGGACAGCAGAAGTGTGTGGGGGAGAGAAGGTAAAGCTGCAGAGCCCAGAATGGCCAGAGGTCCATGGGGCAGCCTGAGCCCTGCTGCCAGTGCTGGCTTTCTTGTGGGGTCAAGGGCAAGTTGCTTAACTATTGTGGGTTTGCTTGCTCACTTATAAAACAGGCATCAGTCATGCCAGAAGACTTGAATCAACTGATCATTCTCAGGTATTTTGGGATGGTGTTTTACTTAGGATCACTCTTAGACACAGTCAGGTCTGTGTAATCATTATGTTTACGGTCAGTTCATTTATTATGATAGGAGAACGGGGAGAAGAGGCAATATATTATGTAGATTTATTTTTTTTAAATGAAGATAATTAGTGTATTGTGTCCTCAGTATCAGAAGGGGCTTTTTCAGAAGGCTGAGTGCCAGACATTTCCCTATAGAAGACAAATTCTCTCTGGTTCTTCATCCTCTTTGTGTCTGCAGTCGAGTTACACATGATTAATTGATGGCTTCATTTCCCCAAAGCTGCGTGGCTGGAGCAGTCTCCATTATCCTCCCTGCTCAGGCACCTACCCAGGCTCTGTGTTTATTAGAACAGTGATTCCAAGTATACATTACTCTGTTTTCCTGGTATGTTAGAATTTTTTCTCTCTGAAGTGCTGTGACTTCTCTTATCATTTTTACCTGCAGTGACTTGCGGTGCAAGCTCCCCGCACTCTTAATTCCCTTAGATGATTTATTTACCAGTGACACAGCAGAGCCCTCAACATAGTAATTGCAATGACGTGATCATCAAAGCATCAAAAGCAGAAGCCCAGGTTCCTCATCTCCCTTATGCTGCTGCAGTCCTCCCACCTCTCCCTTTGTGCTTTCTTTGTTGCTTTAAACCTTTTGGGGAAGGAAAAAAATCCATAACCAGATAAAAACTGGATCTGTGCATCTGTAGATAATGAAGCATGTGGCTTCCTTTAGCCCAGCAGCACCAAAACGATGTCACATCATTTGGTTTTGCTGACCCCATGCACCCTCCCTCACCCAGTGCTTTGTCACCCTGCAGAGGTGGGCTATATGGGCAGGAGATGGAGAAACAGCAAAGTGCTGCTCCCATATCCAAACAAAAAAAGGAGCACTTAAAACTCAATTGTTTTATGTTGTCTGGAAGAAATATTCCGCGCAGCTGGAAGATTTGTAATTGAATTTAAAGATGATGACCTCTGGGACTAAATGTCTGTATAAAGCACATGTGGATGAATGGCTTGTGAGCCTTTGCTCTGTGCCTGCAGAGTGGATGGGCACCGAGTGGGAGCGGGGAGCTCATCATCTCTGTGCTGTTGTGCCCATCCTTCTGTCTGTTGGGGCAGATGCTCTTTTTGCTACTGGGTGCAATGCTGGTTCCTGCCCTGCTGCAGGTGCTCTGGGTGCTTCTGGCTTGAACCGAGTCCTCCCAGAGCTTGGGTTTTGGAAGTGTCTCCTCAGCAGGGAGCTAACTGCTGGTGGGGGGAGGTTATGGATTGTTTGGAAGGAGCAAGTCTGGCAGCACAGCATGTGGAGCTGCTGCATCGCTGCTTGAGGCGTGCTGATTTCACTGATCCAGGCTGAGGCTATTAATTAGCTTGCTTTATGCATGCACACGTCTCATCTGTGTAGTTTTCTGTTATCTGGGAGAAATGGGAATACAAAAAAATGGGCAACTGTCCCTTCCAGGTGCTGGGGGCAGAGGCAGGGATCCCATTCCTGAGACATGCACTGGTTTGGGGGCCTGGCTGGTGGAGGTGGTGGGCTTGCTGCACTGGCACAAATCAGCTCTTGCCAGGCACCAGGAGCTCAGGGAGCCACAGCTCCATTACCTTCTAATAGCCTGAGAAATGAAATACAGTGATTAGTTGAATTGTTAAATGGACCTAGAGCCTACGTCAGAGATCTTTCCAACAGCATTTGGCACACAGAATAACAAAACTAGCTGCAAAAGCAGGATTACTGCAGGCTCTGTCTTGCGTGTGCTCTTTCAGCCCTGCTGCAGCAGAGCTTGGAGGTGTTTGTTGTTCATGGGATGGGGCAGTGGCTGTGCTCCCAGCTCTGTGTTGTGTGCAGGGCTGGGCTGCTCTGTGCCTCAGCTCCTCCAAGAGGGGGAGAAGGAAGGGCCAGGAGAAGGTCTTCCAAGTGATGGAAGAGCACTTACAGCTTTGAGATGAGTGTTTTCTGTTTTGGCTCATAGGTTTGGTACATAGGTTTGAAGAAGCGCTTCCACTTCCACATGCTGAAGCTGAGCATATTTGTCTTTGCTGAAAGGGTTATAACTGCCTTCAGGGATTGCTGTAGATCAAATACTGCTGAACCGGCTGTGGGAGGAGCAGCAGAAGGATGATGTACAAACCAGCTAAAGGACTTGCTTCCTGAGCACTACCACGTGCAGCTGCGTTTGATGCAGGTGTAGATGTCCCTCTGCTACGCCACTGTTTTATGCATGGCAGCCTGTGATGTGTCTGGGAAATGGAGTAGGAAAGCGGCTTTGTTGTGAATACTTTATTATTAAAAGGAGTAGCTGTAGAATGTGGTTCTTACTATTTTTTTTTTGTACAATTCACTTGTGAAATGTTAACTCTAATCTGATCTTCTGAGGAGCATTATAGAGCAGTGAAGCTGAACATCAGCATGTAATTCAGCCCTGTTCACATCATGTCCTGCTCTCCAGGACTGCCATCCCGGTGCAGAACAGCCCCAGTTCTCATTCTGCTCTGGCTGCTGAGTGCTTCAGAACATGCAACTGGAGTCTTTGGTGATCACTGGGTGTGCAGCTGGGGAAGGAGCTCTCAAGGACAGAGCTCTGCTCCCTGAAGGGATGAAGCAGGTGGGGTGGGATGGGAGCAGCTCCTGGGAACAGTCCCTAGGTGGGAAACACCTGGGCCCTTGCTGAGTGCTGATCAGCCCTGCCACAAGGTTGGGTAGCCTTTGGTCTCCCAGTGATGCTTAGGGAGGAAGCAGTGAAGCAGCCCTCTTATCTTCCACTAAAGGGAAGAAAGATCCCATTGGCCCCACGTTCCTCCGTGCTGCACAGAGGGCAGGGCTGCTTGAATCTGGCTGCAGGGCAGCACTGGAATGTGCACCCCCAGCAGGGAATGCCTGGTGGGCTGTGGAAGGAAGGGAGGGCTGCCTGTGGGTGGGGGCTGTGCTTGGGCCAGGAGCTTGGCTGTCAGTCTGGGCGAAAGCAGATGGAAGTAATTTTACAGCTTGGAAGTCAGCTAACAGTTGTCTTGATACAGATCAACTGTGGGCTGGTCAGTCCTTGGAGGAAGTTGTTGTCCTGACCCCATCATTTAGTGGTTGGTCTGTGCCCTAAAAATAAATTTATACGCCCTTGCTGTCTGTTCAGGAGGCTCAAACTCCCGCCCTTCCTGATAATGGTGGGGAATGGTGACCTTCAGCATTTGCTGTTTTACCAAGCAGTAGACCTCTCTGGCTTCATTTTCTCTTCGTACATCTTGAATTCCAACCTCTGGGAGTTCTGATACTGCAGCAGATGCTCTCCTGTTTGGTAGGTTTGTGGCGTTCGGAGTAGCTGAGGAAATCTTGGGCATGTGAGCCTCCAAAGGCAAATGAAAAGAAACTCAAGTGACAGTTTATCATGTGTCTCTTACTTCTTTGCATTCTCATCCCAGACAAAGCTTTGTCTTTTATCCCGTAATTATTAATGAGCAACTTAATCAAAGCAAGGTTTTTTTGGGGAGTAGCGTTAATTTGATCTGCTAGATGGCTGTATGATCTCCAATAGAGATACTGGGGAGTTTTGGGGGCATATTCCTGCAGCTTCAGTGAGCTGCCAAGGGGATGAGCTCTGACCGTGTTGAACAGCTCTGACTTTGCTAGTACTGTGCCTTAGGTGCTGCTTCTGCCTGTAGCTGCCTTCCTCTTCCCTCTTTCCCCTTTTTATTTCAGCTGTGTGTTTTCTGAGATTCTCTTTTTTCATTTGTGGAAAGTGCTGCATTTCTTACAAGGACCTTTGAAACTGAAATCTTGCTTCATCTTGAAACGAATGCTTTGCACTTCATAAAATGCAAAATGTGCGTAATATGTGTTGGTAATGGGGCGACTGCCAGGTAAGGAGATGACTTGATCTGCATGACAGATATTGGCTTTGAGGAGATGCTTTTCTCTCCTGGCCTAATATGCTTTGCTCTGTGCACCAGAACAACCTCTTTAGAAATCATGCTTGGTGACTTCAGCCAAACCCTCACTGCTTTGCAGGGCGCTGCAGATTAATGCTACTGCAAGCTTGGGCTCTTAATGCAATCTCAACCCTTTAATTAAAACAACATGGAACAAAAAGGGAGAATTAGTTAAAAATAACAACTCTCGGAAGCCCAGCTTGCCTTTTTATTAGACTTGTCCTCACTTTCTCAGCTGCTCTGATAAGAAGGATATTCTCCCTCTGGGATGCAGTGAATAACCTGGGATGTAACTCATTTGTTTGGGCATTATGTTTTAATTAATTTCTAACACTAATCCCTTCCCTGTACTCTTTTTTTTTTTTCCTTCTGGCTTGTAGTTAATAAAATAGTCCCGTTCTAAGGAAAGGATTGGTGGTTGGTACCATTACATAAATGAGGTTTGGTTGCTGTGTACCCCAGGGCTGGGGATGTTCTGCATTGCCCTATGGAGGGTGCTGGGGGGGACTTCCAGGAAACCCACCCAGAATGTGTGGAACTTGAGGAGATTTAATGTATCTGGAATGCAGCCACATTTTTCAGTGAGATGAAGTGTGTGCTGTCTAACATTCTTTGGAATAAAAGTTATCCTCTAGATAACGTGGGCTAGTTTTCCTTTTGTATTTAGACTTGCCTAGACTTCCTTATGGTAGAAATGGTTCAGGCTCCCTTTAAACTGATGGGGAGCTTGCCATTCAAGCAAGGCAGGAGATGGGCTCTCTCTGATCTTCCAGTAATGAAGCGGTGTTTTTGCGCAGTCCCTTCTCTCTGCAGCTCTTCCTGGCTGCCCCTGCATCCTGCTTACTTAGCCTTGTCCAGTCTTTCTAAATCAATATGCACTGCTGCATTACTGGAATTGAAAAATAAAATAAAAATCCCAGCAGAGGTTTTGGCATGAGAGCATTATTTGATAACGGGTGAGATGCTATTTAACTCAACAAATGGGCTTGGTGTGTTGGTTTTTTTTTTTTCCATTTCTAATCTATATGCAAGTATCTGAGTGGAAATCCCTGTCCAAGCAGAGCTAAAATAGCTCTGGAAGGGGTTGGATTTCATTCTGCCCAAGTACTGAAGCTGCTGCAGGTGCCTCTAATGATGACTTCATGTGCTGCTGCGCCCAGAGAGTGCTTTCCCACAGCATTGTAGCTCTGGGCTGACTTTCTAGTAACAGAGCAGAGCATGACCTCTGTTGTCTTGCTGTGATTTCAGGAGAATTAAGAGACAGATGGGCAAAATGCTTATAAAACAAACCATGGCTGCCCCACACTGAAAATCTGCTGATGCAGAAGCAGACGGACAGGGCGGGCTCTTAAAATACACAAAGCAGGAGTACACTAATTGTATAGAGGCTGTGGAGAGGACCAATTCTCACAGGGAATTGCTCGGAGAATTACTTCATTCTTTAGATGCAAAGACACCTTGGATCTGGCTTGTTCAGGTGTGCAATTGGGACCATATTGGCCTTGAAGAGTGGGGAGCAGCTTGTAAAATACAGAGGAAAATGATCCTGTTAAGGTGGTTCTTGTGCTGTTTCTTTTAAATTATGTTCCTTTCTTTGAGAGCAATTTTCTTCTGTTATGAACCAGTTCATCACATCTTGGTCTATAGCAGATCTGAATTTGGTCCTTCAAAAGGCAGTGGTTGGAGCAGCACTGGCTGCAGGGGGTTGGGCTGTGTGTGGGGCTGGGCTCTGCTGGGCTCTGCTGCCCTTGAGAGATGGATGGATGAGGAGAGGTTCTAGGTGAGTGAGGGGAGCTGTGGGGCAGGGTTCTGGTCCCTCACGTAATGCCATCAGAAAGGAATCTGTCTAAAGTACTGGATCTGATTGAGTGATGATAGAGTCAAATCAGTCCTACTCAAAGGATTGTTGAAGCCTTGGGGGGAGAAGTTTCCATGTGATTATAGTGATTTAAGGGAGTCTATTTCCTAATAGGAAATATTAATTAATTGATTTCCTAATAGGAAATACACGGTTGGGACACGGTTTAGTGGGCATGGTGGTGATGGCTGGCTGATCTTAGAGATCTTTCCCAACCTTAATGAACCTTTGATAATAAATTGCTATACAAAGTCAATGATAACCCAGTAAAATTTTACCAAAAAAAATAAATACATGAAATAGAACAAATCCCCCAGCATTAGGGCTGGATCTTCAGTTGTCTGTCTGGCACATGTGATGGAGTGGGCATTCTCATGAGAAATGGTTGTGTTTGGTACTATCTGTCTGTTGGCTGCTCGGCTGGTGGCCGTGGGGAGCAGAGCCAGCAGCCAGCTGCTTTCTGGCAGAGGGTCTGTGGTGGATGCTGATAGGCAGCAGGAGCCCAGCCTGGCACTGGCTGCCCTCTAGCGTGCTGCTGCCGGCAGCAAGGCACTGCAGGAGCAGGGAGGGTGCTTGCCATTGATGGCCTTTTAAAACTCGGGAGCAGCCTAATCCTCTAAATCTCAGTTTAAACTGATGCCCTGTTTACCTGGTAGGAATCTGAGTGCTGGGGGATTAGTGCATGCTAAGCAGGAGGTGATTTACATCTCACACCCAGGGTGAGTTTGGGGAAGTATGGAGGCTGTGCTATTAGACCTGGCCCTTTGTGTTGGCATGCTGCTTTCCTGCCTCTGCCCCATACATTTTGGTGTGATCTGCAGCACTGCTGGGCTGATCTGGAGGAGAAAGGGTTGCTGCAGGTGTAGGGCAAGCTCCTGTGCAGAATTTCTCAATGTGGGAACATCGTAGGGTGGCTTTTGACACCTGCTGGTGTGAATCAGTGCTGATAGCCCTGTGCAAAGAAAGGTTTGGCTTCATTTCTGTAGGTGAGATGCTGCAGGTTGTTTTGTTGTTGGTTTTTTTTTTGGTTTTTTTTTGCATCCTTATTTCTATGGCTGCTAGAGTGTCGTGGTGCTCGTAGGGCTGAGAGCAGTGCGAGTCCTGTCTGACAGCTGCAATTACTGAGCTGTGGCTGGCAGCACAGCAATCCCATGGGGGCCACAAGCAATGAATCCAGCTCCCAGAAAATTGGTTAACCTGAAGGATGCCTCCATGGTGCTGGAGAAGAGTGCAGACATGACTTCGATCAACAGTATTGGAACACTTGTTGCTGGGAAGCACTGTTGCTCCAGGCTGTGTCAGGGATACCCAGAGGTGTGTGGGGAGGGCTGGGTGTGCAGGGTTAGAGCTTAGTCAGGAGGTGTGTGTTTAAGGGATCTGCTTCAGCCTGACTCCTGTAATTAAGGAGCATGTATATATCTGTACCTTGGAAACACTTCATTCATTAATCTAATGGTGAGGAGAATTATGCAAAGATGAACTTAAAGATGTAAGGGTAGGCTGGGTTTGCATCTGGAATGAAGCAAGGCATGCAGCAGCTGTAGTTGTTGGAAAGGAGAGCACCAGCAACATGGATGAACTATGCCGTGGTTCCAGCTATGCACCAGTGTCTGTGCAACATACCAGCCTGAATCTGTAGGCAGTGTACAGTTAGAGGCTTGGACAGGGAGGGCGCTGCAGGTAAAAATTAGGAAAATGTATCCCTCTAAGAATGCATGAGGTTTTATGAGAGCAAGTTAATATTTTCTTTGCTGTGGAATCCCGTGCAAGATTTAGACTGAAGTCAAATGGTGATAGAATGAAACTCTTACATGGTAGTGAAAAGTGAGGGGGTAAGCAGAGGCAGGAGACAGCAGTCCTGGTGCTGATGCCAAGAATCAGTGGATGCTCCTCTAGTAGTGTTGGTAGCCAGAGTTGGGACTGCACGGAGCTGTTTTCAGATGGTTTGAGTTCTGCATGTCACATCCTCCAACTGATGTGTTCTGGACTCTGTGGCCAAGCAGTGTCTCCTTTGGGTATGAGCATATCCTTGGGGCTGGTATGGGAAGTGGGTGAATGTCTCCAGAACAGCAGCAGTGCCTTAATGATAAGGCAGTGATGGCTGAAGTGCAGCAAAGCAAAGTCACATGTAAAAATCTGGGAGCAAAGGGAAGAGCTTGCCTTTAGCATGAAATCTCTAACTCTTGCTTTGTTTTCCCTTGGTCACTGAATATCCCCTTTGAACATGGCTGGGGGAGAGTCTGAAATCCTGCAAAACCACTTCCCCCACCTTCCCCCCCCTCCCTTCCTTCCAAGGCAGGGCAGGAGCAAACAGCTTGCACACCTCCTGCCCTGTGGGCCCTTCCAGGCAGCAGGCTGAACCAGTTTGCCCATCTCTGGGTGCTGTTGGGGAGGTGCCTGCTCCAGGAGGGCTTTGCAGAGGCTGCAGCTGGGCTCAGGGCACCAAGCAGGGTCTGATACAGTGCTGAGGAGGAGTTCATGGAGCGTGGCACAGAGTGAGGTGTGCGAGCAGCTTTCGGCTCCAGAAGGTACCTGCCATCAGCTCTCAGGTGAGAGATTGAGATTATTTGCACTGAGCATGGGAGAATTCTGTTGTTTGTTCAGTTCTGTTACCGTGGCTGGAGGTGTTCCCAGGAGCTCAGGTCAGGAAGCTTCTTCTGAGTGTGCTTGGATTGAGAACTGTGGCAGAGGGAGCAGAGGGTTCCGCAGGCTGTCTCTCAGCCCTGTGGTTCTGCACCCCGCTGCTGGGCACCAGGACCTACAGGGCCAGCTCTGCACTGAGCTGCTAAGTGCTTTGGTTGCTCTGAGATCTGCTGCAAATCCATGTCGGGATCTCCCTAACTAATGGCTGGGACTCAGGTGCTCTTTGGCACAAGTCCCTTATGCCCTGGTCTAAAGATAGGAAAAAGCAGGCTGCTCTTCTCCTTCTTCTTTGTAGATATCTAGATATGTGCTGTGACATAAGGCATGAACAGCTGGAAAATGTGCTTTCTCCTGCAGTACTGTGAGGATATGTGGGGTTGTCAAGCTCTATTCACTAGAGCTGGCATTCTGAGCCCACCCCAAGCCATATAAGATAATCTGGGATAGGAAATATCCCCCGTGTGCCATAGAAGCAGATGACAGATCCCTTTCTCTGGTGACAGACACCCTGCCCATCAGCTCAGTACTCCTCAAAGGGATATGTGAGTAAATCCCTGCTGTGGCAGCAAGCATATTGAGGAACAGATGGTGCTGTGCTACAACTTTACCTGGTATAAGGCTAATGCACAACTCAGCAATACAGAAACAGGCATTGTATTCCAGTTGCTGCTACATTCTGGTGGGGGTTTGCATTTGATTTATCCCTTCCTTCTTCTGATTGCTGAAGGATATTATACATAACTTTTTTTTTTTCTCCCAGAGGGTTTGGAAATATAACATCAATGAATTTGTGATGGAATCCCTGAATTTATTCTCCTTTTGCTGTTTCTGTGCAAGTCATACCAATGAGCATGTGCCATGATGTGCTGAAGGAGCTCACAGCCCCTGGAGGAGCAGGCGTCTGGTGTTCTCCCAAGCTCAGTTAATGCTGGCATGGTTTTTCAAGGTTTGAGAAGCAGCTGTATAGAGAAAGGGATGATGAAACAACCTGTTTTCTACAGCAGGCCATCCTTCCTCCTCCACATGGAGGGCCAGGTGCACTGGTGTCCTGGTCTTGCTGTGGCTGTCCCCTTCCCTTCTCACTGTGTGTGCAGGATGGGAGGGGGCTCCTGGGAGCAGCCATGTAGTGCTGAGTGATCTCTTGAAAGGGCAGGGGAAGGGATTTGTGCCACCACTTCATCCATTAACCTGAGTGAGAGTAGCAGTGTGGTGGGTTTTTTTTTTTTTTCAATGCCTGTTTGATCTTATGGCTGCAGAAAGGATCTAATATGAACTCTAACTCCATTTCCAAGCATCCTCTTCCTGCTCCAAATGGCTTCCTTTCCCTGGCTGAAGCTCACATCATGTCCTCTCCAAGGAGCATGGGAAAAACGCATTTTAATTTTGCACTCCTGGCAAATGAGGAATCACGCCCATGAAAACAAATACCCGTTAATTATGGCCATGAAATGCTGATTGAATCACAGCTTTGATAATGGCAAGGACAGTTTGCAAGCCTGTTTTATATCCCAAAGGGGAAAAATAGAAATGAGAATTTCTTTGAGGAAGCTTTCGGCCCCTCCTAGCCATCCATTTAGAAGTTTCACTGCCAACAGGTACTGCTCAGTTACAACAGTGTTTCCATTTCAAGCGTGAGAGGGGGACTGAAGTTATTGCCTGTGCTAATTGTTAACAAATGCTGAACTCTCGCTCAGTGCCCATTAGAACCAGAATAACATTTCTGGCGTAGGAGTGGTCATGGGTTGACCCCCACTGGGGAGCACTGCTGCTCCCTCTCTCTCCCCCTCTCTGCCCTTTCTTCTTGTTTTTCTCCACCCGTTGCTCTATGAAAGAGGTCAATCTGCTTTCTTTTAGCTCTGCAGTTGCTCTGTACCATGTGGGCTGGGCTGACCCCCTGCACCCACATCCTCACCCTCTGCTCAGCACCAGCTGAGATTTGGGAAGCTCCCACCCTGCTGGCAGGGCAGGGCTCTGTGTCCAGCACCTGCACCAGCACAAATCCTGCACTGGAGGGGTGAGGTCCCTCATCTGAGGGGCTGACTCAGCTCTGCAGCCCCTCTACATTTCCCCTCTTGGCTTCCTCCTGCATTGTGCATGGCTTGGTGCTTCCGATGTCACCACTCCCACCACAACCCACTGCTGGCGTCACTCCTTTCTCTCTTTCAGTGAAGCAGTAGTGCTGTTCCTCATGCTTGGAGGGGCTCAGCTCCAGGGGACACCTGTGGAGGGAAGCTGAGCTGTGGTTTAGGTATTGTGTGCCCACGTGAGACCTGGGGGCACCCAGGGGCTGGGTAGGAAATCATGACACTTCTAAAATAAAAGTTTTAATTTTACAATAATTACTTCTTGGCTGGCTTGAGCATTTGCAAAAAGCCCCAAAAGCCCGAGGAAGGGCAGGGGAGTGCTGGAGGTGGCGGGGCTGTTGCGTGGCCAACCTTGCTGCCAGCCTGCTGGAGGCTTTCCATTGCTTTCAATAGGCTTTGGATTGAGCCCATGGCATGCTGGCTGTTTGTTTTGGAGGTCTTCTGAGGATAAAAGCAGCCTTTCAATGGCTGTTCTTTTCCTTTGGCTCGATTGCTCTCTGCGCCTCGTGGCCGGGTGTTTTTGGATGTGTCCCTGTTCTCTGAATGGGCGGCAGCTTGTGCATTATGGAAGGTTTGCTTTGGCCTTTCAGCAGTATTTAGTGCCCAGCACAAGGATGCGACCCCTCTGTGGGGAGATACTGCATGCTCAATTCCTTTTCCATGGTCAAATGGTGGGATAGCACCAAGGCTCACCATCAAGAAACATGTTGCTTACACCGGAGCTGCCTCGCTCCCACAACAAAAGGCACTGATTTGCCCCCTTCCAAATTCTGGATAGTCATTCCCTTTTTTATTGTATGTCCGGAACTGACAAATGTACACTGCTTGGCTATTTTGTTACTAAAATGAGGCACTAATTGCTGTAGCAGCAGATGATACATTTTGAAATTTCTTTGCTTTCTGCCTGGAAGCAGAATTACAGCAGACCTGCGTTCTCAGGAAGCGTTGCTCAATAGCAGTGCTGGCAGTGTGTTATATAGATTTACGATTTACCAATTTTTCTTCTATTTGCTGGCATTCTTCCCACCCATTTGTGGTTCTCCTGCAAAAAATTGACCACCAAGATGTGCAGCTGTCTCTCAGAGAGCTCCAAACTGAACTCACTTGTGACCTATGGAGCAAAACATGCCTATGTCACATTGTGTTGGATCAAGCCTCAGTTAAAGATGGCACAAGGGCAGTTCTCTGCAGCATGCTGGAGCAGTATAGTTGGATCTGGATGCTTTGGTCTGGGGGAGAGGAGCACTGTGGTGCTGGGAGAGACATGGGGTGCCCGTGTCATGCTCTGACCTCTATCATTGGCAAAGGAGGGGACAGGGCTGGGTAGCTTCAAATACTGACTTTAATGAAAGTTCATATCAGTGTTGGTACTGTGCAAAGTGTAGCAATGACACAGAATGAATTCTGGGTTTATGGTCTGAAACTGCAGGTGGGGAGGAGAGGCACAAAAGGTGGCCAAGGTTGTCTCTTTGTTCATATTCCTTTAGGTGCAGTGATCTCAACTGTGACATTCAAACACATAAGGAAGGACAAACCCTCTCCTGGGTGTGTGGCTCTCCAGAGCTTGACATGACCCGTAAAGTCTGATCAAGGGCAGAGCATTGCTCTGAGTCACGATTTTTTTTTTTCTGGAGGCTGCAGCATCCCGGGTTACTCACCCTGAAAGAATGAATGCACTGAGGGTATAATTATCATAGTAAGACATCATTTATTCTCACTATTTTAAAGATTCTTGTCACGTGACTAATAGGTTTGGGTTGTTATTTTTGTCATCCTGGCCATGTATATCATGCAAAATGCTGAAACTTTATTATCCCATTTATGCTTCCTCTTACAGCACTGTAGATCTCTGCCGAGTACTTAGGTTAGGTAGTAATTTTACCCCATTTGCCACGGATTAATGAGGCTATATAAAATAATCGTAAAGCTGGGGCAGCCCTGGATTTTCACACTCCTCACGTATTTGTATCAACCACAAAGTCCTTCATCTAACATCATTACCTGATTTCTTTGGCCTCCCTTTAATATTAGACTTTAAGTGCTGGGGGTGCCAGCTTGCTTTGGGCTGCAGCAGGAGCTGGGTGATGCTGACACCCACTGTGGAATAATGTCATGGGGGATGAGGGAAGGCAAGCAAAGTAGGTTGGGAACAGTGATGCCCATCATGGTGACCTTGGTGAGATGGGTGAAGAAAGTAGGATGCTGAAAGCATTCCATGCTCATGTCCACTGTTGGTTTTGGAAAGGTGGAGGTATGAGGCTACAGCCTGCAAGGCTAGAGGAACAATTGGCTTTGCCCACGTCAGCCCCCAGGGAGTTGTGCTATGGAAACTGGGTGACACAGCCTCATGCTGATAGGGCAGTGGCAAATGAAGGCAATTCCAAGTTTATGGAACTGGAGCACCCGCTGCTTGTGCTGAACCTGACCTGAATCTGTAGTGCCAGGTATGTGGGTATGGGTTGCTGTTGGAGGAGTCAGGCTGTAAGTGCTTTAATCACTTGCAGAGTTAAAAGGCAGAGGCACTTCATTTCTGACATGAAACGATAATTAGCTTACTGTGGGGTAGAGACTGTGAGAAATTTGTGTTTCTGGCACAGTGCTGTCTTTTAAAAATGTGTGTGTCACTGCTTTATTGTTATTGTAGAAAAATATGCATACAGAGAGGAGGCAAAAATACAGCACCTCATCCACGGCTTGGAAAGCTGCTGTTAAACCAGCACCTTAAGCTGGCAGCAGAGGGGAGAGGCTCTGTCCTGCAGTTGTGAGTGGTTCAGGATGCAGTTTGCTGTTGGGTTTGGCAGCCCCTTGGCTTGGAGCACATTGGTAGGAAGAGCAGGGAACACATGTAGCGCCTGGAGGTGCTCATGGAGAATGCCTTTCTTCAGCATCTCCCACCTGTCTGCTCCAGATAGATCCATCATCTCCTCTTTCTAACTAAGAGGAGAACAGGATGGTCCTGCCATGTAGCTTTTGTTTGCTTTCTAAATTCAGGCTTGGTAATGTGAAAGGCAGTAGACAAATCTTTGGAACAATTGATCTGAGAGGTGCCCAGAATTCATGCTAGTGTAAAGGATAAAGTACATTACAAAGATCTCTGGATTTTTTTTCTAGTAATCTCAGGGAATGAAATTGCTTTGCAAACACCTTTTGCCAGAAGTTGATTCTCTCTTCAGAAACTCTCTGTCAGGGAAGGCTGGATTACAGACTTATCCCATGTGCCACTGCTGCTTCTTAAGCATCTTACACACTGAGAGGTTACAACATCAAAGAGAGGATGGCTGATGACTACTTCACTTTATCTTTATTAAGTTGGTAATTAAGGGCCGGAGTGCGGCAGAAATGATTTTTGAAAAGTCACTTCATCTTTATTTGGGGTTAATTGCATTAATGCTCACAGCTTGACAGGCTCCTTACAAGACAAGAATTTAAAGAAAGTGCTAAGGAGATGTGAGTTAGGACCTCCTCAGTGTTGAAGCTGCACAAGTAAGCAGGGAGCATGGTGGGGCTTGACCTGCTCTGAGACCAACCCAGGATGTCAGGACTTGAGGATTTGAACTTGTTGAGTTGGAAGTAGAAGCAGATATCCATGTAGTGACATGTCCAAAGCAGAAGTGGTTCTCAGGACTCTGCAAGGGCTGTCTCAATGGTTTCTTGTTTTTTTTTCTGCACCTTGCCTTTTGCTTTATAGAGGATTGAGTATTGCTTGCAGTCATCTTCATTCAATGTAAGAGAAGACAGGCTATGGACAAAAGCCATGATCAGCAATGGCTAGGGCAGACATCTGCTAGCCCTTATCATTATTTGGTACATCTGCACAATAACTCACCTTTTACTGCTGAAGGTGCAGAGACCAAAAAGGATCAAAGCCTTAATGTAGTTACCTGCCACCAGGATCTGGCTGTGTGTCCTCTTCTGTATTTCTAATCAATGGTTCTGTATCTAGTGGGAATGCAACTTTGTAGATGTCAGAGGAAACTGATGCTTTTGTCCTGTGGTCTCTCGGGTAGATGAATTATGTATCCATGTGAACTTTGTATGAGGTACCTTGAAAAGAAAAGCAGTGATTCAGCTACCCTCATTCCATTCATTGCAGCACAGAATGTAACATGCAAGGAGGGCTGAGGATCCCTCTGAGATCTTTTCCTATTATGTTGGTGAACCTTTGTTCCCTTTTAGCATTTATTATTCCAGGAATACAATCAATAATAAAAAGAAAAGCATGAATCTGCTGCACATCACATTTTCTATCCTGTTAGCAGTGTGCTCCTTAGATTCTTGTTCTGTGGGCTTATTCCTTACCAGAAATGAATGCCCTGTTGTTCATATAGCTGCAGATCAAATAGATTTGTAGTATCTCTCTACCTTGAGAGCAGTCTACAAAATCTTTTTCTCATATAGCTATTTTTTCCCCATGAAGGTTTGGTTACTGTGACTTTTGAAAGCCATTTGGGCATCCTGTTGGCTTTCCCATAGTGAATTTCCTGTGTCCTTAATTCTCCTTCTAAGGAACATGAATATCAGTTACGTACTTTAAATTAAAATGCCTGAAATCACATTCTGAAAGAAGTCCACAGAAGGCAAAGCCAATCTGAATGGATGCTTCATCAGTCCCAAATTAAAACAACAACGTTCTGATTACATTCAACTCTTCTTTATATTATCAACTCTGCTCCTTTGTGCATTGGGGAGAGCTCTGTGGCTGGGATGGAGCTGGCTGGGGCTGTCCCAGTGGCACAACAGGGTGGGAGATACAAAAGGTAGCTGCCCCATATGCAAATGCCATTTAAAAATACCATGGATCATGCCACATTTTAAATATACCTTGTCTTATATCAAAGGAGGAAATGCCCATCCTTATCTTTTTCCTTATTTAGGGGGAAAAGGCACAAAAGACAACAGAGTAGAGCAAGCATTATAACTTTTCAGAATGGCATGGTTTGATTTTCGTGGCTTAGGATGAGGCCGTTCCCTACGCTGTTTCCTTAACTATGAAGCTGCTTTGCTTTTTGTCTAGAAATGGCAAAAATGACAGAAATTTGGATTTTCTTTTTTAATCTGTGTTTAACTTTGGCAATGGCTTGACCACAATGTGCAGATGCCATGGGAGGTGCTCCCAACAGCTCTTTGAGCAGTGCTGTCCAGCTGCAATTACCCTCAGCTGTCTGGGGTAACTGCAGATGGTGGCACTGGCCTCTCCCAGTGGAAAACCAGAACTTCTCATTTTGTACATCCGCACTGATCTTCAAGTGCCCTAAACATAGACTACAGAGCAGTGATGAGTAACACCCAAGATGCAGGAAACTTTCCTTGTGGCCACAGGCTAAGACAACATTGAAAGGAGCAGTGAAACTCTTGAGGTGGGTGTACAGGTGCTGGATTTTAACTGTGGAGCCTGGGTTCTGTTATAACTAGTTCTGTCTCTGCTCTGGATCAGTGGGAAGCTGCTACAGGCTCCAAGCCATTGTGCCCTGGGCCAGGCTGGGGGAGCACCTCCTGGCTTGGCTTGGTGTGAGGCAGATTAGGTCCACTTTGCAGCATAGACCCCAGCACAAGGCAACCTGGAGGTTTCTGAGCTCCTTTTCTCACCCTGGTGTGGAAATACTGAGGAGAGAGATTGCTTCATAACAGTTTCAGATGTTTGAAATAGTTGTCATAGTCTTTCCTGTATTGAGAGCATGTCTGAGATGTTTAAGCTCCCCGGAGCTGCACGGACAATCGATACCAGCATCATCATGGGCAGAGCCACTCTTAGCTCGTTATATGCAGAAGGAAGAAGTGTAATGCTTGGTGACACACAGGTCCAAAGCCTATCTGAAACAGGCTGTCAGCATACTGCAGAACTGCTCTAGTGTCCAACTCTCAACTAGGACACGACTGACTGTGCAACTGTGGGTTCTTGCAATATGAAGACTGACATAGAATGGAATAGGCTTTGCAAATACTTTCCCTGTGTTAAGAGCACACAGAGTACCTTCCTCCCATGAAAGTATTTGGGCCAGAACAGCCATGACTGTGTAGAAGCTGTTTGCAGATGGTGCAAAAAAGAACCCACTTGAAAATCAAATTGGATCTTAAGTGACATTGAGGTTTGGTACCAAATAAGAGATCCTCTTGGTTTCTTTGCACATGAAGTGGGGATAACCACTGGGGTTGGGCTGTTTGGGCAACACTGCTGTGGTTCCTGCTGTTACGGGGGTCTGAATGTCCTCAGATGTTGGGTGGGTTCCCACAGAATGAGTGGCTTGTGCTTCCCCTCACTGCTGCCAAAGCTGTGTCCTTGTGTTTTCCCTAAATCAAGGCATCTGCCCTTGAAGTGAATGGGAAGAAAGCACTGCATGGATTTTGTCTAACAAAACGCAGCTATAATGCTCAAAATGAGGGAGCTTCAGCTCTCCCATGCAGCTTTTACTCACACCATTCCCACCCTGTTCCTTCATTTCATTGCACAAGGCAATGGGGTTGGTCTGGCTGGTGCTTTTACCAAAGTCTGCTCTTTGTGCAGTTCCATCAGTGAGGTGCTGACAGTTGCACACACTGGGCCCCTCACAGCTCTGGCCCCCAGAAAGCTTTAGGAAACCTCAAATCCCATGAGGGGTCTTAAAAAGGTTAATTACCTTTTGACTTCCACCCAGAGCTGCTCCCCTTGGCTTTTGCTAGGAAAGAGCTCACAAATGAGGGGTGCAGCATGCTGGCATTAACAGCTTCTGCCCCAGAAGGGCAGATTGCCTGGGAGTTGGTATAAGATTACGCATTAGGGCTGTTCCCTCGTGGGCTGTTAGCTCCGTGTTTATTCTCCGTGCTCTGTTTGTGAAGTGTGCACGAGGAGCTTTGTTTTTTTCCCGTGCAGCAAGTGCTGTGTCAACGGAGCTGTGTGAGTTGTGCAGGAGAGCAGCACTGTCTCTTTGGTAGGTGTTGAGCTTTCAGCCTGTGCGAATGCAAACAGCAAATCTGGAGCTTTGTACTTTTGGCATCTTCTGCCACCCAAGCTGAGGAAATCGGTGCCTCCATTCTACAGGAGCTGCGCTGATCTATTTTTCCCCTCCACTTGCTTTTCCCAAAGGTGCTTTTTAAAATAGGATTCCCAGGGAGAAAGCGCTGACAGCTCGGCTCCCCGCGTGGCTGATAACGAGGTGTCGGTGTGATCCTCCCGCTGGGTTCTTTCCTCGGAGCTGAGCGATGCGGACGAACGCACGGCGAAGCTCGGAGCAGGGCGGCAGCTCCCTTAATCCCTTAACGGTGGCGTATAAATGGGGTTGTTGTCAGGGCACGTGGCAAAAGGGTTAAAATTTAATTAGAAAACCTGGTGGCAGCTCCCGGAGCTTAACGGAGATTTGTGTAAGCCGCTCGGAAGGACAAGGCTGCTGTGTGAGCTGCTGGCGGGGCCGGGCTACTGCAGCCGCTGGCTCTGGGGGCACGCCTGGAACCTGCCCAGGAAGCGCCGTGAAAGAGGAGTTTGTTGGAAGGTTGGACGCGGCTCTGTGCACGCCCTATAAAGCCAGCAGACCGGCATGCCAGCGTGCTAAACACCCAGCTAGGCGGGACGAGGAGGTGCGCTGGGTCCATGGCTTCGGTGCTGATGTGCGGGGTGGAGGATCTGCTGCTCGGGGGCAGCCGATGCGTCTGGACGCTGACGGTGACGGCGCTCCGGCGGTGGTACGCGGGGCGGCTGCGGGCGTGCCGGCAAGCGCTGCGGGCATGGTGCGGCCTCGGGGATGTCTACCAGGTAGGGGACACCTGCGGAGCTGCCAGCGGGGATGTGGGTGTGGGGCTGTGTTTGTCTCAGTGGGATATTGGAGATCGCGGTTTGCGTTGCAGAGTGGTTCTGTCTGTGATAAATCTTGGTGTAAGTGTCGCTGCGCTGTTTGTTTATGTTGGGTATTTCCAAGCTGCTCCTTCTCTCTCTCCCTCTCTCTGCTGTTCTGTAGTGTGGGGAGCTACAGAGCTCCCAGCAAAACTGCCCTCCCTCCATAACCATTAAAGCATCTCTTGCACTTGGAAGCAGTGCTAAAGGGACATCTTTATCTGTGCAATCCCAAAGGGACCTGTTGCTGTTTAGCTGTAAGGCATGGCCAGGTTCAGGTGTGCCCAGCAGTGGGAGAGCAGCTATACAATGATGGCTCTTATTGTGTTTGAAATTACCTTGGCATTGCATAGAGATGAATATCATCTGAGTATGGATTGTGGATAGTTTGGGAATGCACAGCCTGGCTGCTGTCCCTCCTTGCCCATGCCTGCTGACCTGTCCTGCCCCACCGGCACTGCTGGGCTGGCCAAGAACCCACTGACAGCAGCTGGGCTCAACTCTTCAGCTGCTGCTTGCCAGTGGCTGCCTCTAAGTGTAATGTTCTTCTGAAATAAAGCGGGACTGTACCTCTGTCTGATGTTACTGTGCTCTAGTGGCTCGGGGTAGGGATTAGTTTGTCCTTGCTCTCAAGTAGCATCACTCCCTTGCTGCTATAGGGATGTGAAAATGGGCAAAATGAGGAGATGAGTGATGCCAGGCAGTGCCTGTGCAGGGTGGGGACCTGGATGCTACCCATCCCACTGGGCTGTGCCAGGTCCTGCCCATGATGGAACCAGGCAGGGACAAAGCTGCTCTCAGATCTTAATGTCAGGAATTTCCTAACGGTCATTTTGGGGTGAGTTAAACAGAGATGGCTGAAAGAATGCCCTGCGGCTCTTCCTTGGGTTGTGCAACACATTGCTTTTTGTGCTCAACTCTTGACTTTTTGCTGTTTGAAAACACTGGTGGGATCCCTCCTGATGCTGGTGGGAGCAGAACAAGCACATGGCAGTTGGTGTCATAGCCTGGGTGGATGTCACAACCCTAGAAGAGGCTGAATAAATTATTTCTGGTTTTGATTTCATCTCCCAGGGATGTGCATGGTTTATTTGTGCCCAGGCTGTGTTCAAGGGGTGTGCAGGTGGGGTGATGTGACAGGTCCTTGTGCTGCTGTGCAACCTTGAGGGCTATAGCTCCCTTTCATCTGTGCTGGGGGTTCACACTGCTTTGAGGGCCAGGGGCTGTTTTCAGGTGAGGTGATACTGAACAGATGTCTTCTCTGTTTTAATCACCACCACTGTGGCAGAAGGAAAGCCACTAGGGTTTCTTCTCGCTGGGCTGGGAAGTTTTCCTTAAATATTAAGTTGTCCTTTGATAAAATGCTTGCTAACTTGATGGGAGACCCAAACTGTGCTAAAAACATTTCCCCTTTCTCATTCCCACATCAGCTCACCTTCATCTTCTGGAGCTGCTAGGTGCCATGGCTATCGCGTGGGAGACCCTTCTGGTCCCACTGCAATCTTGTCTGCCAGCATAAAGCCCTTACCTGCCTTAGTGACTCAGAGTCCAAAACCCAAGGACAGAACAGCTTCTGTCCATCACCTTCCCTTTGAGCACAGTGTAGAGAGCACCAAGTTGGTACTCACCATCTCCTGTCTCATGAACAGAGGTGGGATGTCCTGTTTGGCTATTGCCCTGGAGCCACAGTGCTGAGAAGCTGTCCTGTTTCTCTCTGAAATAACCTCTGAACCTGTGCAAGAGGGAACTTGGCCTCTCTGAATGCTTCGGTTGCATGCCAGGGAATGTTGTCCACAGCAGAAAGTATCTGACAGCATGGAGAAAGCAGACTTGCAGAAAGGTGGTGGAAGAGCTGGCACAAAGATCTTCTTTGTGACTGCAGCGAGTCAGCGTGAGTAATGCTGTTAGGGGAAAATTCTGAGGTGAGAGTCCAGCATAGAGGTCTTCGTGCAACAGTACATATATCCTATGAGAAGAGGGAAAGGGGGGAGCTTGGAGCTGTATTTTGTTGTGCAGAGCTCATGTGCGGCTCTGACCTGGTAGTGTGGCATGGGGGGGACTCTTCCCCAGTCCACTTATTTTGTGTGTTGTGTGCAGCAGATGTATTCATTGCCATAGTGTCCAGGTGCCTCTTCTAGAATCAAGCACTCACCTTGCAAGTTTTTAGGCTGCCTGTCCTGAATCTAGTGAACAGAGCACTGAAACCAACTGAAATGGTTTTATATCTTCGAGGCTGTTAAATGATGGCGAAGTCAAAAACAGCCCAACTCACTTCTATAAATTACAAGTTGGTTGGTTGAGTTTTTTAGTGGTAGATGTGCCCATCAGTATGCTCCCTACAGGCTGAGGAAGAGAAACCAAGCAAAGCATTCTCAAACTGCGCAGAATACGAGGAGACGTGATGAATGCCTGCTAGATGGGAAGCTGGGAAGGAGGATGGAGGCATCTCTGAGCTCAGGCTATTCAGTTACGCTGGTAATTTGGCAAACAGTTTTGGCTGCAGAATTGTAAATTGAAGTCATGTGGCTTTTGGGATGACGTACCCTCTGAAAGGTCACTTCCTCTGGGAGAAGGGAAGAAAAAATTGCAGATGCTGCACAGAAAATCAGCTTTGTCCATATCTGCCCTGTACCTGCCTGGGTGGAGCAGAGAGGAAGTGGCTGGCTGCTGTTTCCTATGGTGCTAGTGGGGGTGGTTTGGACAGCAAGGAGTGAGCTTCCTCTGCTGCCACACCTTCACTTTTCTTTATAAAACTGCTGACGACAAACTTGGAGGCTCCTTTTTTCTTTATCACAATTATAAGTCAATGGTTATGGGCCGGTGAGGGGCATGACTCCCTTGGCTCTGTACTGGGCAGAGCCCAGAAGCACCATCTCAGCCTTCCCACCAGCTCAGGGCTTTCTGAGGGAGCTTACAGGCTTTATTCAAGGATGCTGAATGTGTCTCTTCAAACATTGTATGGAAATAGGAATTAACTCCTGCTCTAGAAGAGATTTGCTTTGCTTTCACAATCTGACCCAGTGCTGTGATGCCTCTTGTACCCCACTGCCACAGTCCCACTACGATTTCCCCGTGGCTGTGGCTCACAGGGAGCCTCTGCCTGGGAGTTAAGTTGCTTTTACACGTTCAGTCTTCCAAGATCCACTTTCCAAATATTACTGCCAGGCATATTTCCACTTGAGCTCATGGTGCAGGGTTTTCTCTTGGAGTTTGTTGAAACAAAAATATGATTTTTTTTTTTTTGTACCGCTCCTCCCTCTTCCTCAGCAGACAAACTCCATAGCCAGACTGAACTTCACCTCATTTCCTCCAGGGTGTCCCGGTGCCAGGTTCAAACAGTGCCTTCTATTCACTGCCCATACGTATGTATTTGTACTCAGCGTGACACAGCTCACCCAATGCGTTGGATTTCAAATGTCGCCGGCGCCACTTTTCAAAACCCATCTCTTGCAGACGTATCACCACGTGAAAGTTCTGGTATAAATCACCCTTACAGCCTTGTGCAGAGGCTGGCAGCTTGCACTGGTTGAGCGAGAAGCTTATGAAAAGGCAACTTAAAAAGTATGTCAGGCTCATGCTGCTTTTTCCACACTTCATTTCTGAGCGTTTAGCTTTCTGTCACTCCTGCTAGCGTTGCCACTGCACTTCTTGGCAAGCTCGTATGGACTGTCCGTGTGCTTAAAATAACACGGTGCTATCTCTGTCTCCTAATTTTCAGAAAATCAGGCCATCCTCATGCAGTCTGCATTGCTCTCAAAACCTCTGAGTCATAATTAGTGCTTAGTAATTCTTCTAATCTTCTGTGCAGATGGAGACCAGTTCGTTCTCAGAAGCTGCAAAGAGGATAAAGTTATCAGCACTGGAAAATATTAGCTTAAATGCCCTCCCACACATACACACATACACTTTTCCCTGCTAATGCTCTGCTTTCCATCTAAATGTGCATCAGTTCTGGGTTTTGGGGTTGGAAAGGTAAGGTGTGTGAGGGTCATTGAATCGCTGAGAATAGCCCAAATGTGCGCAGTTGTTTAGCTGTATAAAAACATCACTGGCAATGAAAGCAACACAAATTTCAGGCCGTGTGGCTTCCTGGTGTAGAACATGGGCTGATGGGCAGATGGTACACGAGAACATCATGCTGGTCCCTTGTGCAGGTGGCAGGCTTGTGTGAGAGAGGAAGGCAGGAGGAGTGGCACTGGGAGAGCAGGTTGTAGGTGGGCAGCAAAACAAGACCTGGAATCACTGTGGAGAGGTGGCTGCCTTGGGGACAGGTGTTGGGTATAGCACAGGTGTTGGGTATGTTGTCTGGTGGGTGCTGGGCTGGCTGCAGCAGATCTGGGAGGGTTAAGTGTGTTAATGGGGAAGAAGCCCACTGGAGTTCTGTTGGACAAGTATACTCAGAGCATCTAAGTCGGTGTGTTCACTAAGCCTTAGTGAAAGCGGGTAATTCCTCTCTAACAGCAAGTTGCATCTGCTCACTTCCAAAGGAGCTGGTGCAGAGAGATTGGGATGTGCTGCACTTAATCAGATCACTAACTCAGTGTCTCCAGCTGCTGGAACCTTTTCCTAGTACACTGTCTTTCCTTTAAACCAACTTTTCCCATCTAGAAAAACTGCCTGTGGCTCAGTGCACAGCTGAGTTGTGCACCTCCATATTTGTATGTTCCCAAGGAACTGTGCTCTTTCCCTCTGCCTGTCCCTGTCGTTCCAGTGGGCCAGAGCCTGGCACCACCCAGGCAACCTTTACATCATGTCTCTAAGGAAAAATGACTCACTCCCTATTTTCCAACTAATTTGAGGCCTTAGATCCTGTATTTGGAGATGAACACAAGTTTGTGACTCTGAAATACTTTTCCAAAACTGCCTCAGCTGCCAGCCTTCAGCTTGCTGGTTGGGAGCAGCAGGCTGGACCTGAACTGACATCCTCAATCCTTGCAGCTCATGTTTTTTCTATGGAACTTGTGATATTGAGCACTGTTGGGACAACTCTTGGAGTCATGAGACAATGCAAGAATATTAGCCTGCTCTGGGGCCATTGCTCCCAGCCCATGTTAAATGCTGCGGTGCAGAGCTGTGGTGTTCCTTTGGCATTGCTCCCTCTGTCATTTTTACCACCTGAGGATGTGAATCTGTGCTGTGATCTAAAAGCTTGTGTTCCTGCTGGTATTGCACATACCAGCTGCCTGCTAGTTTTTTTGGTGGGCCCAATCCAAGGCTGCAGCCGTGTGCCTTTGGAAGGGAACATGGGAAATGCAATGGAATGCAGTGCCTGGGGTGCCTGTTGCAATGAAGGGCAATGAAGAACTGAGTGCATGGTGCTTGCTGCCTTGGTCGTGTTTCCCATTAGCTGGGCCCAGGAATGTCATCTGCTGAAACTTGAGCTGGGAAAATGCTTCTGAAACTGTAGATCCATTTCTGTTACAAATTTTAAGTGAAAGGTCTGAGATCCTCTGCCCCAAGGTGGGCACCATGCACAGTGCCTTTGGTCAGCTGCTGCTTTTGGATTTGACTTCGTTTCATAATAGAGGGGTTAACATTAAGAAGAAACAATAATTGCAGTGCTTTCCCTGCTCACTCCCACCCCTGTTTGTAACAATCACATTTCAGCATCTTGCATCCCCTGATTCACGCTGGAAGGGCTTTTGTTTCTGAATCTGTAATCAAAGCAACAAACACTAAGGTCACTTCCTTGAGATTATGGCAACGGAAGAAGCCTGGGATTGTGTCTCCCTTCTTCCCCAGCTCGAATGTACAGATAATACAAAGGCTGAGTGCGTGCTTCTTGCTGTGTGCTTCTTGGGTTTTTCCAGTCCTTTTAAACCAGTAAGGTTGTGGCTTGGATGTAAGAGCCTATGTTTTAATTTCTGATGCTTAGCAGTGGCAGACAATGGTGATTTTTTTTTTTTTTTTTTTTTTTCCAACTATCATTGCATGAAAGTAATGCAGAGTCTGGAATCTGTGCTTGTAGGAGGGAGGACAGCCAGAAAGCATGCAGAGTACTGCGAGTTTGCTTTGGGTGCTTTGGTAGTGCTGGCGCTTGCTCTTCTGACAGATGAGTCTGTAAGAACTTCTGTGCATCTTTTGCACTCCGTGGTGCAGATAAGGGCTGTGTGTTTACCCTCAGCACTTACAGCTGTTGTTCCTGCTTCTGTTGTCCGTGCTCTCTCAGCTGCATTAGCAAAGTGCTAAACCAAGCCTGATCCTGCTAACTTTGCTGCAGCTGCAATGCAGGTCTGTCACTTCAGAGTACAGAGAAAACATGTTTTCAGATGTTACCCTTATAAGCTGCTTGCAGTATGATTTAAACTGAACAAAGCCCAAATTCATAAGTCATTGGGTGGGGCAACCAGTGCCTGGTACAGTGGCTCCTTTCAGCATCTAACTATTAAATGTCTCATCGGTGAGGTCTCTACCCCTCACACTGAAAAACCCTCCTGGAGAGGCTGGCACAGGGCTGCCAAATGCACATGGAGCTCATCAACGGCTGCTGAGGAAGAGCTGAGATCAGAGGAGCAGTTGTGCTTTGAAGCATAGCGGTGTGATTGCCTGGCACTGGGTGCTGGCTCCTCTCCACCAGCACTGCCCCAGCAACGCCTCAGTCCTATGTGCAGCCCATGCACAGATTGCAGAGAGCTGAGGGTTTGGGGCTTTTCTTGCTTTATTGGCTTGCTCTTTGCATTTTTTTAAATTACAGGTGGTTCAGATGGACTTGTGATATTGCTGGTTGTTTTTTTTTGTTTTTTTTTTTTTCCTGCCTCCTGCTTACCTCATGTCTGGTCAGGGCTGGAGTCCGGGTTTCCTGAGGGGCTCCTGCCAAGCACTGAGCAGCTGGAAAAGCCCAGGGCAGGATGGGGAGGAAGGGGCTGGGATGGAGGGCAAGGAGGGGTGGGAGGACGGATGAGTGACATGCAAGGACTGTGATGGGAAAGGGATGCAGAGCTGCACTGCGTGTGCTCTGTGTGTCTCCCTTATGTACCACCAGAAAACCTCTGGGACTGCACAGGATTCTTTTTCCCTGCTGTCCCCAGGAGGCTGCACAGGAACAACCCCCTCAATGGGCTCGTGCACAGCAATGAGCTGGTGGCAGTGTCCCAGTGCTGTGTGATAAACATGCCTGCTGCTCTCTGCTGAGGAAAGCAGATGTTGGATGGAGTCTTTCACTGACTTCATATTTACAGCAGAGCTGCACTGATTCCTTCCTATTAATTTTCCTGAGTTTTAGGACTTGCTATGGAGTTATGAGGCCTGTGTATTAGCTGATTCTCCATTCTTCCCTTGTTTTTGTTTGAAATATGTTACAAAGTGGTAGGAATGGGAACAGTGGTGCCAGCAGAATGACACAACCTGACAGTATTTTGATACTGAGTCAGATCTTGATGTAGTTTAAGGAGGGTACCTCTGCAGCAAGTGGGCTGTGCCTTTAGAAAGCTGCTGACCTCTCTCCCTTCAGCCAAAGGGGTTCAGCATACCCTGATCACAGAACTGCTGCCTGTTACTCACATCTGAGCCCTCTGGGAGAGGGGAAGGTGCTCAGAAGCCCTTTGGCACTCTGCAGGAAGTTTCGTCATTCCAGTGCGAGGCTTTGCCAGTTATCCTGCAGGAACTGGCAAATGATCAGTGAAATATAGAGAACTGGAAGACTGTCTTAGATGTGCCGTCCCTTGTGGTGAGAGACAACAGAATAAATGGGGGAAAGGAGACTTAAGGAAAGTTCATCAACACTTGGCCACGAAAGCAGTGTTCAGAGCAGTAGGGCAGAGCAGTGGGGCTGCCAGCAGCCAGGCTCCATCACCCCTGGCTGAGCCACAGCCATCTCCAGTTCATGAGACTATTTTAGGAAGGTGCCATGCAATCCAGTGATCCTTCAGGTTCTTGTTCCAAGCAGTGTGTTTTACTTCTAATCCTTTGCCAAACTTCCAGCAGCCAAGATTTCCTTGGAGAACATCATCCAAGAGGCATCACTAGTGTGCACTGAAGTGGGTAGTCTCGGCCTGTCTCAACCTAAGCATGGCTTCAGTGCATGCTATACTCAAAGACAAGCCTCCTGCAGGTCTCTGTCTGCTGGGACAAGAGGCACAAGGAGGTTCTCAGCCCTAAGGAGAGAGGGGACAGCACTTGGGGTCCTGCTGGCAGAATGGGACTGGTTCTGAGGGGTCTGTCTTGCAGCACGGAGGGTGGAGGATGCAGCCAGCTGCCCCCATGCACTGGTGGCTATTTAAAATAAGGCAGGTCCTGGTTTCTGTTAAGGTTAAAAGCAGGATTAGAAATGATTTAAGGCAAAATCTTGGCCCTGTTCAAGTGAGCAGGGCAGCAGTGGGATGGCACGTTTTGCTTCTCAGCCTGTCTGTGCCCATCTCCTGCTGGTGGGCACTATGGGGTTGGGTGAGCCATGGGCTGCAAAGAGTTGTGCCAGGCATCTTTCTTAAGTGCTTTGTGGATGCTTTAAAAGTCTTTTGTAGAAATACTGGTATCAAACCCAACTTTTGTTTCTTATTTCTCTTTTTCCTTCAAGCTTTGCATGACCCCAAGTGCTCGACCATGGCAAGATTTACTCTCCCAACAGACACCCTAAGAAGCTCTGAGCAGAGAGGAAGCTTGCTAGTGAGACTAAAACATCAAAGATGTACCAACCAAAACCTGGAATTATCACTTTTCCCCTCTCACCAGCACATAGTCCATTCCTTCCAGAGGTTCAGCCTTTTGCTTTTATTTCCCTGAGATGCACCTGGTTGGGGCAGCTCCTTATTGCAAAACATTCTTGGTCACGTTCCCTGTTTTCCCAGGCAGAGCACGTTTGCAGGCATAAGCTGGCTGCTGGGATCGAGGCAATGAAGCAGTGCTGATTTAAGGCAGCTGAGGATTGGATCTAAAATGCCTTCACGACTGAAGGAAAAAACAAGCCCTAAATGCTGATGAAAACTCGAGGTCAGTGTAGGGGCTTCAATAGCAGGCTTTGAAATCTGTTACGGCCTTATGAGTTACAGAAGAGAGATTTGGGAAAAAACACCCTTACAGGAAATTACTGGTGTAGCTTTATAGCTGGTTAACTGCAGCTCCGGTGGGGATTTGGGGTTGAAATCCTCTTTTGAGTGCAATCCTTGCTCTGCCCTGGGCTCACACCTGTGCAGTGCTTCTGAGGCTCTGCTCAAAGAGACAGGCATTGAGATTTTGAAGGGCCCTTTGGCCCTGCAACCATGGTGCCAGGGATTTCTCATGAGGAAGGGAAGAGCTTTGTTGGGCTGCTCTTCAGGGGAGGAGTAATTTTTTTTTTTGGCCCATGTGTTTTGTTTTTTGGAGATTTCCTGTTTATGCCCTGATTACTACTTTTTTCCTTTTTGTTTTTATTTTTTTCCAAACTCAGTGACACACGTGAGTGTCTAAAAATACTGCAAGTAACCACTGGCTTCAGACAAGGAGGAAGTTAGTGCTGAAGAGAAGCAGCATAAATATCCTGCAGGTTTTCTTTCCCAAATAAACATTTGGACTCAGGATATTACATGGTATTGGTTTAAATAACCAAGAAATAAGTTTTTTCTCTCTGCCTTATTTTGTACATGATTTTTTTCTTTTTTTTTTTCCTTGTTAGAGAAATGAGGTTTTGGAAGGTCTTGCTTCCATGACTTTCCATGGAGAATTTGCCTTAATTTTTGTCATAAGTGAGTCGGGTGAGAAAGTGTATTTTTCTTCTCTTTTCACAGAATTTTGCTCAGCAAGCAGTATTAAAGGAATATAAACACAAATAAGATTACTGTCTGATTTCAGGACTTCTTCAGGCCAAAACTCCCAGCCATGTGAAGAATCAGCTGTATTAAACCTTTCTCAATGTTTCAACCCACTGCAGAGAATTGTTTTTACTCTGTGCTTCATTTCCATGCGCATTCTGAGACTAGTTCCTTCTCCTTCATTGGAGTTGTGCATAGAAGGTGGACAGTTGGACTGGATGATCTTAGAGGTTTTTTCCAACCTTGGTGCTTCCATGAAGCTCTTGCTGAGAGCCCAGTGTCACTTGTGAGTTTGGAGGGCTGCAGAGCTGCAGTGATACCAACATACTGCGCTCAATGGGTTTTTTCCCTCTCCTTTCAATTCCTCTCCATTCTCTTTTTTTTTTTTTTTCCAATTTTTCTGTTGCTTGTGCACAAAGCATCGGGATGGCATTGGGAAAGAGTAAGAATCCAGCATCTTGGTACAGTTTTGCCAATGTAATGGTGAGATGTTTGTGTTTCATTGTTCAGCTGGTTTCCTATTGGGAATGGGATGGGGATTCTTAATGAATGTTACGCTGCTTCTTTTTTCACTGGATAATAGCTTAAATATTAGCATCCTTTTAAAAAAATAACTGCTGAAAAGGCCAACTTGGGTGCCTGTTGCAAAAATAACGAAATTGTTCATTTGCACAGACAATGTAAAATCAATGGGAATGAGCTGAAAACACAGATGTGAGTCTATATATATATCAGGAGTGCATACGCTGCCTCTTAGCTGAGCCAGACAGCTGTGCTCATCTCATGACTGATCAGTCCAGCTAAATAGAAAATCAATTATATTGTTCAGATTAGCTGAGCACACTGAATTAAAGATGAAAGTGTGATCATGAGAAGCTCACAAGGAGCTGGGAATTGGGCAAGGGGGAACCCAGCACCTGCTGAGCAGGGAGCAGTGGGGTGCTGGAGCTGTGGGTCTGTGATTGGAGCTGGGAGCTGACGTTTGGTCTTCTTTGGTGAGCCCTGCTGAGGAACTGGGGAGCAGGGATGCCATTTCCCCAGCTGCACTCGTGCAGCAGAAGCTGTGCTGCAGGCAGGGCTGTGCTGCAGGCAGGGCTGGCTCTGGCTCCTGTGTGAGTCCAGCATCCTTGAGGCATCTGCAGCTGCTCTTCCCAACCACAGTATGGCTGTGGGTACTCAGCCTTTCTGAAAATCACTCCTCAACCATGTCCTTACATTGACTCATCAATAAAACTGGGGATAATTATATCTCACTTATCTTTAATAGTGCCATGAGGTTCAATTACTTTTAAGGTGTATTGTGATCACCTTGGGTAGCTGAATAGAACTCAGGTTATGGTTGGTACATCTTTGATGTTTTAGTCTCACCAACAACCTTCCTCTCTGCACAGCACAAGGCTTTGTGTATGTGTTTGCTATAGCAGAAACCTTTTTTACTCAACAGTAGACCACTGAGGCAATTAAAACATCAGAAGTGATTAATGCAACTGCAATGGGTGAAAGCTAAAGCAGCTAGTAATTAAATAATGGCAACCCTTTTGCTATCTCAGAGTAACAGATGGGGAATGATTTAGAAACAGCATTGGATCTGACACCTCACACCAGGGGCAGATTGGTAACAGTGTGCAGGAGCCAGAAATGCACCACCTCGAAGGGTGCACTGATGAAGTGCTTAATTGGTGGGAGTGTATGGCTTGTTTATGCACACACAGAGGTGGGCCCTCAGCTCCAGGTAGCACACGGACCTGTGATGGGATTGTAATGGATTGAAGGGCAGCACACAGTGCTCAGCAGATGGATCAGGTGCTGGGAGTCAGCACTGGGATGCTGCAGCCTTGTTCCAAAACCCGGGGGGAGAAGGCTGGAAGTGCTTGCAGGGATGTGGCTGTGGTTTGCATGATGGTCATCAGTGTTCCCATGGGGACCAAGGTCCCTTTTCACCTGGTGCTTGTGTGCAAGTTCGCATTCACTCCAATACAAGAAATGGAAACTGTTTTCTGACTGTTTGTTTTGTTTCTTGGGCTAGACTTCCTCTGCTAATGATCCTTCCATCACTATTGCTGTTTTGGTGAGAAATGTGATATGTATCATTACACAAATCTATATTTTCAGTAATCTTAGAATGCTGTTGCTGCAGGTGCTCTATCTCTGGTTTTCCACATATGACAGAGCTGTGCCTGTGATTGTTCATCTCCAGTTTTCTTACTGAGCTGCTCAGAAATGAGCTCCCTCATGGGTTTTGCTCCAAACGAACTCAATTAGTTCAAACAGTAAACCTTTGTTAATTTGGCCGAGAGAGGCTGAGTGCTCCTGACAGAGGCAGTGCTGCAGCCCTGAAACAGGGAAGCACTGGGAGGAGATGAAATTTGTTCACTTGTACTGGAATTGGCTGAAGGAAGGATCCACTTTTATTCATTTTTGAGTCTTTGGGTGTGTTGCAGCATATCTTCTGTCCTTATCCCCATGCAGGGGAGCGTGTGCTGCTCTCAATTTCTCTGGGAGCCCCTGTGAGCAATTTTCTGCTCAGAGCTCAAAATGGAGTTGGAGAGAAACCAGTGCTGTCAGGTTCATGAGTTGTTCTGAGGTGGTGAGATGTCCAAATCCAGGTTCCCTCCACCATCTTTTGCTCCAGAGCTGTGCTGCCAGCCCTCTGCCTGCACTGCCGGGAGCCCAGAATTAAAGCAGAGTTTAAATAATGTAAAAGCTCCATGGAAATGTATTGGATTTCAAAGGGCAGATATTAAGAGGGCATAATAACGTGCAGCTATTTCTGAAGTCTTCTGCGAAGAGGAGGGACTGCTTGCAATAGATAAATGTGATGCAGAGTAGGAACTGAGGCAGTCTGATCCCATTCTTAATCGTGCAGTTTGAGCAACTCTTGATATATGCACACAAACACACACAGTGTCCAGTGGGAACCCATCTAGGGTGGAAACCAGGTCCCGGGCAGCAGGCCAAGTTTTGACCGCAGCATTGCATAGATAGAGGTTTTTTGTTTCCTGGTCATTCCCACTAATCAGAAGAGCAGGAGGCTATTGCCACCACCTATGGCTGTAGTATGAACCAGGATCCTCTTGTGATGACTGTGCTATGTTGGTGTCTTTGCAGATGACAGAGGGCCGGCACTGCCAGGTGCATCTCCTCGATGACAGGAACTTGGAGCTGCTGGTTCAGGTAAAGACCCTTCTGGTTTGTGCACTGATATAGTATAGCTGGGCCCAGTGCTCACCCGTTTTCATTCTGCTCCAGTAATGTCCTGTGTACCTGTGTTGGGAATGGCACCAAAGAATTGACCATTGCAAAGTCTTAAACCATGCAATAAACCCATTGAAAAAGTTGCGTTAGAGCTCCAGAGTACTTTGTTACCTTCCCCCGTGTGGTTCTGATTTGTCCCTTAGTTGATTAAAAATAAATGCTGGTTTTGTACTTGCAGCCAGATTTCCCTGCTTGGTAGTTTAAGGAGTGCAATTTGGGGCTGAAGCTGTAAGAGTTATTTGAAGAAGTTATATCTCTTACTATAGCTACCAACAGAGATGGAATTAATGGACATGGTTTCAGGCATGCAAGCCCCTCCTCAGACCTGTTTTTTTCACTTGGGCATCATGCTTCCAGAAGAAATATTCATTATTAATGAGAAGTCTGAACTGAAATGAACTGAGCGGTGTTGGTTCTTTCAACAGCCCAAGCT
Source organism: Phasianus colchicus (assembly GCF_987193195.1). Taxonomy (NCBI): domain Eukaryota; kingdom Metazoa; phylum Chordata; class Aves; order Galliformes; family Phasianidae; genus Phasianus; species Phasianus colchicus. The sequence goes on along the minus strand of NC_143446.1, from coordinate 16,314,381 downwards.
TCTGTCTCGAGAGTTGCTGGATCTGGTGGCCTCGCACTTCAACCTGAAAGAAAAGGAGTACTTTGGGATAACATTTATAGATGATACGTAAGTACAGTAATTGTGCTAAAGAAAAAATGGATTATGAAATTTCTCACATGGTAGTTCCCATCACAGGTGCAGGGCTGGCTGCTGAGCCTCCCAGGAGCTGGTAGGAGCTGCTTGCTTGTGGAACCCTTACAGCACCAGTGTATTATTTTTAAGTTGCTCTCATCTTGAATCTTTTTGCTACAATCCTGACTGTTGGAAGGTGCCTTCTTCCAGCTCACCTATAAAATCCCACAAGAGCACCATTAACACTTGGCTTTTTTCCCCAAGAAGAGCTGCCATGAAGTTCTGGAGTATTATAATTGCTGGTAAAGTGCTGCCAGGGGATTACCTAAAAGCCCCCAAACCACCTGCAGGGCCCTAGAGGCTCCCTTGGGTGCTCCAAACTGAGCCTGGGTGCTCACTGTGGCCTCTGGAGGGCACCCATGCTCCATGGCTGGCCAGTCCCAGTGCTGTGGGGCAGCAGAAGACTCCTGCTCTGCCCTGACCCCCGTGTCCTGGTGGAAGTTACTGGGTTTTTTATTTTATTTTATTTTTCTGGTTCATTTCTAGTTTCACTTAGGGAGACTGTGATGCAGAGCGCTGTTTCAGCTGCCTTGTTTATGAGTTCCTATGTAAGGCCCTCTGCTCTGAGATGGGGTCATGTGTGAAGATGTGGCTGGTGTTTCCGAATGTCCAAAAGTAAACTATGTCAACATCTTAAAATTAGAGAACGAGGAAAAGGTGATGAACTGCTTGTCTGCATCAGAGCTGACTTTTGCTGTTCTGAAAAGGACTCATAGTTGGACTAAACATGAGCACTGAAAAACCTGTGTTTCTTCCCAGTTTTAATCATCTCCCCAATCTGTTCCTGCAGAGGTCAGAGTGTCTGGCTGCAGCTGGACCACAGAGTCCTGGATCATGACTTGCCCAAGAAACCAGGCCCAGCAACGCTGTATTTTGCTGTTAGGTGAGTAATTCCTTCTGAGAAGAAAACAGTGCCCATTTGGCTCATTTATCACCATGATTTTTGTTTAAAAGAATTACTGATTTGATAAAGGATGTAAATGCCAAAGTGATATGTTATTTTTAGAAGGTGGTTAAGTCCTGGCTAAATGCTGCTTTCTTTTCTGTTTACCCACAAAATAAGGTAGTTTGGAACCTGCTACTTTTTAAGCTGTTATCAGCACATTGTTCCTTTTCTTATTTAAGAATAATTTTAAATCTTTAAATCTCTCAATTTTAAATCTTTTTTTTTTTTTTTGCCCAACTTGTCTTTAATAGTGCTATATTTTGGTAGTTTATTTAAACAAACTATACTTGTTCTCAAGTTTACTTAAGGTTTGTCAGTACTTGAAAGGGATTGCTGCTGGCTTCTTTACTCACACAGCTTAAGTCAGTCCCCAGGAGAGACTAAAATCCTAGCAAAGTGATGATTTTGGCCAAAGTAATTGCATTACTTCAGGGTTTTTGCTAGCAAAGCTCTACTGATTAGGATGCAGTTTTTTCAGGCCCATAATAGACAGAGCTGTGCTGGCAGAAAAGGCCAACGTCGTATTCTTAATATTGGTGGAGTTCTTATTTTTGTCTTCCTTACAGTCTGTGAGGAAAATGAGGGCAGACTGACCTCATTCACTTTTCATATCAAGATTTTGGCCTTTGTGTGCTTAATTATCTGCAGCATTTCCAAAGCAGAGCCTGTTGTGCAGTTGGGTGAGTTGGCATTGTCACCCCGCCAGGTCCTCTGCACCCCAGATACTGCAGGGATGGTTCAAACAAATGGCACTTTGTTTTTGCTGAATATGTGCTGATTTGTGATGGAGTTCTTTTCTTTTTTCTCTCTTAACCAAAAAAAAAAAAAAAAAGAGGAAAAAAAAAAAACAAAGCAAAAAAACACGAAACATTTAAAAAAGGAATTATAGAATCATGGAGTCACCTGAGTTGGAAGGGAGCCATGAGGATCATTGAGTCCAACTCTTGGCTCCACACAGAACCACCTGAGTTGGAAGAGACCTGTAAGGGTCATCGAGTCCAACTTGTAATAGTAATGAATATCCATGTATAATGAGCTCTTAAATGCTCACTGAGGACCTAGAGGACTAAAATCTGTAACTGGATGTGGTCATTTTTGTACATCCCTCCAATAGCCTTATGTTGTCACCTCCTTACATGTGGTAATACACAGGGAGATTGAAGGACTTGGGTCTGTCTGAGGATCTTTTCAGAAGGTAGCAACAGTCTTGATTCCTGCAACTGTTGCCAGGGCTTAAAACTGTCTGCCAGACTCTCTCAGGAGTGGAGAGCACAAGAAAGCCATAAAGACCTTCATATAAGTTGAGCAATTCTGTGGCTGGAGTTAATGCTGTTGGCTTGAGATATTCATTTTTACCCACCCCATCGCAAGGTGATCTTCTGTAGGACAGGATATGCAGAGACCTGGGCAAGAGTTGATAGATGAAGAGTGGGCTTTGGGAAGATCAACTTCTAGAGGCTTTAATTAAGCCTTGACTGCTCAGGGGTCATGCGATCTAAAAGAAACTAAGCCCGTGGAAGTGGGTGGTGGATGGGAAGCCTGTGAGGAGCAGAAGGATAATTAGCAATATAAAAACTATCTCATGGTAAATATATATATATATTCCATCTGAAATGTCACTTCAAAATGTACAGCACTATTTTGTCTCAACCTTTTGGATAAGTGAATGACTCCAGGCATTTGTTGGATGGCATATGCCTTGGGTGGTTGGTTCAGACACTTATCACATGCGAACACATTTGCCTTGCCATAGTCTGTTCTTTAATTAAACTCTCCTGAGAGCAGCTGAACTGCACAGTTGGAGGCTGGCATGGAAAGCATAGCAGGGTTGGGTGAGAGGCATATGCTTGAGTGGGGGAACTGATGCCCATTTTCTGTTGGGGATAGAGAAAGGTACCCAGAGCCCTCCTGAGCTGTCTTTCGTTAATGTGCAGCACTAGACAGTTTCCAGCAGCAGCACTGGGAATGTGGACCATCTCCAGGTGCCTGGTTATATCTCTCCTTTGCTTCACAGCTCCTGCGCCCTGAGCTTTTGCCATTCACTAATGAAACACGTGGTAAATTATTTCAGGTTTTAATTATTTTTCTTCAGTTAACATAAACTCAAGCCAGTCATGTAAATTTTCTTGTGATACACACAGCTGCCGAAGGGCTGTATAATGCAGATTTAGGATTTACAAAAACACCTTTCTGGTTTCAAGGATGCTGACAGCATCAGAAATAAAAAGAGAACACTTTATTGCATTTCCAAACATGACTGTCATCCCTCAAACATCCTTATCTCTGTGGCCCGGTGTTCCCCATCTGTACTGCAGTGATAAGAGTATACAGCTTGTGCCACAGAAGAGATAAGTGCCCAGGTTTGCTCAGGGGTATTGCCTGTCCAGGAGTGCCCTCCTCAGACCAATGGCTCCTACAGTCTCCTGCTACAGGATAACAAAAAGCCATGTCTGGTGTTCCTAGCTGAAAGAAACTGCAAGTGCAAGTCAGAGGCCATTAGTTGAGTAAAATTCCCTTTTCAGCAGGCTGGAGGGAAGCTTTATTGGGATAAGGCCTCTTTGCAGCATGCTGGGCAAGGACCAGCAGAGGTGCTTGTACAGAAATGCAGAGCATTAGTGGAGAGAAACATGACTGTATCTGAAGTGAGGATTAGCAGAGTTCCTAAAATGATACTGGGTGTGATCATGAAAGGATATGGCAATACCCATGGCTCTTCTCAGTGAAAGGTAAATCACAGAAAAGCCCCTTGGAGATGTCTGGGGTAGGCTTCTGGGTCTGTCCCAAAGCTGCATGAGTGTGAAATGAGCATATTATCTCCTTACCCTACAGAGGTATTCCATACAAAGAGATCAATGGGCAGAGCAGGAGGCTACAGACAGCCTCAGGGCTACACAGAGCAGGCTGTATGAGCCATCCAGCCCTCCTGCTGCCAAAGGCACTGGTGGGATCTGCACTGCCTGGGTGGTAGTGGTGGTTGCTCCAGCCCTTTGTTTGGCTGAAAAAAGTGTGTCCTCTGTCTAGCATCAAGTGGGAGAGCCTGGATCCAATCTGTAAGGAGCTGGCTGTTGATAATGAAGCACAGGTATCCAGCTAAAGGAAGATCGACAGGACCACGTTTACACAAACTCATCTCTTTGAACTGACTTGGCAGTTCTGTGCTCTTTAAATTAGAGACGTGCTTTCTCCGCACCTTTCAGTGCATCTCGGCTCTGCCTACTTTGATGCCCCATGAGTCAGAGAAGCACACAGACAAGTTGTGTGTGATTCTGCAGAGTGCCAGCTGCATACATAATGTTGTATAACAAACCAGGACACATCTGCTAACCTTGGCTGGGCTAGCATAACCAGCCATGGACTTGCTTCCTTTGGTAGCGAGGTTTGCTCCTTTAAACCTTGAGATGAGAAGTCATCAGATGTCTATGATTTATTGAACATAAGGAATTGTGCCCTGCATGCTCTTGGTCCATGGTTTTCTGCCCGTTCCCTCCTACTAGGCAGGAAACAAAGCTCAGTGGTTGTAGTTCCTCTGTACCACTTCATTGCTGGAGGACAAAATGCCGAGGAATGATTTGAGAGGAAGATGAAGCCTATACACGAAAGTAACTTTTTTCTTCTTTTTTTTTTAAATAATCAGGTTCTACATTGAAAGCATCTCCTTCCTCAAGGATAAAACAACAGTAGAGCTGTTTTTCCTGAATGCCAAGTCTTGTGTACACAAGGTAAGGCTCAGCGTCCTCTGGAACTCTGCATTGTCCATCTCTCATTACTCCTCCCTACGCCCCTTCTGCAGACCCTCTGGGTAGGGATGATGATGGCTTCCTGGTCATGATTTCATAGCCCTTTTGTGTGCAAACCACACTGAAACATCTTAAATACCAAAAAGCCTTTAAGTCATTTGAAATCCAGGTTGTAGCTTTGTAGGTAGACTCTGTCTCAGAGTGACATATCTTTGTGTGCTGCATAGGACGCATTTGTGGAAGGTGATGAAAGTCTTATGCTGTGAACATGGTTCTTAGTTCCCTGATTTCATGCCTTAATTCACTTCATAAAGTCACAACTCCCATAAATTCACAATCAGAGGCAGTTATTACAATGTTTCTTGTGTTTACTCTGGTTACAAATCTTCCACTGTTTTTGTTAAATGTTTAAATTGGTTATTCATACCATATATATGTAATGCATAATATGGTACATTAATGTGTATGTATATATTGTGTCATACAAGTGAAATTTATCTGCTGCAGGTTCATCTTGTTCTGGGGAAAAAAAAAATAGGCAGTATGGCAGCCTAATTGTGACCCTAATAACCAGAGGAGCAACAGCAGCCAAGGTTCAATGAACTTTACTCCAGCAAAGTCTAGTTAATATCAAACTTGAGTATCAGGGTGTTTTTATACTCATGGTTTAATCTGTCTGAGAGGGTCACTTGGTTCTTCTTGGAAAACAACTATTATTAGCTGCTGTTGAAGCTCAGAATAGCAGGCCAGATTTTTCACCTTTAATACATTTAATATTTTGGAAGAGTCTTACTTTATCCAATGCTCGTTATTTTACTGGTGGGATCAGAAAGCTTACTTGAAAAGCAATTAATGTCAAAGCTATGGCCGTGGCTTGCACAAGAATTGCTTTCTGGAAGAGTGGAAGAAACTTGCACCTTTTCACAAAACCTTCAAACATTTATTTTAATTTGAAGAACTTCAGGCCTCTCTGGTTAAGTTTAATAAAAAGCAAATCTCCCTTTGGCTTATTTACCATTTTCAGTGAAAGGTCTTGGCAACTTGCAGTGATTCTTTCAGGGAATACTGGAGCAGTTCAGGCAAAGCAAAAAACTTGGAATTGGGAAGTGGGACTGATTTTCTTCCTGCAATGGGGAAGGTGCCACTGCCTCCAGAAGCAGTCTGCTGTTGAAGTAAATACTGGCTGTGCATTTTGGTGCCAGTAGTGCTCTGACTGATGCCTTACCTATATGGTATGCATTGAACCAAAATGGCCCATGTTGGTTATGCAAAGGGAGAGATATGTGGCAATGGGAACTCAGCTGAGTGGGTGGAAACATAGGCAGGACTGAAGCTGTTTATTTAAAGTTCATTTACTTTCAATGTTTGTTTGGTTCACGTTAGTTTCTTAGTTTCACCTTCATGTTAGTTTCTTTTCAAAAACTTTTTACCCCATATGGTGAACTTCAGGCTTAGCTTCCTAACCTGGTTCTTTTCTTGAAACTTCTGTTGTTCTGAATGGGGTATAATAGCTGCCCTCTTGTCCTTCTTTGCCTCTCAGCTCCAGATTCCTGCAATCCTTTTTGCCCCTTTCTGCAAATTGGATGCCAGGTTGCCCTAACAAGGGTTTGAAGAATTTGAGGCTTGCCTATTTTGCAAATTCCATAGTCATTTTGGCAAGGGAAAAACAAGGCAGACAATTAAGACTTCTGCTGCCAAGAATGTATTTCTTTCTACTCCTCACCCACTCACCACCTCCATGCTTTTCTGTCAAAGCTCCTTTGTGCCTCTGCCCTTTGCCATGTGCCAGGGTGGTGCGTCCTGCATGACCTGTATCTTTCTCTACTTGTCCCGTTTGCCTTCTGTTCATCCCCTGCGAGCAGCTGGGCACCCAGGGCAGAGCCCCTTGTCCCCAGGCAATGAGAACTGAGGTTTTACTCTTGCTTCTGTGAGTTGTGTTCTACCAGTGCTGGAAGTCGGCACCCAGAATTGTTGCTGCACTGAGCTGCTCCTTTCCACTGCTCCTATCTTAATCCACCACTGCAACAACATTTTCCTTCTGGTACATGTTGTGCAGTGTAATGCAAAACTGCTTTACACACCTGGAAAATAAACTTCCTCTGTTAGATTTGCCAACACACTCAGGGTTTGCTGGCCATGCTTTCTCATTGCACATGAACTGAATGCAACATTTGCTGTTCTGCTTGTAAGAACACTCGGTGTTTCCTCATCGCTAGTGGGTGCATACAGCTTGGACTCCAGCCTGGACAACAAATGCTGCCAGCTCTCTGGCCCTACCCTTTTTTTATGTCAAGCTGCCCATTGTCTCACTGCTCTGCTGCAATCCTATGGCTGTCTGGGTGCTATGTGGTCAGTATGGCTGGCTGGCTCTGCTCTCCAACATCCATGCTCTTTGGGAGCTCGCAGGAGCTGTGTGCTGCCAGGAGCAGTGTGAGCCCACAAGCAGGAGCTGGGAGCTGCTGGAGCTTAGATTTCCAGATTTATTGAAGGGCCTCTCAGTGACTTAATTATAAATGCGGTTAACCGTGTGTATTTTGCAATGGCTGTAAGCATACTTTGTGTTCATCGTGATACTGTTTTCACACACGCTTCTCGTTTTCAAGGCTTTGAGAACTTATGCCTGAAAGCCTTCAGCAGTGACAACTTCAGTTTACATGCTTTCTTTCCTGTCACTGAATTTAAGAAGCTGGTTTAGATTTATGGTGATCTGTGAAATCTTCTGCACAGTGGAGGCTTAAACAGTGAAAGTTTTGCCTACGCTTTCAGGTGAATCTCAGTATCTCAGAACTGATGTGTTTGCATAGGGGTAGGAGAGCTTTGTAACACGTTCATTATGCTATTGCACAGACTCCTGACCATAGCTGGGATGCTTTCAAGGAGGGTAGGAGCTGATGACACACATGATGATGATAAATTTGGAAAGATAGATTAGTCTTTTTGTTCAAAACAGCCAAGTTTGGAAAAATTACACCCTGCTTGGCTAGCAAAGCACTGTCAAGTTTATTGTGCGTTACAGCTAACCTCCATATAGCTCTGCAACCATATAGTTGACTCTGTGCCAGTCCTTAAAATACGTTCTGTAAACAAAGATCTTGGTCAGGTTGGCCGTGTTCCCCTTTTCCCATCTATATTTGGGTGTTGGGGGATTTATTTATTTAATTTTGCTTTTGTTTTAAGGACTTTCAAGAATTGCCTTTAAAATAATAACATAAAGTTAAAGGAAATGAAAGTTTTTGGTGGAGTCTGTAACCATGCTGGCTTCATGAACAACGATGCTTGTGAGCACTTGGCAGCCTGAAGCCCAGAGCTTAGAGAGAAGAGCTGTTGAAGCAGACCCCTGGTGTGAGCATGACGTCTGGCTGGCTTCCAGCTCAGAGAGAGCAAAGTGGCTGTATATTAGATAGCCCTTGAAAGTTTTATAACGGATATTTCTTAATTCTCTCCTATCCCTAGGGAGAGGGAAGCGTTCCCATGCAGCCTTGTAACACTGTATAGTCTGATCCGAGCCAAGTCTATTAAAACACACTGTCTGTTTGTCATTCTGCTCCTGAGGATGGCAGGTGTGAGGCGCAGGGTGAGGACCAGCAAAACCAGCTGGCCTTCGCTTCTCTGCCTTCCAGGCTGTGCTTTGCTCTTGTGGGTGCTGGTGGCCACCTTTGTGTCCTGAGCCCCCAGTGGTGCATCAGCAGATGAAGGTGGAGCACAGTCATGTCAGTGATTGCAGTGTGTGACTGGCTGTTCCTTGCCTCTTGGGACACCCACATCAACTGGCAGATCTCCATGGGAGCTCCCCATTCAGTGGTACCCCACGACGTGTTCTGCTGGTCTCACTGGTGGCCTGGGGAGGTGCTGGCCAAGGGATGGGTGTAGTTGAGTGCCTACATGGTGGTGGAGGTTGGTCCAAAGCTGCCTGCTGTAAATGGCAATGATGCTCTGGGAAGTTGTTGATGCTTTCAGTGGGGAAGTGTACCTCCTGTCCTAGCTGTAGCTGGGCCAGCCCATTGAACACGAGGATTGAGCTGGTTTGCAGCCAGAGCTTCATACTTTGAGTCTCTTGTCAGTCATCTCCTTTGAGCCTAACTACCAGCATTAGTTGTGACGAAGAGATCTGCACTTTTGATCTTCTGGCCATGGAGTGAAGCTGTTGTGACAGCTCAGCCTGTTCTGGTGTCTGTGTGTTGGGTATCTTGCTGTGCACTGTGGTAGGAAAGTGAAAGAATCTGATTATATGCTAAACCTAATGATGCTTGCCATGTATCCTGGATTACAGAGAAGTATTTGTGTCTTTCCCCCATTCTTTGCTTTTAACTTCTATGCTGTGTTCGTGTTGGAGTGGGGGGTGGTGGGGAGAAGCAGCATTATATGATGGGGACCTTGTGCTGAGCTATGCAGATAAGTCTCAAAACAGCTGCTGCTATCCCTTGAGCTTCATCTGAGCTTTGGCTGAGGTACAAAACACAGAAAAAGGAGATGAGGATGGCTGGCAAAGGCAGCAAAATAAAGGGTGTAACAGAGAAACCTGAAGCTCTGGCTTGCTGTGAGGTGATACAGGGCAGCGGTGACGTAGCTTTTGTTTGGCTGCATTGGCCACAGCCTCTGAGCCTCACAGCTCCTGCCAAGAATGCATTGAGGAGACCAGCAAGGTTTGGAGCTACAGGAGGGGATGGGATGGGGATGGGGTGGTCTGTGTGGCTTCGTGAACCACAGGCAGTGCAGCTGGGATGGGGACACGGGTGCGAGTGCTGAGATCAGAACAGGCCCTGGAAGTATCACTTTCAGGTTTTCAAGTTGGAGGGGGCATTCTCTTGCTGTCATTGTGTTTGCTTGGTGTAACCGAGAGCACCGCTCTGAAAGAGCACATTATTGAGCTCACTGACCTACTTACTGCAGAGCTGCTGATGGCATGGTGCAACAGGTTGTGGGCGACGGCCCCATCCCAGCAGTGCAGGCATCCTTGCTGCTGCCTGTGCTCCTAAATAAGTCTTAACTGCTGAAAAGCCATGAGTTTTTATCCTCTGCAGGGACCTGGCTTTGCACCGTGGGACTCTGGGGACACATCTGGGGGTGCTGAGGGCTGGGGGAATTTGTGGTAGTGCTGGGTGAGAGCACAGAGTTGGCGTGGCTTTGTTCACTTGTGCTGGGCCCACACCCAGCTAATTGCTGTCCTCAATCTGAACACGCTCCTGCAGATGTTTGGTTCCTTCATTTCCCTCTAATTGCCCCCTTCTTTCTCTCCTTTTTTAATCACCTGTCAGAAATCACAGGTAATTACATCCAATATTGTAACTGTCTTGAGGCTATTTGATCCTAATGTGGATTTTTTGGGGGCTGTATTTGGTTGATATGAATTTTTAAAGAGGTTGGTTTGAGGGAAGGAGTGCTTTAATATCTTAATCTTCACATTTTCATGTGAAATGTTTCTGCTGTCAGTCTTTAAACTCTGGAGGTTACGTGTGCTCTGAAGAAACTGTTTTCATTGCTCTGGTTCTGAAGAGTTAGAGATGGTAGTTCCTGTGTTGCTTTTTTTTTGTTTTAACTGCTTTAAGCAATCTAAAGACTTGCATAGCACAGTTAATGCTCATCTGGCTATTGTCATTTTTATTCTGTGTTTTCTTCAGGGTTTCAGGCTTGCATGTCTGACAGTCAACTCTTGTTGATGCTGTGTTTAATGAGGGTGCACTGCTCTATTCACAGCTAAGCCTTGTGATTTTTATCACATTTATAGGTCTGTTTCTGTGCAGGAAAAGGCTTGAGCTCCTGCCTGAAACAGGGGCTCAGTTCTGTGCCTGGACACTGATGGCAGGAGCAGATCTTTGCTAGCTGCTGCAATGCTTCTGTGTTCCTGCAGTACTGTCACTGCCACTCCTTCTGGACATCTGCTACAACATTTTTATTATTCTGATATTTGTCAGAATGACAAAAGCCACCTGAATCCTCTGGACCAAATGCAGTGTTTAGATAAGCCAGCACCTTTCAGTGAGACACATAGGGAGATTAAATTGTCTCCTTGGTTAAAATGATTGCCCCCTATGCAAACTCTAATGGAAAAATATCAATTTCATCCCTTCCCTAGAGCTGCACCCTCTATTCTGTTTAAACTTATTTACATCTAAAAGGTATAAGACTCAGATTCCATTATCTGAATTACATGCATCTGCTTAACCTCGTGCTAGTGACCCTGTTTCCACTTGGGATACATCTAGGAAAGCCTTCCATCTTCATCTAAAACACATGGCTATGAGAGTCTTTGCTGACCTGGCTCCCAGGGTCCCCGCCTACTCACTGAAACCTGTGCTGGAATTACCCTGCCAATTGCAGGTTTTGCAAATGAAGCTTTCTTACAGCCATTCTTCCCCTTCTATTTTTGAAATTCGACCTTGCTGTTAAAGCAGTGCTAAAACAGAGACCCCTGCTCGCCAGCCTTGGGGCAGAAGGATTGTTAACGAAATTGAAGTATTGTCTGAGAGTGGAGAGAGCCCTGGTCCTACACTCCTGTTTGAGTGATGCGTACTGCTATATGGATTTGCATCCTGTCAAAGGCTGTCCCAACACCTTGACAGCCCAGGGCTGGATAATATTATAGCAATGGTCAGTTATTGAACCAGATGGCAAATAATGTTAAATCATGATGGAAAATAATTTCAGGCTCAAAGAGAGTTGTCCAAGAGACTGTCATCTGTACAGCATTACTCTGTTAGATAAAGACTGTGCTGGGTTTTGGGATCCTTTGCTTAAAATCCCCTCTCTCTTGCTTAACTACAGCCTGACCTCAGGTAGTGTCTTCACCTCTGTGTCCATCTTTGCATTGACTTTATTCCTTGTGAAAATCAGGCCAGGGAGCATCTTTTTACCTGCTCACATCTGAAAGAAGCTGCCAGTGCACCTGTAAGCCAGGGCACCATCACTGGAAAAGCCTCACCAGGAAAGCAAACACTGAAACTCCTGAAGAAGGCAGTCCCGTTCAGCCCATTAAATCCCTAAATGAGGTGGTTTATGAGTTCACTTTCAGCGTTCATCAAAATGCCATAGCAGCCTGCTAAAGTGACCGGAGTTTCCTAAAGCTTGTATTTAGGACTGAGTAAATCAACACGTAGGAGCAGTCCCATAATTACTATTGCTAATTAGTTAATGTTTGGGATGTGCTTTGAAGATAAAAAGTGAAGGGGTGTTGGGTTATTAAGTCCCAAACAGCGCTGTGATGCCAGCAGCACCTATTGCTATGGGTCAGCAGGGACTTAATGCTGAAGTGACTCGCCCAAATGCTGCAGAGTTTTCCTTGGAGCCTGCAACAAAGAGAGAGGGCCTTTGATGTGAGAATTGCGTTTGGATAGTTAAGTCTCTCCATGAATTTGTAGCATGAAGGCGATGAGCCCCATGTAGCTGATTCTGCCCCAGGGTAGGGAGGTGACCTTGATGAGCTTTTAAGGTCCCTTCTGGCCCTGTTTTCCCTGATTTTGTGGTCCAGAACAGCTTTGCTGAAATAGAGCTTGTCTTTCCTGCTTAGCAGAGCTTTCTGGGCGATGGCTTTCCTCATGTCTAAGTTCCCCATGTGCTGGTGCTGGGATGACCTGATGTCCCCTCCTCCTGCCATGGAGTTATTCAGAGGCTGTTGGAGCAGATGCAATTTAAGCTAAAGAAGGCAGCACAGATGTGCATGACAAAGACTAACCTGATGCAGACCTGGAAGTAACAAAGTGCCTTAAAATTGCACCTACACGAAGATGGGGCTGCAATCCTTGCCTTTTCTCTCAAGCATCGACATTAAAGAGATCTGAAGGAAGGAAGGAAGAATTTGAAGCTTTTTTTTCCTTCTACTTTGTGATGTGCCCCTCCTCTTCTAATGAAATGTCTGGGAATGCTTTGGAGGCCACTTCTGCATAGCTGTTGCCACACCTGTTGGGAAGGGGAAATTCCTCCCAGTCTGCCCTGGTGGAGCCGCCCGGGGGAGCGCTGCTGCTGGAATGTTTTATTGACAAAGCTGGCAAAAAGCTTCCTTTCCGTGAAAAATTGAATTATTTGTTTGTTCACTTCTGAATTTAGTCTCTGTGGGCCAGACCTGCAGCTGTGATAAATTAGCCTAGCTCCAGATGTGCCCCGTATATTTAGAGATGTCATTTCCCTGTATCTGTATAAGTCTGTAGATCTTCCTGTTGCAATGGTTTGGGCACTATTTCAGCTTTATCCCTCATTTAGCCTTTGAGTTCTGGGGACAGGAAAACGTGCTGGGGTCTCTGTGGAAGGGGACATTGTGTCCACTGTCTTCTCTTGCAGATGGTTAACAAGAACAAATCTTTGCACAAAAACTCAAGAGATGGCTCATGGGGGAAGTTTTGCTCTTTACATGTAGTGTGCAGTAGGTATCAAGAGTGCCTTTGGCCACCTGAGAGCTGACATGCAGGTGCATCATGACTCTTCCAGTCTTACTGCTGGTCCCACTATGGAACCAAAATGATTTCTCCTTGTAAAACACTGTCTTGGAAGACTGCACTGAAGATTGCAAGCTAGGAAAAGGAAAAAGAAAAAAAAAATCTTGGTGTGATTTTGATTTTTAGCATTTATTGTCAACTGCAGCTTTGAAGTCACTGACTTTCAGGACAGGACTATGCCTGGTATTGGAGGGGGGTCAAGAATAGAGATTTGCAGGGTAGAAGTCCATGGAGTCTCTCTGAGCATTGCAATAAGATGCATATTTACGTGCAGGAACTGTAAGATCTCCAGGCTGTGTGTGGTAAAAGAAAATTAGTTATACTCACCTCGCGATTAATAACTATCGTTTATCTAGCATCATGGGTGTGCATACCACCATCAAAGCAAAGAGCTGAGGTCTCTGCCCCAGGGAAATGGCATGCTTAAATCCATAAATTCCTCTGTTTCACCCTCCTTTCCCTGGTTCATGGCAAGTTTGTAGTGTGTTTCGAAGTGTGCGGGATCAGGTACCTGCCTGGGTGTGTGCAATACGACAAAGCTTCAGAAAGACAACATGAAGCTTCAGAAAGAAAAAAGGGGGGTGGGAGAGGAGCCAGGGGGAGGTGGAAACAGACTGCGTATGTCTGTGTACACACACACTGCTCATGAAAGGAGGAGAATCGCTTCCCAGGCGGGAGTGGCGGGTGGAGGGCTGGGACAGAGTCAGGCTTCCACCCGGCTGTGCTGGCAGCCAGGCAGGACGCTGTGCTCTGCGGGGACAGGACGGCTCCTAGCACTCAACTTCTGCTCTTTCCCTGCACAGGGGCAGATCGAAGTCGAAAGTGAGACGGTCTTCAAGTTGGCAGCCCTGGTCCTGCAGGTAAGCTGCTCTTTGCGTGTTGGTGCATGGTGACTTTCTCGTATCGGTGCTGCTTTGGCATGTGGCAGCCCCCTGACCTGTTAGTTCAGCTGTGTGCTGCCTTGCCACGTTTATATTCCTGTATTTTCCTCCACTCCATGAGGACAAAATCATGTAGCGTTTGTTTGTAGTCTCTGGAGTTATTTTTCTTATAGGCTAGTGGAAGAAATAGGCATCTGCGCAATTTTAACTTGGTGGAGAGAATGGAAAAGGAAAAGCTCATCAAGGGTAGTAATTTATTTGGGCAGATTTACATCCAATTTATCACTTAATCTTCTAATTTAAATATATGCTGGATATCTGAGAAGAGCACAGTACTGCAGCTGAAGTTTGCTGTGCTACGTTTGATGTTTTCAGAGCGTATGTTTTTATGCCTTTGTTACTTTATATTTTTTTTTTCCTCTTCACTGTGCTGTCCTCAGACTTCAAGTTTGGTTATTTACCACTTTCTGTGAAATAAATATCTACCTTTAAAATGTTTGTTCTCGCTGCTCAACCCCCACCCCCATATGAAATGTTCAGCAAAGCTGATCTGCTTGAGCTGCTTCCAAGAGCACAATTCCTCCCAAAAGTCTGACCTGCTCCTAGAGCTCACCTTCAGCTTTCTCTTGGACAACCAGAGAGAGAACTGTATTTCACTTCTTGGGCTGCAAAAATGACATTGGATGTGGATCTTGAAATTCATCCCCCTTCTAGAAGCACATTTATTTACAGTGTAGGTGGATAATCTACAGCTGGAAGCATGAAGGGCCAAGCTCTGTTCCTGAGTGCATGCAGGCAGCCCCTGGGCTCTGTGTGAATGTGGCTGAGGTCGGGATCCAGCCAAAAAGCTGTGGGAGTGGGAAAGCAAACAATGCTGGGAAAATTGAGGACTTTTGAAGAGATCATGTTTTAATTCTGTCACTGTTTTTCAATTGTAGGAAGCTAAAGGGGACTATTCCAGGTAATAACATTTTTCCTTTCTAATACTAACGGGCTTGATGGATGTGTTTTGGTTGGTTTGCATTGTATTTCAAACAATCAGAAATGAGGGGTAAAGTCCAACTGAGAGCAGCGGCTGAAGAATTCAAAATGCACCGCTAGACTGGATAAAATCTAACTGCAGGCAGGATGAATCCTTTGGTGAACAGACTCAGAATCAAAACAACTTTCAAGGCCATCCTTCTTTGCTCCCGTCCCATTATGTGCATGCTTGAGTGGGACGGGGAGCTGCTGCCCTTTGCTCCCAGCCAGCCCATGCTTGGTGCTGCAGACCATGTTCACCCACAGCACGTGTGGGGGACATGGAGCTGCCAGCTGCCTGCCTGAGGTCAATGAGCTTCTTTCTTCTGCAGCTGCCCCCAGGCCTCCCTCAGCCCACACCTGACCCAACACTTGTGCTGAGCTGTGTGCTGCACTGGGGCTGCACACGCAGAGAGTGTTTGCCCTTGGAAATTGCTTTCTGCCTGGTCACCTCCATGCACTGGTTTGGATAGCAAGCATTGGATAGCAGCACTGGGGGCTGTGGGGGGAGCTGAGGTTGTGCTCAGAGCTGTTGGAGCCCAGGGAAAAGACCTTCAATTAGGAATGGCCTGCTGAGCAAACAGAAATTCAAAAGGTCGGCATTGGTCGCGTTAATGTTTTACCATTTGCTGAGTTTCCATACAGTAGGATGTTATGCTCTTGCTGCTGCAGCTTTCCTGCTGCAACAGACACATTTGGAAAATGTCCAGTGAGGGGCTACCTGCTAAATGCAGGATATAAGTTGTGCCTGATGCCAAAATCCCCAGCAGAAGTATTCTCTGCTCTTCTTTCAGTGCACAGCGTCAGTGCCAGCTCTGTTCTGGCCCTGGTGCCAGTCCCCCTTAAGTGGAAGGGCATGCTTTGTAAAGCCCATCACAGACCTCCTTGCTTTTTGTTGGTGTGCTGTCACGCCTGCAAAGAGGAAGAGATGCCCTTGTGACTAAGATCAGCTGGATGGGCTGCCTGCACAGATACTTCTGTTCCTATTCACACTGCAGACCTGCTTTGTGACCCACAGGATATTGCTTATAGCCACAGTGTGCTGCCCTTCACCCCAGAAAGACTGCTCATCTCGTCTGATTTCCTGCAACATCCCTCAATGTAAGGACAGATAACCAGGGAACTCACATTACTACAGCTCTCTTGACTAGAAGCAACTTGCTAAGTTGCAGCCCCGGTGGCATAGGTTCTCTTAGCCTGGTACAAGCCCTCAGGAAAAGAGGTTTAAGGTTTAAAACTGCCTTTGTAGTTAAAACTTCCCTTGTGCAGTTTGAACTTAGTTCTGACTCCTTATCGTTTGCAATAAATAGGTTTGTAGGTATTGCTTCACAAGCACAAGAACTGTGTACGTGGTTATTTCGCATGCCTCATCAGACAGGTCGGAAGGCGTGGACCGCCTGTTGTTAACCTTCCAAAGTATTTAAAGAACATGGGAGGCAAGAGGTGTGCTACAAGATTGATTTCCTTCTCCAAACAGTTGCCTTTTGCAAAAGATCATAAGCTGCAGCAATTGCTTTCACTGTATTAAAAAAAAAAAGTTACGCCTCCATATCAAGTAAGCATGACCAGCTGTCCCACACATCAGAGTGAAGGAATTTGATTTTACATAGCACAAGTGTCATTTGGACCACCAATGTTAAAGTGCTGGCTTCATTACCAGTGTGTGTTATGAAGATGCTGTGTGACTGATGGCCCAGCAAACCACCAGCACTGTCCTGCAGCCTTTCTGCTCTCTGCGCAGAGGCTGCCTCCCACTGTGGTGCCTGGAGTTGATGTGCTCAGTGTTGCCTATCATTTGGCAATTCCATTTTGAATCACTTTCTGGAATGTGGCTCTTGCACCATTTCTGCTTACGTGAGAATGCTGTGATTAATTTTTTTAATGTAGGATTAGTGCAGAATTGCCTCAAGTCCTGGAGATTACCTCTCTGTCAGTTAAAGATGGGCCAGTCTGGACAGCGCTGGTGATCTCGTGCCTCACGAGGAGCTTTTGTTGGGGGCACATCTCTCTTGCTGGCTCCAGGTGGGAATATGCAGGCTAGTACCAGGGCACCATAAACTCCCACAGCTCTGCAGTAATGCCTTCCTCAGATAAGGCTTTGCAGGAAGAGCATGGTGATCTCCTACGAGCTGCCTGCCCTCTTCTTGTTCTCAGTGAGCGCATTCCTTGGAAATCTGTTCATTTTCAGAGAGCAAACCTGACATGTGGGCACTTGGAGACAGTAACAGCTGCTGACTTCTATGGAAGTCACCCCGCAGCCAAGTGGCACTGACAGTGTGAGGATCCCAGGGCTCAGTCCTTGCAGGTGACATGCAGTGGGTCTTCCTGGGACAGGGACATGTATTCTGTCATTGAGCGACACAAGATGCACCAATCCCACTTGGAAAAGATGTCAGCTTTGAAAGACATATTGATTTAAAAAAAAAAGCTTTATGGCCTGTTAAGTACAGGCTTCAGAATGCCATCTGTGGCATGCCCAGTGCACATCTTCTAGGATCACTCTGGTTTCTCCAAGGCAGCCTGATCAAGCTTCAGAGTCCCTGTTCCTTGTTGGAGAGTTGGACCAGATGGCCTTTAACAGTCCCTTCCAACTCAAATGATTCTCTGACTTTTATGAAAAAGCTGCAAAAAAAAAATCTTGAAATTTTGAACTTTGTGTGAGGATTTTTAAGAGAATGAAATTTAAGCTGCAGCTCCTGCCATCGTTGAATTTTGGAGAGGGAAAATAAAAAGCTGTTTGTTATTTATTTTAGGAATTTTAGATTGCAAGAGACCTAATTAGAGCAGTTACCAGACTGGGCTGGTGATTATTCGCTGTGTTAGTGCTCCATAATATAATGTCTTGTCTCTTTGAGAAATAAATGATTCACTCGTGCTTAGTTTACAGACTGTTTGCCCTCAGAAATGGTAATAGAGTACAGTATTCCTTTGTAGCTTGATATAGAGTTTATAACTGATGTTATTGACAATCCTAAAAATGCTGCACCACTATTTCAGTATCACAGGGAGGAGGAAAAAAAAGGTCTATTAGCATCAAATAAAAATGAATGGAGAAAGTAGCTTTTAAACAAAGTGCTTCTGATAATTTTGAACTGTGTTTTCCACAGTAACATTTCCAGACCTGAAACCCAGCCCTGCTCCCTGGAGGTTAACAAAGTTGCTGGAGGAGGGCTTCCATTTTCTTTAAATAGCTGACACATTCGGTTTTGATTCTGGCCTGTGGGCTGCAAAGATAACTCCTGCCTGGTGTAACATAACACAGACTAAATAATGAATTCCTGATAGCTGACATGTGTGAGACACTGGGGTTTATCGGTACGTGAGTGATAAATGCAGCCTGCAACAGGAAGAGGTTTGTGTGCAAGATAGGCTCCCACGCTGCAGCTACAGTGGAACTGGCTCAGGAGCTCCCACAGTGACAAACTTCATTAAAGAACAGAATAAGTGCTTAGTCTAGGGGCAGGGAACTGGCATCAACAATCCTGATTAAGAATGAGTGCTCCCTCTTAAATTTTGGGTAGTGTTTGCTTGGGAGGATGGTTATTCTGCCAGATAAACAGGGGAGTGTTGGTGCACAAGAGCATGGAAATAATGGCATGGACAGTGCTAGGAAGGATCTGCCTGGACAAAGCTACCAGCTCTGTGATTGTATGGCACCTGCTAACTGCAATGCTGGCAGGCAGAGCAGTCCAGCTCCAGGAGAGGACACACTGAGGGCTACTGGTTCCACCTTGCCCAGCCTGTTTTCAGAAACTTCACCATGTTCAAATGGCCTAAGCTCCAGATGTGATCTGAGCTTGGGTCAAAGCAAAACTCAGATTTGCAGCACATCCCCTAGTTGTCCCTACTTGCCTGTTTGCATCCTGGAGAGGTCTGAGAAGGATCTTAGTGGATTCACATGGTGCTTAGCCCAGGGAGGAGCTCTGGTGTTGGTGTCAGCACAGTGACAGAGAGCTGAGCACAGTCCTTATGTCTCTGTCAGCCCCAGTATGTCCTTCCCAGCAGAGTATGGGCTGTACCAGTTGGTGAATACACGACCAGCAGGATTCACTCTCAAGGTGATCTGGTGGCTGTCATAGACACCCATTCAATTTAGTTGGGATTTTCTTAATTGCATGTTTTAAATGCCTTTGCAATGGTATTTACAGAGGCTTTCTCCAGCACAGCCCACTGTTCCCAGTTGGTCATGTCCATGCAGCTAAGAAATCAGTGCTGAGCGTTCTGCCCTTGTGCGTGTGCTCACTTTGTTCCATGGCTGCTTGTTTGCTGAGTGAGTCACTGTGTATTTTGCCTTTTGGCTGTGACTCCTCTCTCTGTGCACTTCTCCTTTAAATACCTCGCTGGGCACTTGCTTGTGAACCATTAACTCTATTTTGGTTATTTCAGCAATGGGTTTCTTCTACTGGTACTGCTTGTAGATTCATAAAGTTCAGGGCAGACCAAAGCTTATGCTCTCTCTGCAATGATGTCAGTTTAGTTTTATTATTATTTATTTTTAATAGGATACTTGGAAAAAAAATAAAAGAAGAAATGGAGGGCTTCTGAGGAATTAGTACAGTGTGCTTATGCAGCAGATGAGTTGGCATGAATTAGGTGCGGAAATGCTGAGTAAAAAACTAGATATAGGAAAAAAGAGCATACTTCAAGTAATTCAACAATCTGGTCTCTTTGGGTTTGCTGCTTGCACGTGGCAGTGTAGCTCTAATAGTTACAGAAATGGTAAATAATGTATCTTTATGTACGTGATATCTGTACAATTTCTGGAGGGGCAGCGAAGAGATCGTTGTGTTTTTATTCAAAAGTGAGTCTCCTCAACAGCCTTTTCTTTATTCCCCCTTTTCATGTAAGGAAGTTCTAGCCCTAGTCTGGGCTCTGTGCTGACTCTGGACAAAAAGACAGAGAGAAAATCCTCATTTGTTTTTTCCTCCCTTGTGATGGCTGGGATCTACCCAGCGGTGCGTGTTCAGTGCCTAGAGGAAATGAGATGACAGCTTTTCAGCTACAGCCTCTTGCTTTTGCAGATTTGTCAGACCTTCTTTGTTACATGGATACTTTATTTTTCTTGTGGTTGCCTGTATCTCTGTATCAGCAGGCAGAGCTGTGATAACAGGCTGTAAACTTTGCTGCTGCACTCAGACATGCTAAAAAAGCCACAACTAATATGGCTAATCTGACTGTTGTGCAAACAGGAAGAGAGAGCATGAGCGTTAGAAATAACAGCCAGTCATTGTGAGGAAGAGCTGGGGATCCTTCAAGCATTGTAGCAGCAGTGAATAGTCATATTTTGCTTTGCAGTGAATCCCAGCCAAAGCAGAGCCATCCTGCTTTGTGTGATCTGACAGAGAAAACCTACAGACATGCACTGCTGATGCGGCTGAGCAGCTTTGTATGTGTGGATATGGGACCGTGGCCATCAGCACCAGGGGGTTCAAACACCAAAGGACTTTATCTTCAAAACCAGGGAAATTGTCCCTGCAAAAGGGGAGTCTAAATGGTGCCTCGTTGGCCAATGAATATCTAGGAGTATCTCACTCACTTGCCTGGTCTCTTATGTCCTCGGAGAGAGATGTACATGTGTATAGCTGATGCAAAAGATTGTTTTTCTGTAACATTCCTGCTCCATCTTTCAGAGGCTAGTGGGTAGGTCACCGAACCCCCAGTGATGAACAGGTGCTGTTTTTTCAGAGGGTCAGGTAGGGCTCAGGAAGCTGAGAAATTAGCCTGAAGGCTGGAACTGGAGGTCAGGCGCTAAAGGTGAAGCTGCTGTTGCAGCACAACATGGAAATCCCTGAGCCAGCAGCATGGCTGCAGCTGAGATGCGCAGCAAGCCTCAAGCATTTGCCTGGCATTGAAAAAGCCATCTGCACTCTTTATCGTGTTCCTTTTCATGTATAAGGCTTGGAAGGCTCTTTTAAATGCTCCTTCAAATACCTTTCTGAGCAGGCAGTTCTTATCTGGTATTCAAGTGGCAAACTGCAGCCCTGCATGGCAGAGCTCCCCGCTGGCCGGGGGATGCTGGGCTCTGGCTGTCCCTGCAGATGGGAGCCCTGTGTGCGCAGGCGTTCTGGGTCCCAGTTGTCCTTCAATGGAAAAATAACTTTCTTGAGTGTGCCAGCAGACCATAAACTGAAAGGCTGGGAAATGATGGGAAACGTCTGGCATTTGTCACAAAGGAGGATTTGTCAGGGAGTGCTTTTCAAAATCCTGCTGCCAAGATCCTGCTGCTGTGACATACTCAAAAGCTGCTAAATCAATCGTCTCTCCCCTTACCTTCTCTGCTCTGTCTTTCCCCCTTTTTTCTCTTGCACTTTTAACCCTGCTCATTATTTTTTCTTTTTTTTCCCTCTTGCTTTGCTGCTTCCTTCTCACACCTGTTCCTTGTAGTACCTTGGGAGGCTGACCCACCTCCACTGGAGCATGCGAGGCATCCCACTCTTCCTTTCCGTTTGCTTTAAAACATAACAAAAACCTACAAAAAATACACCTGCTGCTAAAGCAGTCCCACTGCCATGTGGTGACGGCGGCCCATGTTGCTGCCTCTCATCTCAGGTCATATGGAGGGGAACAACTTGGAGACCTTGGTGATGCCAGGTAGGTGTTGGATTGGACATTGGCTGCTGTAGAACCAGTAGCATGGGCTGTTCTTGTACATGTAGAGCATTTATTGAGTTATCACTAGCTCTAAGCATCTTGAATAGAATAAGAAGGAAACTCTTTATCTTGCATGTGATTCTGAAAAGTAGCTGCTGATTTTTGATGTGCTTTTCAGGTTAATTCGTGAAGCTGGTCAATGTTTTCTATGAATGAGGCCATTCTAAATTCCACCAACAGTATAGCCAAAATCCACTACTAGAATAAGCCAAATATGAAATAAAGACCCAGGAATAACTTGCTAATGATCATGCTGAAGAACAAGTGTTTATGCAAGGATAAGAGGCTTCAAGAACAGAGGAATATCACCATACAATGAACTTTCCCCAGTAATAAATCCCTACCTTGAAAAGCGTTGTCAACACAGTTCAGCAGAGACACACACCTGCTATCACTTTAGTCAGTGAAAAAGTTGTCTGAAGTCCTGTCCTTATCAAGGTATTAATATTTACAAAGTAGATGTGGGTTGATTAACTTTATGCTGTAGTCCAACAATATTGCTTTTGCTGCTGTGGGTGTGGCTATTGCTCTTCACATTTTATGCTAATCTCATTAACCACGTCTTGTTACATCTACGTCTATTACTTTGAATTACTGCATTAGCAACAGGCATAAGCTATTTGTGACAGTGGGAATGAGGGAAAGTGTGTGCAGCCATTAACAAATGGTCTTAATTAGTATAGATCTGTAAATCTTTGCTTGGCAGGGAGTGTTGTATCGTGTGATTACAAGCTGTGAAGATGCACTTTCAGGGAGCATAAATGTCGTTTTCAATTTTCAGTTATGTGCTTTCAGCAGAGAATGCCCCAGTAGAGTGATGTGGTCCCTTAGGTTTCTGGTGAGCTTTTAGAAGGATGTCTAAAATGTCGTGGGGAAGGCTAATAGAAGCACATAGCATTGGTACTGGTTTGCTGCTAGGGATCAGTTGGACACAGGAACTTCTATTCATAGTATGGCACGTGGTTAAATGCTGTGGTTATTCTGGAGGCAAGCTGCCTTTCGGT
Organism: Phasianus colchicus; assembly: GCF_987193195.1. NCBI lineage: Eukaryota > Metazoa > Chordata > Aves > Galliformes > Phasianidae > Phasianus > Phasianus colchicus. The sequence goes on along the minus strand of NC_143446.1, from coordinate 16,291,563 downwards.
CTCTGTAGAGCTGACATTGATGAGTGGAAAATTAAACAGAATACCAAGAATGAGAGGCAAGGTTCAGTGTGAGGAGGTTCTGATGTAGATGTTCACGATCAGTCCCAAGTTCTGCTCAATACCTGCTGAGGAGAAATCTCCCCTGTAGTACAGCATGGGAAGGAAAGGGTCCGTTGGCTTGTTTTCTTTAATTCTTCTCCATAGTGGAAAAAATACTTCAGATAAGTGTTCTCCTAGATTCCCCTCCTGAGAAATAAACAAACCTTTTGCCAAGAAATGTTCAGTCCTGTTGACTTTGGGCTCTTTATGCATTGGACTCATGCCACAACCCACCAGCCAAGAAGCCCCTTCATGGCAGAGGTCAGATGGAACACAAGTAGGCTTTGTGGTCCCAACAGCCAGGCCTGCTGCTCTGAGGAGAACCACTACCTTTGCCCACGGCCACAGCAGGAGCACCATCTGTCTGGTTGGACACTGGGTTGGGTAGGACATCTGGAGCCTGGAGTGTCTGCTCTGCAATGTCTGGGTCATTTGGTGGTTGTGCTGAAACTAAACAGGAACAGGTAATAATTCAACCTGTCGCTCCTATCTGCAGTTGTCACCTCTGAGGAACAGCTAGGTCCAAGAGGGCTTGGGAAAGTGATCCTAAGGGTCAAGGGGAGACGTGCTTGGTCTCCTCTCTGCAGATGGAGTGATAATGAACTCTCTGGAAGGAAGGAAGATGTCTGTTTGAGGCTTTTATTATCTGTGAAGCTGTGAATCATCCCAGATGCTAATCCTTGAGTGTGCAGTCAGCAGATCCGTGCTGCAGAGTGCCAGGCTGCTTCGGAGGCATTCAGCACACTAAGATCTGTGCCCTGTTCTCCAGATCTTTCACTTTTTTTTCTAGGATTGTTTCATGTTTAATCTTACAGTTATGCTTCTCATAGACTATTGGGCCTAATAAATCCATTTTGATAGGGAACAGAGCACAGATCTACAAGATGAACCAGACAGGAGACTGCATCCCTTTAGCAAGAGAAGTCTTAAGGACCAACTTTGCCTCTTAAAACAAGTGTATTCTCTGCTACTTCAAGAAACTGGATTTCATTCATAGATTGGCAGAAGAACAGAGGAGTTCCAGCTCTTCTAAAAGTTGTCACAGCTTCCTGGACTTTGCTTGCTACTGAGCTGCCCCAGGGCCCATGGTTCTGGCTCGATGCTGGAGGGGTGGACCCCACCTTGCATCATATAAGTGATGGCAGCACCTTAGTCACAGTGTGTCCCAACATATGCGACATGATGCAGCATTTCTGTACGCAGCTGCTAGATCTGGTGACATTTCTGCAGTATGTGATGAGGGTGCTGCTGACCCCCAGCATCGTTTTCATCAGTACTTCCAGTACTTCAGCCCTTGTTTTGGCTGGCAATGAGATTTCTGAACAGAGAACTTAAAGACCTGCTATTAAACCTCTGCTTATGAATAGTAGGAGTTGAGAATCTATATTTAGAGGAGCAGTCCTTTTGTTTGGTAAAAATGAGCTGTTTTGTTATTGCTTCCTTGTGAAACTGTCTCCTCCTTCACTATTTTCCTGCCAGCCCTGACTCTTAATGCAGCCATTGCAATTATAAATCAGGCTTTAAAAAAGCAGGAAATCTTTATTTTAATAATTAATTACCCTGAGTCTATGACTGAAGTTGGAAGGGGACTCAGGAGGTCATGTAGCCCAGCCTCCTGCTCTGAGAAGGGTCACCTATGAGATCAGAATAGGTTGCTCAGGACTTTGTGGGATTTTTTTCCCTCATTTTGGGGTAGTTTTTTGTTTTGACTCTGGTTCCTGAGGCTTCAGGAGGATTTGTTTGTCACTACAAAGCCCTGGTAATCTACAAGCTGGGACATCATATAGCATCTTGATCCCATCAGTAGGCTTTTAAGGGGCGAACAAAACTCCTCTGCTTGTGTGAGCACAGGCTGTGTAAGTGCTGAGAGAAGAGATCCTGATTTTCTGCCCAGATGTTCCTGTTCATGGCAGTTGGGTGCTTGCCAGTTTGAAAAAAAAAAAAAAAAAAGCATATTCCTGGCTTTGCTGGCCGAAAAGCTCAGTAACAACAGCTCCTGCATGCTAATTGACCTCTTTTTGGCAACTTCATCAAAGACACTGCAGAATAAGGAGGCCGCTGATTGAACTGTTTCTTCATCCCCAGAGGTGGTCCCTCTTAGGGTTGAGGCGCATTGTCAGGGCTGGGGGAGAAGCTTAGAGGGCAATTAGGCAAAAAGCTTTCACTTACTTCGCCTTCCCTGTGAAATCTGCTATGAGACTGGAGATGTGAGTGGTTTGCTGCACCTCCATCGCCTCCTCCATCCCACAGAGCAGCTCCCATGCTGCAGCTGTCCTACAGATTCTCGTAAGGAGGGGAGAGTGGGGTGATGCAGCTCAGAGAAAATCTGTAATGCTGAAGTCTGATGGAAACAGCTCACGAGTGGGGAACCACCTTCAAGGAAAACCTGGCTGCTGAAGCCAAGGCAGATGCTGATGAACTTGACTGCATTCTTTTCTCAGAGCAGTCGTGTTTGTGCTTGTTCATGCTGCTGCAAAGGCATGCAGAAATCCTGCAGAAATGAGGCGTGCAACTTTCAGCTGATTAATTAGCGGAGCATGAAAAGAGAAAATATTAACCATTTTGCTGGTGCCTACTAATAGGTTTTAAAATATTTTGCTGGTTCTTGTTGTTGTTTTTTGTGACAAATGGCATTTGCATACTTCAAAAACTTTGTTTTGTTCCAGGCCTGGCCAAAAGTCCAGAATATTTGAACTTTCTGCTCAATATGAAGCCCAGAAAAACTCCTTTCAGTAGAAATATTTCATAGCGTATGAGCTGAAATCCTTTGTTGTGAATCAGATCAGTGTTAAACGCTCGGATCTGACAAATACCATGCTGGAATTTGTTGTCTCTTGGGGAGGATTTTAGCTAAAGATAGAGCAAAAATAGCACCGCAAGCATTGCCTTTGGGCAAAAGCTTTCCTCCTGCAGCTGTTGAGTGCTCGTTCCCTACTCAACAAACAAAGCAAGTGTGTGCAAAATAAATACTGATACCACACTCCTGCCACAGTGGCCTGGCTGACTCCATAATCACGTGTCTGTATAATGAGTTACAACAGGAGCTTGCATGACACCACATACATCACTGTCATGTGAGAGGGCAGATAGAGTTACGTTGCTATGATGGCCTGATATGGGGCAATGCACCGTTTTTGGGGTGCACATGCAGCCCTTTCCTGTTTCTGAAACTGATGATTTGTATCTGTGATTCACCAGCAGTGACTCTGTGCCTTTTTTGCTTTTAGTGATGAAAACACTCGGAAGGACTTGAAGACGCTGCCTGTCTTTCCCACCAAGACACTGCAGGAACATCCATCACTTGCTTACTGGTGAGCTGTTTAATTCAATTTAAATGTAAATCTTCGCTGTGGATGGCAGTGACAGGAGTGCTCTTAGACAGTCTTGCAAACTGTTTGTACAATTCTCAGCCTGTGTTATAAAGGACTTCAAGTTAATCGCTTGTGTTCAAGCGTTTCCAGTTTTAGAAGGTTATGAATTACACAAGAGCCGATGCAAATCCCTCACTGAAAGTTCAATCACGTTAATGAATCGGAGTAAGCGGGGTACCACACATTAGAAAGAGCTAATCTGAACCCCAGCCAAGTCTGTGTTTGGAAAGAACACCTTTTCAACCAACAAGCAGCAGAGCCTCTGTGATGTGCTGACCTTAGTGGGGCCAGGTACCCATCCAGCCACTCTCATGCTCCTCAACAGGCCCAAGGGGAGAAGACGAAGTAGAATAGCTAGAAACAGAAAGGCAAAATCAGTTCTGTGGCATGAATGTGCCATGAAGGAAACAACGCTTGGGATGAATCAACAATATTGTTTCCTTATAATTCATGCCCTTTATTTGGGTTTGACTCGCTCATTTATTTCATTTTTCAGGCTCAATGTATACTTGATGTATTTTCACGTGTGCTGGTCCTCTGTTATGATTTATTTTTCAGAATGAATACTATTGAGTTTTTCTTTGCATTTGGGCATCCGACACTTAAATGCATATTTCATCTTCTGCTTAAAACAAGATGTTTAAGTATTTAGCAGAGAAAAAGAGTGAAAATGACATTGATGACAAATCTATAGTTCTTCATTTATGAAATGCCAGGTGAAAAAGTGCGTAGAGTGAAAAACTTCTGCCTTACACATGGAACACTAACCAGCTCCTGAAGCTTTGCTTCTTTAGAACATGAAATGAATTCATACAATTAGTACCATTCTTCTGCAGCAGCATCTGCAGCAGATCTGAAATGATTTGTTAATTAGCCCAGAACGCAGCATGCGATGGCAGGGATTAAGATGCAGCTCCATGCTGCTTAATGAAGAGTGGGAAAGAAATGGGTAAGAAACAGAATGTAAACTAGAGTGAGAGATGCATGGAGGGGCACTTCTCTGCATGCTGAGCAGGCACCTAAGCGTCAGCACATGCTGTCATATGTGGAAAAGTTGTTGAGCCTCTAAGTTGCTTTTTGTGCCTGTTTTGCAGTGAGGATAGAGTCATTGAACATTATACACAAATAAAAGGTCTGACAAGAGGACAAGCCATTGTTCAGTGAGTATAATGCTTAAAAACATCATCTTTACAAGTCAGTGCTTATTGTTTCTCTTCTCCTGAGAAGACTCTTTTGGTCCTTGTTGCTTGCAAACTTCATTTTTTGTATCTTAGCAGAATTATCTTTTATGGAGTGATATTTTCCAGGTGAGGAAACCCGTGATGAGTTTCCTCTACCAAATACCTCCCATGTAGAAGAAACAACTTCGACTCCATTCAGTAGCACTTTCTTCATATCCTGCTTGCTGTCACTTGATTTTCACACCAAACTCTAAGGGAAAACCGTATCTTATGTTCTGTAAGGAAGACAAACACATCTTTGTTCAAATACTCAGAATTTAGTTCTCAAAAAACAGGGTCTTGCAGGATGACCAAGAAGGTTGAGATGACTTCCATAGCAGACAATTTGCAGGCTTTGTCACAAAGCTCAGTGCCAGCAGCTCTGTCTCAGTAGTTCAGGGGCTTCTTTCAACAGGAACAGAGAAAAAAATTATCTGTTCAGTGATTGTCTGCATTGCATTGTTAAACAATTGTACAACTGCCTAAACAATTTCATTTGGAGTCTATCCATTTTTACCAAAGCACCATCATGAAATAATTAGAGGCAGACATTTCCCAAAGGCTTATACGTTCAGTGCAGAACTGGAAGCTTTGCTTTCTGTTCTCTGAATTTCTGATAAGAGATTGAATGCTTTGTTGTATGAGAAATCTCCCATTCATTTTATCTGGGCCAAAATACCACATCTTTCTTGAGCCTGGATGGTAGGTTTTTTTTCTTGAAGACATAGGCATTAAATCATTACAGCTTTCAAAATATACAAATGATAAATGACATGTCCTGTATGTATGTGTGAAAAAAATATGTTAATTGATATCATTTCCTCTAGAAAAATTAATCTGATGAGCTATAAATCTGTCTACAGGTACATGAGAGTGGTAGAAGCTTTGCCAACATATGGTGTCCATTACTATGGAGTAAAGGTTAGTAAATGTCCATAGATAATGTGATTGCTTAGCTTATTACACGTGATTACATTCCTAGAGGAGCAATTTGATGATTCAGTACCTTCCTATCAAGAATTAGACCCCACATTTTTCAACCTTTTTACTTTTTGCCTCTTCAGTGTTATTTTTAGAGTGTTTTCAGAGAGCAGCAAAACACTGTGTTGAAGAAGACAGAGAGGAACCTCCATTCAAAACCTTCTGTAGTTCTATCAGGAGCTAAATTTGTATCAGCTTAACTAAACTGGATGTCACTTCTAGATTTGAAGAAATTAATGTTTGCTGCAGAGACATTTCTAACTAAAAAACAAAGTAGAAAAGACAGCTTCTAAGTGACAGGTGATCGTGTGTAAAGTGGATTAACGCTGTGTAGTAGAATGGTATTTTTGGAGAGTGATAAAATGCAACATTTATTCCCGTTTGTAGAGCAGAGACTGGACAAAAATGTTTTCTTGCAGAAGAGCTCAGCAGGGGTGACGTCTCCATACTTTCAGTTATGGCCATGACAGTGGTACCTGAGAAGCTGATGGTTTGCACTGTTCTTCTGCAGCTGTGTCATGCCTGAGTTTCATGGATGCAGTCACCAGCCACAGTTTTTTTCTGTCCCATATCCCTACCACAGCCACCTCTTGCAAGGAGTGACACCCATTTGTTTCAGCAGTGCTGTTGCTTTTTTGTCCACTTTGCACAACCACCGCATAGTTTCTTGCCTCTGCCTGAGAAGGCAATGGAAAAAAGTTTCAACATTCACTTTAGCAATCCACTTCACATCAATTTGTTTGCAAAAATTGTCCTTGTTCCTTACCTACCTGTACTTGTCACAGAATGAAACAAGCTGTAATCTTGGAATTGCTTACTATTTAAATAGCTCTTGGTTCATGCAGGCTTCTTTTTTTCAGGATAAACAAGGAATCCCTTGGTGGCTTGGAATAAGTTATAAAGGAATAGGCCAGTACGACTTACAAGATAAAGTTAAGCCCAGAAAAGTAAGTTTTCTGCATCTGATTTTTCTATCTGGGGGGGTAGGGATGGGGAGGTGTTGCATACTGGGATATACTTGTTTAAGCTATTGTTTATTAATCTAGTGAGCAAAATACAAAGGGCTGGAGGCAGAATAATTCTGTTAGCACCACAGCAGTAAAATTCTGCCCTCTCACATAATACTGGAAGTTAATGTGCCACGGTGAGCAGCTGCCTTTGGGTGCTTTGTCTTCTTGATTTTGGTGGTCTCAGGGCAGTCTCCATGGGAACCTTGGCAGCCTCCAAGGATATCTGCAGAAGCATGAAGCAATTGGGCTTTTGCACGTCCCAGTGTAAAGACCTTCTGCACAGGCAGCGTTTCCTTTGGCTTCCAGAGGTGTGCTTTGTGTGTGAAATGATGAACAGATAGCTGTGAAATACAAGATGAACTGGATGGAGCTGCAGGCCTGCGTGGGCAACTGTATGTGACACAATGAATTATAAGGGGGAATTGAGAGTCAATGCCAAATCATAGAGGTCATTCTCCCTTTCCACTTCCCTTCTCCCCAGCATGTCTTCTCCAGGAGAGCTCTGCCAACAATTTCAGTTGTTGCTTAAATGGGGCAGAGGATCCCATATTCCACTGCTGGCTCCCCTCAGCCACCCATCAGTCAGCCCTGACAGGCTCTGCTGGCGGCCCTGGAAATCCATCCTGCAGCTCAAGCACATGCTGTGCTGGGAACTCGCCCAGTCCTATAGATGGGTAATTCTCACTGACATGGGACTGAGGCCTGCAGTCTTTGAGGAGCTGGTTAACACCGTTGGCAGTGGGTAGGAGCCAGGGGTGCATGTGAGGGAACCGTGCTGTTGGGCTGGATGTGGATGGTTTCTTTCTGGTCGTGTCTCTGTTGGAATGCTGAAGCCGTGAGGAGGTGCAGACATGGGGTTTTGCTGTTCTCTTTTCCCTGGAATTGTCTGGGCAGGAGTTCACATGAAGTGTGTGCTTCCTGCCAGGGAATTTCACATTTGCAAAATGATATTGTTTAGTGCGTTTGTGCCAAAAAAACACTGCTTAACAGAACTTCCTCGTGAAGAGCAATTCCCTTTCAAGTTCCCAACTTGATCTTCTTTTTCCAAGACAGGCTACGACTTGGTCTCTTTTGTGCTATATTTATACATCTGTGTGTCCAAGATTGAACTCTCAAGTGTGTGCTTTGTGCAGTAGAACACTTGTGTTAGCCCCAGGTGTCTTTTACCACATGTGTTAAAAGATGACACTGACACAAGAGGAGCCCTAGAAAATCAAGTCAACGTTAATATAGCATTGATCATCAGAGGAGAGCAACAAGCAGCTCCTCTTGCTCTTTCAGTGCTTTCCTGTATTTCGACATCTATGAGATTTTCCTATCAGACCAAATACAGACCGTTCTCCAGCCAAGATGTCCAGCTGTGACCATCAGCTCTCTCCAAGAAAATATGGCCTTTCCTGGCTAGAAGCACTGCTTTACCAAGCACAAGGATTTCGGTTTACAACATCAACCAGACAGATGAAGGAAATTTTTTGAGGTCAACAGGGCCCAGATACCAAGTCACACCCTGCTACAGTTTCTTATGGGGTGTTGCCTTTGAACACAGCAGGAGTTACATTTAGGGGAAGAACTTTAAAAATAAATAAGCCAAAAATATCCCCAACCAAACAGCACTCAGAAGTCATCTTTTCTGTAGAGGTGTTGCAATGGAAATTGTAACAGTTCTATGCTGTACTGTAATTATCATTATAATTATACAAGAGAGAATGGAGATCAAAAGGGAAGGTGGGGAAGAGAGGCTTAAATGCGGAGGGAAGGTTTAATGCCAGTAAGCTCATGGAAAAAGCGTGGATGGATACAGCTATAGTATCGCATTGGGCTCATGGATTTGTGCCTGGTGCTGACAGGAGAAGACAAGAATGGCAGAAACTCTATGCTGAGTCCTGCCTACGTTTAACACTGGAACAGGTTGCCCAAGGAGGCTGTGGATGCCCCATCCCTGGAGGCGTTCAAGGCCAGGCTGGATGTGGCTCTGGGCAGCCTGGTCTGGTGTTGGTGATCCTGCACATAGCAGGGAGTTGAAACTAGATCTTTTTCAACCCAGGCCATTCCATGATTCTATGATTAGCATGTGACTGAAAATGCAGCTTATTTATACGAAGGATATTTGAAATACACAGTGCACTTCTAGTGTGAACTATGGAGATAATTGGAATTAGATCACTATTCAGGGAGTGAGAGCACAGTGGGTGTAGAGAGGTGTCCATCCAGTCCGGACTTGGTTTTAGAGTTAAGATGCTGAAACACTGCTGTTTGTTCCAACACAACCTCACTGTCTGTGCTATGGCAGGCAGAAGTTTGCCTTTAACCAGTATTGTTATTTGTTGATATTCAAAAATATATCAAAATAAATTTTTAGAGAGAGAATAGTCTGTATAGCTTGTCAAAATCTCCAGGGAGCAGGCACTACCGTTCTTTCCAAAGCAGCAAGAAGGAAGTAGGCATGTAAATTATGTCTGCCTGTCTGAGCAGAAGTGCTAGTTCTGCTGGATTTAGCAGAATTTTCTTGCTCTCCTCTCTGAGAAGGAGCCAAACCCACAACTGCCATGTGCTGGTGTTATCCTGCTGTTTATACTGTGGATCAGAAGTGCCGTTGTGTTTATCCCCAGCCATCTGGGAGAGAGCATCCTGACTGTGCTCCACTTCTCCAGCTAGTGATGTTTAGATACACATAGGTCTGATTAATTCAGTAACAGGGGAAGGTTGAGTCTAATCCTAATGAATCCAAACTCATCTGGCCTTCCCCATTTTTAAAGATGCAAGCGATCTTTGAATTTGCAAACCCTCCAGAGATCTGTTGAAATGGGAAAGCTGTTGAAATTCAGGCAGGAGATGTGGAGCTGGTGCCTGTGCTTCTCTTAAATTCCTACCTGGCCTTGCTGTGCTCCTTGTGTCGTTTGTGTAACAGCAAAAGCTGCTCTCAGATGTGGCTGCATTTGTTTAATGCATTGATAGTGGGCATATGTTCAGAGATAAATCCACGTTCAGAAATATACATACATACGTGTGTGTGTATATGTAAGTAATCAACTGCTTCCATTAATGTAGTGTCAATTAATTCCCTACTATCCTCCTCAAAGGGTGAAATCTTTTGGCTTTATCCAAGTAGGTCTTTAGGCAAAGAAGCCTAAATATGAGCCTTGGAGCACTGTGGTTATCCCAAGATTTTGTTGTTGGATCAACACTGCTGCTTGAATAGTGTCAAATGCTCTCCACAGGAAACAACTTGCAAGGCAATTGGGTGAAGCAATCTCCAGATACGCATCTCCTGGCCTTTGCCAGAGCTTGTACACATCACATCAGTCACCCTGAGCACCGCAGCCCATCTGCCTGGGTGCTGTTGGAAGGGATGGTAACATGCAACATGGGGCCGGACCCAGCAAACCTGCCAGGTCTGCCTGTGCATGTCAGGCTGGCTGGGAAGGTTGGGTCCCAACCACTGGTAGTTTGCTGGTTGACATGAGATTGTTTGAAGAGGGGATTTCTGTTGCTGTAAGTTACTCGTGGAACTTTGTGTTTCTTTGGAAGTGGTTTCTAGCTAAGCAGACCCATGTTGTAGAGCTTTGCCTGGACTGTGAGTGATGGGAGCCAAGGGAGGAGATTTGCTCCTCCAGTGCTGTAACAGGCTGGAAACAGAGAGCAATTTTTATGTCACTCAGGAAAATAGTCTTCTTTGTGGATAAAAGATGTGGCTCCACACTGGCTGGAAGTTATGCTATGGCTCAGTTGATTATAAACTTGAAGTCTTATAGGGCATAAAAAGACTGAGTTTGTGACCTGCGTTCGGATTTCAGCTCAGACCTGGGATTAGCTCTGCAGTCCTGCTGCTTTGCAAATGCATTCTGCCTTTGACTGCACTTAATACAGATATCTGCTGCTTGGAGCAGTGCCTCCTGCTCACTATGGAGGGTGTCTGGGTGGCACGCCAAGATCCCATCCCAAATATCTTCTGGGTTGATTAGGAAATGCATGAAACAAGGCCCAGGGCCCAGAACTTCATATGCTGTTTCAAAACAAGATAGTTCTGTCTTTCATCTCTACCCGTATTCTTCTCACTGGTGAGATAAACAATGTGCTGTCTCCTATATGGAGAGTGCACTGTGGAGTGAGCTGGGTTTACTCTGCGTTCAGCCAAGACCTGGGGATACTCTGAGGGATGGGAATGTGAGAAAGCTGCTTGCTTGCTTTTCCACTTTTTCCCTCACTTCATTGTGTTTCTGTGGGCGACTCCCTGGTGATAAATGAACTATAGTGTCTGAGGAGAGAAAGTAATCTCACTGTGGTATTGTTTCAAATCTGCAAGAATTTCAATCCTAATGCTGGTCGTCTTGAATGCATTATGTTCTCAGGAGTGTTTTTGTTAGAGTATACTGGTTTTGAAAAGGGTCATATTTATGATATCTCTCTCTTAATTCAACATACACTTTCTAAATGCTGATGCTGAAAGTTTTCCCTTGCAGAAGATTTGCTTCATGTAGATTTTCTGTCCTGCATTGCTGAGCTGCTCAGAACACAATGGCGTTTGTACAGACTTCTCAGCAGGTGGATCTAATCATGCAGAGATTTCTTTCACTGTGTTTATTTCTCACCGAGTTGAAGCCATTGATTTAGACATCAGATACTAAGCTCGCATAATTATTTAAAATAAACACAGAGCTGTTACAAGACTGCTCTGAAATTGTGTTCCTTCCAGATGTGCAGGAAACTGCTCAAGGCTGTGCCCCAAAGGATGCATTGCCTTCTGTGGCAGTTGGGTTGCTTGCTGCAGAGTCATCTCTGATTCTTACTGGTGCCAATGTCAGTGAGAACCTGGCAAGGATGGGTCACAATGCATTCGAAAAGTATGCTATTGATGAGGTTTTCAGGTAGCTGGCTTAGTATGTGAGAGATGGATGCCTGCAGGTGTGAGCACTGTCAATTTATGCTGGCACAGGTGAGAGCTGTCTGCATCCTCCTGCCAGAAGCTGCTGCAGGTGGGGCAGCCTGGCCCTCCTTCCATCTCCTCAGGTGCCTCCCCTTGCAGCCAGGCAGAACAGCTTTAAAAAAAATAAAAATAAAATAAAATAAAAAAAAAAATCAGCTGGAGGCGCTTTGCCAGCCAGCACACTGCAGCTGAAGGGCTGAAATGCAGGGTGGTAATTTCCTTCATCAGGGTGGGGTGCATTCCTGTGGGCACAAATCTTTTATGTTTCCTTGGTCTGAATTGCTAGATTTGTCTGGAGATTGCTGTTCCCAGTGAGCTGTGGGGATGCTGGTAGCTGGTCCTCCTCACAGGCACGCATGTCCCACTGATGGGCCCTATGGAAGGGATAATTCTCTCTTCCTGAGGGAGCGCTGCCACCAGTGCAGCAGCACAGCTTGCACATCCCTGCTGCATTACCAGTGATCTCTTGGGTGGAAAACCCAACACTGGGGTAACTCAGCTCTTGGTGAGGATGTGCCATCACCCTCGGTCTGGGAAATGGCTCTGATGTGTGCCAGGGCAGCTGCTGGGGCTGGGCAGCAGCACTTGGCTGCACTGGGATTCCACCCCCCCTGAAAAAAATGTTATTTAAAAAATATTAAACTAAATGCACCAGGCTGAAGCGTGCACTAAGCACATTGCCCCTCGTCCATTTCTCAAGACAGGGGCTGTGCTGTGGTGCCCAGACAAATCTGCATTTTATTCAAAACCAGGTGCGAGATCAGCCAGGTTGTAAACCAGCTGCTTCTATTATTAATGTGTCTCCCTGCTTAAGCTGTCAGTGTCTGTTTTGTGTCTTGTTAGACTACAATTACCAGCTCTTTTTGTATGGGAAAAAGGGTGAGGAGTGTCCTTATTTCTGTCTGTGCTCTGCACTATCGAGAACAGGATCATGAGAGATGAGGTGACCCAAGATAGCCAGCACAGCTTCCCCAAGGGCAGATAGTGCCTCACCAATCTGGTGGCCTTCTACAATGCAGTGACGACATCAGTGGACAAAGGATGGGCAACTGATGTCATCTAGCTGGACTTGTGCAAGGCCTCTGACGTTGGTCCTACACCACATCCTTATTTCTGAATTGGAGGGATATGGGTTTGAAGAGTGAGCTGATTGGTGGATAAAGATTTGGATGGTCGCAGCCAGGGGGTTCTTGTCAATGGTTCAGATGCAGGCAGTGACCAGGGGTGTCCCCCAGCACTCTGTTCATCCGTGGAGGTGTTCAAGGCCAGGCTGGATGTGGCCCTGGGCAGGCTGATCTACTGCCTGATTTAGCCAGCAGTATTGGGGTTGGAACTGGATGGTCTTTAAGGTCTCTTCCAACCCAAGCTATTTGATGATTCTGCTATGTAGAAAGCTAAAGCTCCAAGTACTTTCAGGAGCTGCAGCTGGGTTGTGGAAGCCTGGCTTGTGCATGGAGGTGCAATCAGGTCACTTGGCACCTCTGCCTTGTCCAAAGAGACCTGCAAACAAACCTTGAGCAGCCAAATCCTGCTTGTAGGGTCAAATGGGAGACCCACAGCGTGCTCAGGGGGAGTTTTCCATGAGCAGTAAGGATCTGGCAGTCAGTAGAATAGGAAGGCTATTGAGAAAACATTCATTAACTCAGGTGGACCTAATCACCTGATTAAAGGGAACATACATTGCAAAACTTCCACAAAAAAAAAAAACAAAAAAACATGGTAATTATTCCTAATTGTACTTCCAGCCCTCAAAAACCAGTTTCAAATTTCCTTTTTTTTTTTTTTTTTTTTTTTAACAACTGTTTAGTCTTTGCATGTGTGGGTAGTTCAGCTACAACTGAAATGAGGAATGATTTTGAAATGTGTCTGTAGAGTTAGGTAGCGTTTGATGGGAGCAGGAAACCTGCAGTAACAGCTTCCCAAGTACAGTACTGGTGCTCTAAATGCAGCCCACCCATTTGGGGTGGCATTGCTGCTGGCAGCCCCTATGCCAGGCACTGTCCCTGGGTGAGCCCTGCGCTTGTTGGTTCCTGGGAGCACAGTGTTGGGCCTCAGCCACTTCCAAGCAATCTTAAAATGTGAAGGATTTTTTTAGTATTATTTTTTTTCCTCTTTTTCTCTTTCCTTTCTCCTTCTCCCCCTTCCCCCCTCCTTTTTTTTTTCCTTCTTTTTCATTTTCTTTTATTTTTTTTCTTTGCTTTGCCTTTTTCATTTCCCTTTTTTCCCTCGTTTTCCTTTCTCCCTTTCCCTCTTTTTCCTTTTTTTTCCTTTTCTTTCCTTTCTTTCCCTTTCCTTCACCACCCTTTTCCTTTGCTCCCTTTCCCCATTTCCCCCTTTTTTTCACCTCTCTTTCATCTCCCCTCTCTTCCTCTTCCAACCCCCCTTCCCTTTTCATTTCCCATCCCGTTTATCTCCCCCCTCTTTTTCCTTTCTCCCCCCTTTTTATCCCCTCTCCCCAATTTTTCACACTCACTCAGTTCGCACCCCCTCCAAGCGCTGCCGCGTGCTGCGCCCCTGCTCAGGAGGCGCGGAGGGGGGTGGTGGTTGTATATGGGTTAGGGAATCTCCATTCCATTTGCATCCCCCCCCATACCCAAGCCATCTCTCCGCGGCTTTCCCGCAATCCTCGGGAACGCCGAGCGCGTCCGGAGGGGCCCAGCCCAAAGGAAGTGACAAAGAGCCCGGGGGTGTCACCACCTGCCTCCGAGCACACCCAGCGCTTTTACGAGCGTGGGCGCGGAGCCGATCCGCATTGTGTCCCCCCCCCAGCCCGGAGCCGCAGCGATTCCGGCCGGGCTCTCCCCGCTCGTTGCCGGGGAAAGGGGAGGGGGGGGGTCAGGAGCCGCCGCCTCCCAGCGGGGCGGGCAGCGCGGAGCGAGGCGCTGCTGGGGAGATGCGGTGCGGCTGCGTGCGGAGGTGAGTGGGGGGTGGTGGTGGTATTGGGGGGGGGGGGTTGCTGCGGGCCGTAAGGCAGCGGCTGCGTGGGAAAATGTTTGTTTGAGAAGTTGAGCGACAAAGAGAGAGCGGGCAGTGCGCTCGTAGCGTTGGGTGGGTTGGATTCAAAGATAAATAGACTGAAGCGGCAAACTCGTACGGTCTTTTGGGGAATGACTTATGAGTTTCTGTCCTTGACATTTCCCCCCGACGCGTTTTTCATCGAGCAGAGATTTATGATTGGAATAACAAGTCGTAGTGCTATAGAAAGGAAAGTTTTATCGAAGCAGATGAAAGTTCGCTGAAAGAGCAGCGCTGGGGTTTTCCCACAAAGGTGTGAATGAGGTCGGGTCTCAGTTCCAACCCGCGGCAAAAATGCTTTAGGTGGAGCACGGAGCAAATTGCAACTTGATCAAACACGAAGTTCTTCTGTAGCTACGGCACAGTACATTGTTTTCAGCCACATCCTGCTGGAACATCGCACTGGTGGGGCTGGTGGCACCGATGGGATGGAGGGGTCACTGCTGCCTGGCTGCCTTCATGGTGTGGACACCATGTGCCCTCACACCTTGTGTTTCTAACGCCTGGGAATCCCCAAGCCCTGCTGCACAGGTGTGCTGTTCTCCCTGCTGGCATTCAGCAGGAAGGCAGTGGTTTCCTTGCAGCATGTCTGTGCTGCAGGGTGGCTCCTTCTGCTCTCTGTGGTTTTGCTGTGTGTGTGTCATAGCCCTTCTCCGAACTGTCTCGTTGAACCTCATGCCCTGTATCTTCAGAAAACAGAGGTCTTGGGCTTCCTCTAGTCAGTGTTAATGTGATTACTTTATGGTTCTTTTGCATTTAATCAGAAAGAAAAGGACTTTGCCCACCTTCCTGAGGTTCTTACAAACATCGAGGGGTGACATTAAATGTACTATGATTCATCACAGGCAAAATCCAAAAGTTGCAATACACTGTTTGTAAAAGCGTGCATTTACTTGAAGGGCATCCTAACCATCTGTATTTGTGTGCTTGTTTTAACTGATGTTATGAATGTTATCGCTGAGTCTATGCCATAGCTGGAGATGCACAGAATTTGTAGTTTGCTGGAGTTTTGGGGGGGGGGAGATCAGCACCTCTTGGAGTGACGGTGCTCTGCCACTCTCTTCCATTTCTCCTATAGCTATTCCAATGGAAACAGCTGGAAAACCTCTATTTCCGTGAGAAGAAGTTTGCTGTGGAAGTGCACGATCCCCGCAGGTGAGGCTGGAGGAGCACCCAGAGCCTGGGGAGGAATCTCTCCCAGTGTGGGCATTTGTGTCCTTGCGAACTGATGGGTGGGAAGGGATCTTGTGCTGATGTCAATGCAGAACTGTGTTTAATTTTGGCTTTGTGCTATGGAGCCAACTCCTGGGAGTTAAAGGGGAGGAAGGGGAGCAGTGGGTGGGGGGTGAGAAGGAATTCCAAGTTCTCAGATCTCTAGCATGAAGCCTTGACTGATTAGGAAACAGGCTTTGGGGGCTTTAAACCCAGCAGGGCTGTCCTCAAATTGTATTTCTTTTCACCTCTTCAGGATTTCAGTGTCAAGAAGGACCTTTGGTCAGAGCGGGCTGGTAGTGCAAACCTGGTATGCAAACACTTCCCTGATCAAATCCATCTGGGTAATGGCAATCAGTCAGCACCAGTTCTACTTGGACAGAAAACAAAGCAAAGTAAGCTACACAGCATTTTGCTATAGGCATAAGCTTCAACACCTCTCCTGCATGTCCTTCAGTGTATGTTGTTCCATGGATAAACTGCTCTCCAGAGAAAAAATACAAATAGTTTTCATCCGCTTTTTGAGCAGATCAGCTATGGTATTGTTATAGGATCCATTTGAGCCTGCCTCCAATTAACAGCTATGGAAGTGTAATCACAGCAAAGGGAATTCCCATGTCTCAGTGTTTAATCTGCCTTTTTTTCTTTTGTCTCTTCTCATGTTCATTTTGAGCAGGATGCAAATAGAGAAGGGATTTGGAGGCAGTTCAGGCTTTGGGGCCAGGTTGGAGGAGTGCTGGGGCAGTCAGCTCTTGTGCAAGGGTTTTGTGGGGGATGAGGTGTGAAATGGCATCTTCTGTGACCTTGTGTTCTGAAATTAATTAGAAGTAACTTGATTTTATTTTTTAACTCCTTCAGGCAAAAATTCCTTCAGCCAGAAGTTTGGATGATATCGCCATGGATTTGACAGAGATGGGAACGCCAAAGGTTTCAAAGCTAGTGACTCTGGAGGCAAAAAATCAGCTTATTATGGCCAGCAACGGCAGCTTAATCTCATCAGGTAACGCTCTGTGTAAATGCAAAGCCCTGAATACAGCAGGGCTTGTGTGTGTAGGAGCGGACAATGAGTCCAGCTGACCATAAATACAGCAAAACTGTGACAGCATGCATTATTTTACATATGACAACAGATGTTACCATCTTATACCAACTGTTATTTGAAGTAGACAGCACAAACTCAACACGTTCTGCCATATCCATACAGCTTTCCATCCAATCAAATCAAACCAATGACCAGCACACATCTCCACTGATAAGTTCAGGTGGTACAAATGAAATCTAAACGCCAGGAAAGGGTTCAATTCAACAAGACATCAAAAAGCCAAGTAGCTTCCTTGGGGAGTTGGGCAGAGCCTCACAGATAAATACATTTATCAGAAGTCCAGGGGCTGACCACACTGACTGGAGACGCAGCCAGCAGCTTCTTGTTCAAGAAGCCACCACCTGCCTGTTGTAGGACAGAATGAAATGACTTTTACCTGCAAATTCTCTAATAAAATGAATGTATTTTTCAGGCTCTCAGGATTCAGAGGTCAGCGAAGAACAAAAGAAGGAGAAAATTATGGAGCTAAAGAAGAAAGAGAAACTCCTTCAGGAAAAACTACTCCAGAAAGTTGAGGAGCTGAAGAAAATCTGCCTGCGTGAGGCGGTGAGAGCTGCACCTGGGGCTGGAGGTGGGTGAGAGGCCTCCTTGCCCATTGGACCTTCACATAGAGCCCTCTCTGTTCCTCAGGAGCTGACGGGCAAGATGCCAAAGGAGTATCCTCTGAGCGCTGGAGAGGAACCTCCCCAGGTCAGAAGACGTGTCGGCACAGCCTTCAAGCTGGATGACAACCTGCTCCCTACTGAGGAGGTGAGTGCTGTGGCTTGTTTGCACAGCACAGGTGGGGTGGTCAGACCGGTGGCCAAAGCTACGTCTAAACTATCCTGCTCTTCCCTGGTGATTTAAGATGAGACAGTTGCATGCCTGTGCTGAGGGGATTTTGACAGGTGCTGCCTTTATTTCAGCCTTAAAGCCCTCTAATCTGAACCCTGGTTTGGCTGCATAACTTGTATCTTAATGTGAATGTTGCTGCTAATTGGAAAAGAACAGATAGATAATGCCATTTGGCAGTGTGTGACTGAGTTTTCCTCCTCGTGAGCACTGATTTGTTTTGTGCTGAGCTTGTGTTTGAACCCAGAGCATAACAGAAGTGTGTTGTCCCCTTTGCAAAATCATCTGTCTGTGAGCATAGTTGGGTGACAGATGACAGTAGATTTATCTCTGGCTTAATGCAAGTTCTACCTAAGTAGAAGATCTCTATTACTCAAGAAGCTAATGTGAATTTTGCTGGCAGAGCCTGACTCAGGAGCTGTGCTAATTCAGGTGTATGCTGTTTCTGGACATGCATCATTCCCCCTCATTCCTTGAGAGATTTGTTATCTGGCTGTATCATCCAAGTAGCAGAAGAGGTTGAGCACCTTGCATCCATCTTTCACCCCAAACTCTCTGCCCTGGCTCCTATAGTACTGGTGTAACCTCTGTCTGCAGCAAACTGCTTATATGCAACTGAAACCAAGTCCTGCTCTCCAGATTTAATAACATGCCACTTCCCACTTCTCTGCTTCTTTCATATGAATCTCTCACAGTTGTTTACAAACAACTCATTAAATCTCCAGTCTCCTCGTTATGTAGGTATGGTGATGGAAATTTTTATTTTCTCTAATGTAGAGAATTCAAAGAGATGTTTTCAGGCTTTGCCTTGGAGCAGGAGGTCTGTGAGCTCACCATGTAACAGGTGGGGCTAACCTTGAACTCAGGTGTGCAATTTCAGCCACCCAGCCTTGAGAACCTCAGATCTTTCTCAAGAGATCTCGTGATCTTAAGTCACAGACAGAGGATCTGAAGTTTTCCTGTGCTGAGTTTCTTGCGTATAAGCTTTGGTGTTTCTGTGGTTTGTGCTCAAGATCTCACTTCGTTACCACAAAACCAGATTGTCTTTTGTGTAATTTCATCTGAATAACTCGTCTCTCAAATTCACAGGATCCCGCTTTGCAGGAATTGGAGAGCAATTTTATCATACAGCAGAAGCTGGTGGAAGCTGCAAAGAAACTTGCCAGCGAGCCGGACCTCTGCAAAAATGTGAAGAAGAAAAGAAAACAGGAGTATGCCGATGCTGTAAAAAAGCTTCAAGAGATAGAAAATTCCATAAATGAATACAGGATCAAGTGTGGCAAAAAGCCAACCCAAAAATCAACTCTTACTCTGCCAGGTAAACAAGAGAATTCCCCATGTTCTGATGAAGACAGAAACAAAGAAGTCACATTTGGCTCACTTAAGTGTTTTGTTTACATCTCAGTATGATTTTTATCTTCTCTGAGGCAGTTAAGTAAGAAAGCGAGATGCAATTGCTGCATCTGCTACAATAAGCACACAGCTCAGAGGCTGAGGGCAGATTAATTTCTGTTCTGGGCACAAGTGCAGACACGTAGCAGTGCCAGGTGCAGGCCAGCAGTGCTATAGATAGAAGGCTGGCAGGAGCATTGCTGAAACTGGTGTGGTGTCCCAGTTTGTGGTGCACTGGATACAGGTGTATTGCTGAGCTGCCACACGTGAGGTCTCTCTCCCTTTGTTTCTGCAATGCTGCAGTTCTGGCACAACCAGACTCTGTGAGTTTTCCTGCCTCGCTCTCATTGAGAGCTCGGTGTGGGTCCTCAGCCAGCATGCAATGCAGCAGTGCTGGGCTGTCCATCATCACAGGGCGATAATCCTGAGAGATGATGATTGCTCTTTAATGAGGCCCATCTTGTTCCTGATTGACTGAGGTGAAGAAAATATCTGTTTTTCCAGCTATTGCTCACTGATCTGGGCACTAAGCGTGGGAGGTCCTGCATTACCTGGTGCTCATGATGTGCAGTGACAGCAGAGTAAGCTGCTGAAAGCCAGCAGGAGCACAGACAGCATCCATGCATACCTGCTGCTGTTTGTTGCATGGAGCTGTCTCTGCCATCGTGCAAACAAGGAACTTCAAAGTTGGACATGCAACTCCTTGGTTCTTAAACAAACACCATTTAGCCCATTGTTTTGCAATATCTGATGCATGGCATCCTTGTTTGCCATCTGAGAAAGGGAGCACAGACAGAAAGGACTGAGTTCCTCTGAGGGTCTGCCTTTTTGCATGTGGGAGCAGCAGGCATTGCTCTAGCAGTAGGTTAGCTGTATTCCTTTCCAGCTCCCAACTCCTGCAGCACAGTGCGTTTACTCCACCAGAAGCAACTCTCTCTTGCTTCAACTTCAATACCTGATTTTATGTGCAAGCTTTTTGCTATCACTGATGGTATTCTGGGCTCAAGGTGCAGGGTTGTGTGAAGCTCAGCAGTGATGTCTCTTGTAGCTATAAAGTTTGGGACTGGCTTGGAAATGACGCATTGAATGGTAACACTGATTTATTGAATCACACCATAGCTGTTTCCATCCCAGGCCCCCAGGGATGGGAGGTGAAGGACATCTTCTGAAGGAGTCTTCTGCTCTCCACGTTCTCCTCTCCCTTTCCTGTGCTTCCTTTATACCCTCAGAGAGTTTCTTCCCCTTTATAGGGAATTGCACAGGTTTGGGATTTGAATTGAGAGCTCCTGCATGTGATTGAAATCAGCAAAAATTCCCTGAGTTCATATGAATTGAATTGAAGCAGAATTTGCACACAAATGAGCACAATGCCAAATTTCAAAAGGTGTTTAGGACCTACCAGGTAGGATTTCGGGTGTACCCGAGGAGATTAGATGCTAGCAGCCAAGATCTACATGTCTGTGTAGGCTCCTACCTCCTATAGAAGCACCAGAACACCCTGTGAGATCTCTTACAAGTTGAATGGAAAACACCTTTCTGAATCATGGCCTGATTCCCACCACAGCTGAAAAAATCTGCTTTGATAACGATATAGGTAGCTTGCAGAACTGCAATGGAAACAAGTAGGTCCTGAGAGGAAAGCAAAGCAGGACTGTCTTTGGGCTGCTGAAGTCTGAAATGTTTTGGTTGCAGCATTATGGGTATGAACAGACTCTGGAGCTTTAGAAAATAAATTCCATATGATATTCTGAAATGTTGAGTGTTCTTAAAGTGCTTGTTTTCATTTACAGATGATATAATCCCATCTGAGAGCAGCTCCCTCTCTGATACAACAACCTATGATGACGGTACGTTGATTATCCTTTTCTTCCTTCTGCCTGTTTAGAGATACTCATTGACTGAACACCCTTTAGGCTGCTATTTTATTGTCTTCCAGTGACAAATTGCAGCAGAGGAAAAAAAGAGCTTAGTCAGGAGTTGGTGTTCATAATGAGTTACCTATTGAGAGGTTCTGCTCTGTGGGCTGATTTGAGTCATCTTCAGGGAAGGCATCTGGTTGTACTGCGATCAGCTGCTGTGAATTTCCAGCAGATGCTTTGTCCGTGGACCCGACCAGAGGCAGATGAGCGGCTGGAGGTGTGAGCTGGGAGGAATTGCCCAGCCCTTCTGTCTTCACAGCTACTAAAACTCACTAAAAGTGGAAGAGTCAGAGACAGCAATGATCTGTTTACGTTTCAGTGTTACCTAGTGAGCTGCATCTTGCATGGGTTTGGTGTTTGCTCAGCTTACTCATTTCACGCACACACCCACAGACACACATTCACACCCTGTTCCACAAGGTGGAAAGGACTTGGCTTGCCTCTCCCTTTGCTGGATAATCATCATCTAGGGACAAGCATTATCTAAATTATTACTCACTTTTCAGTTCGGGCCTGATTCTGATCTTGCTTGTCCCAGTTTTAAACTCGTACAACCCATCTGGCACTATAAAAAGGAGTTGCACCTGATTCCTGCTTGCAGAAGTTTTGGTTTGGAAACATGTTCTCTGTGATACTTGTCCTACATTTACCTGTGTTAGCTGTAGTTTCCTTTTGGTTCTAATGGGATAATGCCGGATTTTGCCGTAAGCAAAGTGAGAACAAGGATCAAGCCAACGTCTTCACAACTGCCTTCAGCCAAATTTGTCTGTCAGTGCTCATTCAGTCGCTTTTGAAGTCAGTTCCTTTCAGGTTGTAGTTAAACTAATCCTTAAAATGTCATTTTCAAGTGAAGTGCTGAATGGTGAGGGAGAATAACTGGCTTTGGTGCAGCTGAGCATGCCAGCTCTGCTCTGGGAGAGAGCTGCAGAACAGGCACTTGTCCAAAGAGCTCCCAGTTGGTGGTCCTGCACAGTGCTGAGCAGGAACCTCAACAGCAGTCAGGGCTGTGAGACCTGCATGAACCTCCACAGTGTCCTGCCAGGAAAGCGTGGCAAAGGCAGCTGTGCTGCAGCCTCCTGGAGTCACAGCTCCTGCCCTCATCTCCATGGCACAAAGTTTCTGCTTAGTGACTGCAGATGTCCATGTAGGGCAAAAATAGCATGGATTTTGCTTAACTAAACACATATTCCTTTCCAACAGGCAGTGAATCCCTCAGTGTGCCAGCACAACGAACCAGCTCTGCACAGCTTTCCCCAAGGCTGCTTCCACCAAAGTCTCTCGGGCTGGAAAGAGTTCATCTCAGAAAGTCATCCATGAACGAGCAGCTCTTGGAATCAAGACATTCCAGGTACTGCACATCTCAGCTCTGCTGGGCTCTCTGCACAAGAGTTCGGTCCTGTCTGTGTCAGATTTGTTATTATGGACTCTCAGAGTTGCTGCTGCTTCCACGCTTCTCTTGCGGTTTAAGAGTTTGGTGATAAGAATTAAATGTGCTGCTTAGTAATACACGTGTGTACAGGTAGTCATCGGGGTCTGTGAAACTTCAGGGGAGCGTTGGCTTTGTGAGTCAGGTGAGAAATGCAGTGGGAAGGGTTGTGCTTAAGGAATTGCCCACCATTACTTTCACTCTCTGTATTTTTGTGGTTTGTTTTCAGTGTTAAACAACTTGTCTTTTTCCTAGTGACTGTAATTACTTCAGATAACACCAAACCGTACCCATCCCTCCTGATCCTATCAGTATTTCAGCAGGTACATTGTTACAACACAAAGAATTCACTTGAGACTTGAGAAGCAGTTTGTCTAAAAATAGGAGAATTGCTGGGATGTAAGCCACGTGCCAGCATCAGTGCCAGCTGCAGCGAGTGGCTGTGGTTCCCATATGGATTTATAGGATTTGGGCAGTTGTGTGCTGGGGGATCAGCTCCATGGAGCACACAGGAGCAGTAGCTCAGCTGTGGGATTATTCTGTGCGAGTCTGATCTGGTGCTGGTTGTTCTCAGTATAAAGATTCCCAGTGATCTCAATGTTTCTTGGACTGTGTCTTTTATGAAGCATTCCGATGATTTTTCTCCCTTCCCTTTAAGAAAGAGTGCACACAGTCTCGGTCTGTGCGACTTGCATTGTGTTTAACCTAATTGGAATTCTGTATCCTTTGCTGCAGGGACCCACTTTCCACTCACAGCAGTCCTTACCGCACCCTGGAACGAGCAGCCCCATCCCATGGAGGAAGAAGCATGCCTACAACACCTGTGCTCACACGCAATGCCTACAGTAGCAGCCACTTACAGTAAGTGGCCAGGCTGTCTGAATGTCTCATCTGGATATGTGGGGCACTGGGTTGTTATCAGCCAGCATCTGTTGGCACAGTGCTGCGCCAGCTTTGTGACATGCACATGAGAGTGGTTTACATGAGCGTAAACACGGGGCAGCAGCAGAAATAGCAGCGTGCACTGCTGCACGGGTGGGAGCCTGTCTGCAAATAGGGGTGAGATGGAAGCTATTTGCGTGCTTACAGATATCTTCTGTGGATTCATGTCCTCTAGACCTCCTGAAAAATAAGAGACCCAATGGAGGAGAGAGATCCAAATTACTGCCCTTACTGTGAGAAGGAGAGATGCTATAAATATTAAAAGCTGGTAAAGACCTCATGGTTTATTTAGCTGAGGTAACACAGCTGTGGGATGTAGAGCTGCAGGAAACCCACCTTCCTATGCCCCTGCTTTGCTCAGCTGCTTGGCTAAATGTTACATACTCTAGATGTTGCATACTTTGACTGTGACTTCCCTCCTGTAAGTCACTGCAAAATGAGAGGCTGTGAGCTTTGCTGCATTTGTCGTTCTCATAGGTTACCTTGCTCACTATAACTTTTATCTGAAAGATCTGCTGCTGCTGCAGCAAATGGAAAATTCAACCAAGCTGAATTCTACGTAAAAAGGAAATGCTGGTTTGGTTTTGTGTTTTGGTTGGAGAGGAAGCATGCCTGGTTTGTCTACATGCGCTCTCTCCAGCTCTCTGCCTGCGTGTGCCTTTAACCAACCTACATGTGTATTGTTGCAGGCCAGATGTTTCCCCACACCACTGCAGGCAGCGCAGTGGCAGCCTGGAGTCCCAGACCCACCTGCTGGCTGAGGTTCCCGCTGAGAAGACGGCCTTCTCCCTCACCAAGTCCCAGAGAAGCAGCAGCACTGAGATCCTCGATGATGGTTCATCCTACACCAGCCAGTCGAGCACCGAATATTATTGCGTGACACCTACACCCAAACCGTATTACACTACTCAGACACTTGACAACAGGACCAGGGGTCGAAGACGGTCAAAGAAACAGCACATCTCTGCTGCAGGTTCAGGAAGTATGCCAAATCTTGCCCAAAAGGATGTTCGGAATGGTGTTTACCACAAAAGCCAGGAGCAGCCTTCCTCCAGCTACTATATTTCTGGATATTCCCCGTACACCGAATCTGATGTTTATTACAATGGAGGATACGTTTATGAGAGTGATACAGAGGGGCAGTACAGTGTCAATCCTTCGTATCGCTCGTCGGCACATTACGGATACGACCGTTACAGGGAATTCAGGTCTTACAATGAGGATGAAGTGGACAGAGTACCGCACAACCCATACGCAACCCTACGGCTTCCAAGGAAGCAAGTTGCTAAAACGGAGCATATAACCAAAAACATTCACAAGGCCTTAGTAGCAGAGCATCTCCGTGGTTGGTACCAGCGTGCCTCTAGTCAAAAGGAACAGGGTCATTGCCTGCAGGCAGGCTTTGAGTCTGACAGAGGGTCTCAAAGGAGTTTGGGCTTTGCTGGTCTTCAGGTGCCGTGCTCTCCCAGCAGTCGGGTGTCGTCCTTCTCATCGGGTAATGTCTTATTGGTTTGATTCTAAGTGTTCTTTACATCCCTTCTGTTCATCAAATTCATCCCCTGTAATGAATGATATAAGCAAGGCTGAAAGGTAGATAAGGAACTCAACAGGATTTTTGTTTCTTTTGTTCTGTGCTTTGGAAGAATCTTACTTGCTTGTTGTCTTCTCTGGGTGAAACTTTTACTCTTTGTAAGCACAATAACCTAAAGCACAGAGAGCCTCATATTTCAGGCAGGAATGTCTACCAAGTAGAAGCAATGCACCCACCTGTCTGCTGTACACATGCAGCTGCTGTGTCACTGTCCAAAATACAGTGCAGTCAGCACCACTGAACAGTCTTTAATAAAGAGAGATTCCCTCACTTGGAATATTGCCCACATAGTTTTGCTCCCCATGGTGCTTGTAGATAGACAGTATTTTGTTCGTCAGCAGAGACTTAGAGATCAGTAATGAGAACTGTATAATTTCTCTCCTCTCCTTGGGCTGCAGAAAGATCTAATTGGCTGTACTGTTTTTTATTTTTAATTCCAGCATCTTCTGCAAACACTTCTGGGAACTGGCGGAACCCACTTGCACTGGGACTTTCAGATTATGATACATTATCTCATTCCTCTTTTGCCAGCTGTTATGGAAACGCTTATGGCAACCTTCCTTTGCAGAGCAGGTGAGTAAAAGGTTGAGATTTTCTGCCCCTCCTGCACTTTATAGGCTACTAAAACATCTGAAGCAAGCAGCTTGGTTTCAGAGGGCTGGGATAAGGAGTGGTTGTAGAATTGCCTTTTAAGAGGGTACCTTCTCCTTGTTGGCATAGATCAGCCTAACTGTTCCAGCAGCCTTCAGGGAAGGGGGATCAGGCATGGGGAAGAATGAGCTTCCCAGCTGATGCAGCCAAAGCCTCGCGCTCCCTGTAGTGGAGCTGGGCACAGCACCCTTCTCACCTCCCTTCAACCACACACCTGTGTGCTGCTGCTGCAAGGCAACACCGCCATCGCTCAACCCATTAATAAACCAAGCACCTCTTGCTTGGCAGAGCTCAGCCACCAACCTTGGCACGACTTGCTGCTGCTTGCAGCCTCCCTGGGTGCAGGGACTTTCCCGAGGACTGCAAGGAGCCCAGGATCCCACTGGGGCGTTACAGAAATGCATGCAGGACTCTTGCTGCTCCTGCTTTGTGGTTTTGCTCTGCCCCGGTGCTTGAACACCAATCGTCACCAGGGAGAACAGCAGCTGCCTGTCCCAGAAGTGGCACAGATGCTGCCATGTCTCAGTGCCACCATGCTAAGCACAGCCAGCTGTAGTGTAAGTACTGAGCATGTGTGTGCCCTGCACCAGGGGGTTGTGGTTTGTGCTTGTGCCAGGCTGCCTCGCAGGAAAGGTCTGCCTTGTTCGTCTGTTTAGGAAGAAGCTGAAGCGTAAGGAAAGATGCAAAGGCTTTTGCTGCGTCCTTGTTGCTAAGCTGAATGCCTTGTTGTTTTGATTGCAGTGATTTAATTTAAGAGTGCTGTTGGTACTAATTACTTAACTTTCTATAACTGAGCTTTGAAATCTGTGTATTTTGGCAGCTTTTTCTGAGTGTTTTTTCTGATAATTTTTTACATTCTTGATCATTTGGCCAATCATTAATCCGTGGAGTTTTTTTGTATTTCAATGTGATTATGGCAGACGATACGTTCCGTACTCCTGACAACTTTGAGCAACAGTGATCTTGTTGCAAACATCTAGCACAAAGCCTGGGGTTTGCATTTGGATCCAAATGTTGCCAGGGTGCACTCACAGCATCCACAGCTCCTTCCAGCCTATGGGGCTACCGTGTGCTCGTGCCCACTGCACTGAGGCAATGGGCACTTGGGGCTGTGGGGAGGGTGGGAGCTCCTGCTTATCCATGGTGCTCTGTCTCTTACAGAGTGTACCCGGAGCCAAGCCAACTGGGCGGTGATGAGGAGAACCAGCTGGAGGAAGACTTGCACAACAGCGAGCAGAGGTTGTTCTGGCATGAGGATTCCAAACCTGGGACACTCGTGTAGACCGCCCACAGCTCTGCATTCGTACCCTTGCGTGCCTTGCACAAAATTCTGTTACTCCGAAGGAGATCTTGGGTGCACCTTCCAGACCAACGTCGCCGGGAATTAAGAAACTCAGCATTCAGAGGGATTGTAGCAAAATGACAAAGTCTTACCAAGAACGGCGTTTCTTTCTGAATCCACGTCGCCTCCAAGAGCAAGGGCAAGCCACAACTGAATCTATGACAAGATGCAGCACTTGGTTGGAGTATTTATGTTCAACGAGCACTTTTGTGGAATGGTTGGAAGGTTTTGAAAGCAAACCTCAGAAAAAATAAATGTGAAAAGGAAACATAGAAAAAGCAGGAATTCTAGGAGCACAATTCTGATGTCCAGAAGAAGAACAAATGGGAATTTCTTCCGCCGTGGCTTGTGAGAACCTGGAAGGACTTTCATAAGCTGATGAAGGATTGATTCTGTGTGTGTGAATGAGACAAAGGGTGATTTGATCAGTATTGGAACATTACTTGAAGGAAGGTTGGATTTTTTGTTGTTGTTACAGAGGTTTGAATGAATTTATCTGTTTTTGGGGTGTCGTTAAGAGTGATTGTTAGCACCGCAAAGGAGTTCTGGGAAGAAAAGAATGAGCTGTCACAGTATGTCACCAAAAACTCCGGGTTGTGGGTTTGGGAAGCAGAGGAGTCTGCTCCTCCCCGTGATGAAGCGTCACAAACAACCTCACTGTCTGACCTCTCCGTGGTACAACCTCACTGGGGGCAGGCAGACCCCATCATTGCTGGGTGGCAGCTCCACACTGCTCAGCCATAGCAAATCAAGGATGGAAATGGGGAGTTCTGCCTGGCACAGGAGCAACGTGACATAACGGCCAGTATTGTAGGGTGGATGCCAACACAGCCAGCCCAGTGGGTGCCTTACAACGAGGGGCATTAGCATTGCACCGCGCTCACCTGCACTGCCTGCTGTGCTGCGGAGTCACCAAGTGACAGAACAGCATTTTTACAAAACCACGTGTCTAGGAAAGAGTGCGACTGCAGTCTTGGTCTGAGAGAGGGATAAACCTACCTCATATCATCCACCTGTAGGAACAAGTTAGCATGGGTTCACTTGTGTGATTGATGACTCATCTGCATACTGTAAAATCTCTCTCCTGTCTCAGCTGTGTGTGCTTCGGGATCCCATATGATGGTGCTCTTCTTTCTTTTATACAAAGGATTAGTAACTCCCTGTTCATATTGTGAATAGAAAGGTTTCTGATACACTTTTTTGACGTTTTTTACCAATATTCCAGAGCATGTAATATATACAGAAAGACACACTTGTTAAGCTGGTACTTAGTCGTTTGTATTAGAGTCACAATTGGGAATTGAACAAACAAACAAAAAAAAAAACAAAATAAAAAATAACTTATTTCCTTGGTTTTACATATTTGTATAGCCTTCTAGAAATACGAAAGCTCTTTTTTGCTTATTCTTTTACTACTTACGGATTTTTAGACCTATTATTTTGTATAGGTCAATAAACTGCAAAGTGTGCTACCAAAACCTCTTCGGCATTTCTCCTGTTTCTCTTTGAGGTGTCTTTGCTTGAGTGCCTGGGAGAGTGCAGTATGTGGTGGCATATCCAGGTTTAGGAGTACAAGAGTGAGTCAGCCTGGTCTGATGGCCTATGTGTCCTATTGTTGCATTTCTCCTGGTAGTTCTGGAGCCTTTTCTGTTGCCAAATTTGGCTCACTGAGGGCGTGCTTGCAGCAAGCAGCTGCATGGCTTGGGATCCATTGCCCCGTGAGGAACAAATGCTGTCCCTGCACTCATGAATGCAGTTCATCAGCACTCATAAAGGGTTTTCATTTTAAAAAAGGACGAGATGTGCTTCCCATTTCAAGCATTGTTTAGGTTCCTTTATTTCAATGCTGTAGCCATTATGTTTTGTGTGGGCTTTTCCCTTCCTTTGCCCTTCCCTTTCCCCTTCCTGTGCTTAGCCTGATGTGCCCATGTTGGCACAGGGCTGGCACCCAGCTGCTGAGATCGGGGTGGTTTGGGGTGACTTGGGATGGTGTGTTGAGAACGTGGGATTTGCAGGTGGCTTCAAGTGGAGTCCATCCACCATCTATAGAGCATGAAACCTCCAGGGCTGGATTTCAGCAACCTCTCATGGGGACAAGCCAGAGAGCACAGGGCCTTCTGGCCAGCAGGCAGCCAGGTTTTGCTGCCATACCCCTTTGGGCTATCAGACTTCCCAACCTGCTGAGCTCTGCTATGCTGCTTAGGTGCACGGCTGTTGTGGCACCAGGTCCGCATAGCACATCTGAAAAGGTAACGATGATGTGGTTGTAACTGTTACCGTATTTGTTCAAATGCGAAATTCAAATGACCCGGGCTTTGTTTGACGTGCTGCCTCAACTGGTGCAACTTTTCCGCAGGGTGAGCAGGGACACCTAGCGACCAACCAGTGCCACTGAAGAGAGGAGCCTTCCCAGCCCCGAGGTCCTTAAGAATTGGTGTTTGCTGCCATCCGGAGCAAAGCCAGGACACGAACAGCGTGACACACCGAGGTGAAACGCTCGCGGACACCTGGTGGTCTCGGGTTCGTTCTGTGCTGGGGGGGGGGAACTCCACTTCCTAAGGGATGTCCTTATCTAGCTGCAAACAGAAATTTCCTGGAGTGGCTTTCAGGTTGTTTTGGGCACTCTTTGCAGCTATTTGAGGTAAGAACAATGGGGGAAAAAAAGAGTCTTGTTTTATTCTGTAAATATGCAAAGGCATAAACAGTTCCATGTGCTCATTCACGGTGCTCTGGTGCTGGCATAGGGCAGAAGCTCTAATCTGGATGCAGCCCAACTTGTCCCATTTCATGCAGTTTTCATTGTTAACAATTTAACATTTGCTTCAGTGTGAGTGGGGTAAGTGCAGATATGGATGCTGTCTGTTTCACCAAGTCGTGGAATGATGGGCTTCATCCTGGCACAGTAAATGCAGCCAGGGTATGGATGGGGCTGTGCCTGGCTTCTATCTGCATTTTCAGGCACAAGCCCAGCTGAGCTTCCCAAAACCACTCTCCAAATCTCCAAGCACTACTGTGACACCAGTGGATGCAGATGGTGACATCTTGGTGCACTGCTCCTGCCAGACCTTCACTTCTCAGCTGTTAGATGTGGATTTGGGACCACATGGGGTCATGTCCCAGGGCAGGGCCATTATCTCCAAGCCCTAATGCTGAAAGTAAAGCTGATGTGACATTCCCATTCCCTGCTTGGAATAAGGGATGGTGTAGGCAGTGGTTGGTGCTGGTAGTGCAGGGGGACATGGAGACAGTAGGGTCCTTGTCAAAGAGTGATGAAACCTTAGCCAAGGAGAAGCTTCTCATCCTCCATCCAGCTTCTTTATCCGTGTCACCATAAATCCCTTAGCAAGCCCTTGACTTCTGAGTGATGTTCACCCTCTCCCAAGGCTCAGCAGCATGCGTCTCAGTTTCTAGTTCATGGTTGGGGTGCCATCAAAGAGCTGCAGGCAGAGAAGAGTTTGCAGCCAGCAGGGGCTCAGCTGGAGTAACTCAAGAAGCAGCCTCCCACCTGTTCCTGGCCAGAGGTTAGGGCAGGACATGTGCAGAACCCATCACGTAGCCCCAGCAGCACTTCCCCTGGGCACGTTTTGGTGGCAGGGTGATACAGAGCGCGAGGCTGCGATAGGTTTGTTTGCCATGAAATGCAGATACACCCCTGTGTTTGAAGCAAAGGTGACATTGCTACCCAAAAGGACTTCAGATTCTGATATCTGATCTGCTGGCTCATTGATTCTTTTCATTGTCTGGTTTGTGTTGAATTCAGCAGTTCAGCTTGAAGAGGAGATCACTCATTTGGGAGATTATGATGATGGTGTTCCTCTTCCAAGAGCCCTTTGTGCTTATCACAGTTTTGATCAGACAGCACTGACATGCATCGTTGGAGGTAGGTTATACATTTGGCAAGGAAGGCAGAAGATATTGTAAAACTTAATTTTATC
The DNA here is from genome assembly GCF_987193195.1 of Phasianus colchicus. Taxonomy (NCBI): domain Eukaryota; kingdom Metazoa; phylum Chordata; class Aves; order Galliformes; family Phasianidae; genus Phasianus; species Phasianus colchicus. Next base: position 16,260,600 of record NC_143446.1, on the reverse strand, counting down.
TGCTTGTTGTAGGGTGGGGCTTTTGTCGCTCTTGAGGCTCTGCCACACAAAGGTGGAGAGGATGTGAGATGTGATAACATTGCCAGTGGTGCAGAGCACATCACCTGCTTGGGACCAACAGCTGGCATGGACCTCTGCTTGCTGCCCGTGGGGATTGGGCAGGTTATTGTCAAATGGTTTCAAACAGATGAAATGGTTCAGGAAGTGGCAACTGATGATTTCATCATCCCCCATGTGAGCTGGTGTTGGACGTGATGGCACTTCCTTGCCTTGCAGGTGTCACTGTGGGGTACTGGGACCCTGCTTGGCACTGAAATTTGCCCTTTTTATTTCCTGCCATTGTCCAGTTCCCCTGCACTCCTTTCTCCCTCTGCTCACAATCTCATTTTTGTTTCCCTGCAATAAGAATCATGGACGATGGCACTGGTGCTGTCTTATGGCACAATGAGGACTTGGTTCAGCTGCTCTCAGCCTTTTCTGAATGTGGAAAGTGCAAAACAAATACATAATAAATCTTTCTGGTTATGTCTTGGGACAGCTTGTAGCAACCAAGCCTCTTCACATCAGGTCCCTGTCCCTCTGCTTTACCCCAGAGCTCCACTTCACAGCTCCCCCTCAAGCACCTAGAGCACATGCCTCAAAAGCCAGATATCACTGCTGTATTTAAGCAGCAAACTCAATCTGATCATATAGCTGTAACCACTTGGAGGTGTGCGGGGTGTTTTTTTTTCCCTGGTGACTTTCCCACAGGGTTTCTCTCCACGATTGCTCTCGTTACTCAGCGGTTGTTATTGTTCAGGTCCCCATCATCTGACCCGTTATAATCCCCATATTGCATTACAGGGATTGCTGCACATTCTTGGTGTATGCCTCTGTTGGTCAATTTTAGACTGCCCCATCGAGCTTATGAGTTTCTTAAAAGCAATGCATGGTTATGTTACACAGGCACATTCTCTGACTGTTTTCCACTTAATGCCTTGGCACTGGGAAATGGCATGCATCAGTAGCAAAGGGAAATAAATATGTGGGTTTTATTAGCAAAAAAAATGACAGCCAGCATTATAGAAATTCCTTTCAAGTATTTGGCATCAGCACGTGTGCCTTAAATACAGAATAAATTTGAGGCACTTGAAGCATGGCTTGATGGCCTGCTTAGTGTCAAGTCATGACACAGGAGTCAACTCCTCTCGATAGTTAAAAACTTGCCAACCTTTTTGCTTTCGAGACAGATATGCTGGAAGGCTCGAAAAACGTGCACAAAAGAGAAAAGCCATTTATGTAGAACCATCCTAAGTTTCATGCAAGAATCCATCTGCATATAACTGCTTGAACAGTAAGGAAGAACTACGAATTGTTCATTAGAAGTGCAGTCGTCTTTTCTTTCCTATCAGCTCAGTAAGAGTTCGTTCCTTTTATTTAACACCTCTTATATCCCTACATCTCATGCAGTAGCTCGTTAGTGCTGGGAATCTCAAGCAAGTGTCAAATTGGCATGAAATAATGAGTGCTACTGTTGGAAGTGTCTTTCCTCTTTCATCCATTGTGATGGCATTAGGGAGGATTTTGGACAGCTCTCACGGAAATGTCTGCAAAATGTTATTGAGAAGAGGAGTTGGGTTCTGCCTTGGAAAGAACTTCTAGATTTGGTCTTAAGAATGGTTTCAGCCCGAAGGGTTGCCTTAACGTGCTGTTTCCAGTACACCAAAACACTAAGCAACGTGTTAGAAAAGGAAGTGGATCCCGTACTCAATGTAATTTATGGAGGAGACCTAAAGTAGGCAAAATGTGATACCCACTTTGGAAATCTGTGGGATTAGCACCTGTGCCACTGGGAGAGGTGTCACTGGGCAGCCTTTGCCCTGTGCCCATGGAGAAGGCACTGCTCCCAGAGGTGTAGTGTTTCCTAGCAGCAGTATTGACAAATGATATATTTCTACTTAGAAGAAAGCTTGCTTTTTAAATCCCTATCAGTGTTCTCAGTATCCCTGTTTTCCATCTCGAGAGGCCTTCATGGGCTGACCCTACTTAACTCAGCAGATCTGGCAAGACCAGGGCCCAAGATGGGCCTGGCTGCAGATGGTGGAAATACAAGAAGGTGGCCAGGGACTTTATTTACAGTCAAGAAATTAGCAAGCGATTTGTAACCACTGAATAGACAGCTTCTGTGACCCAAACAGCATCGTTTGGGTGAATAACATACCGGCTACTGGAGCGCATTGATTTATTTGATAACATCAGGAAACCATTTATGGACTCTATTATGGACAGCATTTGCTGGAGGTTAGAGCTGCAGAGCAGATAGATTGATGTGTGGGTCTGCTGTTGTGCTTGCTACTGCATAATATAAAATAAGGATGGCCCCTGAAATACCGAAGGGGCAAACAGAAGCGTTATGTACTTGGCTTGATTTATTTTTATTTTTACGTTTGCCATTTATTTGATTCTTAAATTTTTGAATTCTTCGCAGTGGTGTACCAACCTGTGGTTTATGGCTTTTTAATTGGACACCATGGTTCTTGTTACAGAACTCATCAGCAAGAGGCCCCATCTCACAGACGTGGTTTTTCTGATGACAGAGTCTAGTAGAACATAACTGGGACTGGGCTCCAACCCACTGGGACTTGGGTTTCACAACTTCTCACCTGTGGCTTCTTTCCGATGAAAGATACTTTCACAGTTATAAGCTGAGGACTTGACTTGATGGCCTCTGAAATGACAATTTGAAGTAGGAAAAGGATGAACCTGAGTTGCGTTTTTCAGCCAATATCTGGTGACAATATGAGTAACATCCATGACAGAGAGAGGCCAGTGGGGATGTATGTAGAGGGGCAATGCATTGCTCCTGGGCAGGATGTGATGTGCTGGGGAACACTCACTATTAGGAGAGGGGATGGACTCGGCCTCAACTGGATGTGATATGTTTTGTGTTGACCACTGGCTGCCTCTGCCCATCTCAGGAGCTTTGTCTTACCGGGATCTAGCACTTGGGAGAGCCTGTAGGTCATGTAGCAGGTGACCTTGCATCAGTCCCCCTGCAATTTTCAGGTTTTAGGATCTCACTAAAGGTGGTGAAATCCCCTTGCTGTCCTCAGTCCTGTTTTTGAGACACCTGGATGTAATGGATACAGACACCTCATGTAATTATACAAAAAAATAATTTCAATACAGAGCTCCCCCAGGCACCTTGCAGGTAGCATCAATTCCACCCATGGGCTGGGGGAAATCCATGCACAGAAAGTAGCACTGAATTCCCCTAGAAAACGACCATCTCCTCTGGATCTCAATGGGGGACGCACCAGCTGCACTGAAATGTCAGAAGGGTTTGCACAGCTGACACGTTGCTGAAAATGGAGCATGGCAGCATCTCCATAAATTCTCTTTATCCAGCCAAGTGCAGCTTAATATAGACTTAGAGGTGCTGCCCGTCTGCTGCACTGCGACCGAGAGCTGCCGCCGCTCATGACCAAAAGACAAAGTCATCGATTTAACCCAATGAGCTACTGCTAGGGGGGAAAAAATCCCAAATTTATCTTTCTCTTTAGTTTTATAAAGTAACAGGGGAAGGAGGGAACGAGCAAAAATGTCTGAACTCGGCCAAACGTCTGACGAAGATGTGTCCCCCGAGGACATCAACGAAGATGAAATCCTGGCCAACCTCTCCCCTGAGGAGCTGAAGGAGCTGCAGAGCGAGATGGAGGTGATGGCCCCTGACCCTGAGCTCCCCACAGGAATGATACAGAGGGATCAGACAGAGAAGCCCCCAACGGGCAGCTTTGACCACCGCTCCCTAGTGGACTACCTGTACTGGCAAAAGGCGTCCCGGCGCATGCTTGAGGATGAGAGAGTTCCCGTCACCCTCCTGCCCTCTGAGGTAACCAGCAAAAAATCACACCTATCTTTTGTGTATCTGCTATGGGATCTGTTTTGTAGTTGCAGTACTGTGTGTCTGCTATGGGATCTGTTTTGTAGTTGCAATACCTTAATATACCCCTGCTTCCATTCTTTGTTAGAATGGTACAGTACAAGCCATGAGTTTAAATGGCTTAAAAGCCTCATTAATGTCAGGATCCAGCTTGGACTGGTATAAAAGTTTATATTTAGATGTTTTCCTAAATCTTTATTTGTGGTTTTCAGCAGAAGAATATCCTAATGCTGTTTCAATAAAGCAAACCACTGAGAAACTCTCAGAAAATCAATCTGGAGGATATAAGACATCGGTTTGGCTTTGCACATTGATTGACATCATATTGCTTTTCCATGGAGCACTTATTTTAATGAGTATGTTCAGTGTAATCATCGGCAGAATTTAATGTCACGTTGGGGGGAAAAATCCTACAGACCATTTTTTCAATGTGAACATACAAAAACAGTTTGCAGGCATGCAAACTCCATGAACTGGTCCCATCCTTTTCAATGCAGTCCTTAACTTTGTTGTACTATCCGTATAATTTGAATAGAGGCTAAGGTCACACTTGGGTATTTGTCAGTGTTTTGTGGCACTTGACAAGGAAATGATAAAAATAACACCAAATCCAGAAGTAGATTAGGATCAGAGTTCCTTAATCCCCAGAAGGGTTTCAGGACCACCTTAATGTAGCATTAAATCCATCCAGGATTTATTGGTCAATGTTCTTAAAGGGCAAAGATGAGAAATTTGCCTACAGCCACTTTCAGAGCAATTGTCCTTTCATTCCATACCAATCCAGCACACTGACTTTCAGGCAATGGCACTTTTCAGTGTTGTTATTCTATAGTGGACACAGAGGTATGAAAATACTGCCATTTCATTATTTTAGCACAAGGTTAATGTTATTTTGCCTGTTTCTGTCTCCTGCAGAGAATGACTGCAGAGGAGATGGGAGACAGTGGTGGCAGGAGGGGGCCTGAGGCTGATGGGAAAGAGCGGCACTACAAAAATGAGAGCGTGTCACATGCAGTAACACAGCCTGGGGAGATGAACAGAGATGGAAGCAGTGAGGAGAGAGAGGAGGAGGAGGAAGAGGAAGAGGACGAAAGTGAAGAGGAGGAAGATGAGAGTGAGTCAGAAACAAAGGAAACTTGTGTTAATGAAAACCATCACAGTGATCAAACAAGCAAGCAACCAGGTACGGAATCAGGGGAAACCACAGAAAAGTCAGATGAAAATGAAAAGAAAATCTCAAAATTGAACATCCCCAAAAAGTTAGCACTGGATACCAGCTTCATGAAGCTCAGTGCCAGGCCATCAGGAAATCAAACCAACTTAGAAGAGAGCTTGGAGAAAGTCCGAAAAAACAATCCAGAGATGAAGGAGCTCAACCTGAACAACATAGAGAACATCCCCAAAGAAATGCTGATAGACTTTGTCAATGCGATGAAGAAGAATAAGAACATAAAAACGTTCAGCTTGGCCAACGTGGGAGCCGATGACAGTGTTGCATTTGCACTGGCCAATATGCTGCGTGAGAACAGGAGCATCACCACGCTCAACATCGACTCCAACTTCATCTCTGGGAAGGGCGTTGTGGCCATCATGAGGTGCCTGCAGTACAACGAGATGCTGACGGAGTTCCGCTTCCACAACCAGAGGAGCATGCTGGGCCACCAGGCCGAGATGGAGATCGCCAGGCTGCTGAAGGCCAACAACACCCTGCTGAAAATGGGCTACCACTTCGAGCTGCCAGGGCCCAGGATGGTGGTGACCAACCTGCTGAGCAGGAACCTGGATAAGCAGAGGCAGAAGAGGCAGGAAGGGCAAAGGCAGCAGCAAATGAAAGAGCAGAGAGAGCTAATCACCATGCTGGAGAACGGACTGGGCTTGCCACCTGGGATGTGGGAGATGCTGGGGGGGCCGCTGTCCCAGCCCAGGCCGCAGGAAGCTCCCCCAGCACCCAAACCACCCATCCCCACCTCAGCGCCTCAGGGACGGGGGAAGGAAAGCACACGACCTGCAGCTCCTGAGCAGCCGCGTGGGGCTGAGCCCAGTTTCAGGGTGATCAAGCTGAAGAAGATCCAGCGCAAACCCGCTGTGCCCAAGTATGTAGAGCCCACTGAGAAAACCAACCTCAAGGATGTGATCAAGACCCTGAAGCCGATCCCGAGGAGAAGGCCCCCTCCTCTCGTCGAGATAACACCACGAGATCAGCTGCTGAATGACATTCGTCAGAGCAACGTCGCGTACCTCAAACCGGTGAGTGTTTAGCAGAGGAGGGGATTGTGTTCTAGAGCTGCTATTTTCATAGAATCATTAAAGTTGGGAAAGACCTCTAAGATCACCAAGTCCAACCCCAACCCACCCCCACTGTGCCCACTGATCACATCCCTCAGTGCCAAATCTCCACGGTTCTTGAACAACTCCAGAGATGGTGAGCCACCCCCACCTTACTGGGCAGGCTGTGCCACTGCATCACTGCTCTTTCTGAGATTTTTGCTAACATCAAACCTGAACCTCTCCTGGTCCATCTTAAAGCCATTTCCTCTCATCCTAGTCTTTACCCATCAGCACAACAGTGGGACTTCCAAGCACATCCCTAGCTGTGTGCAGTTATTCTATGGCATCCACTGGGGGGATGCCCCAGCATCACCAGAGCCCCACTGCCTTTTTGGCTTTTATTTTGCGCCATCATATGGCAAAAGTAATTAGTGAAATCCCAATGATAGGTGTGGGATTTTAACCTTTTGTTCCACAGTAATAAAGGTAAATAAAAAGGAAATTCTGCTGGGGGCAGACAAACTCAGAGGAACTCAATGCTAATGTGCTGGTAATCATATATTAATTATTATAATATGCAAATGCTCTTATAAGATCGGGGATACAACAGGCTTTTTTCCACAGAATTCATTTAATCTGTCCTTAGGTCCCCATTAAAAAAACATGCTGAAGCCCTGCTATTGTTATTATTTTCTATAGCAGTGATGGTGCAAAGACCCCCTACAATCTATTTTCCATGGGTCTGAGCCTGCACCTTACATTTTGAATTATAACAGCAGGATGGGTAAAAGATGCTTTTTCTTGGTTGCCTACGTATGATTTTAGAGCTGCATAAAAGCATCTCAGGTAAAATAGTTAATCCTGTGCTCTACTGATTTTCTAAAAAAACGTACAAATTATGGATTTGGGTTTTGTTGCTCATTCTTATTCTGTTTTAAGAAGTCGCTAAGATGCTGGAAGGAGAATCAGGGGCCAAATTCACCCAAGGCACCTGAAGGTGTCTGTGCTGGTGCACACAGAGCCTGGTGACCTGATGATGGGAACCATTGCCCCAGGAAGCTTCTGATTTTTTGGCTTCCCTATAACATTGCATTACTTTGCATTGCACCTTTATTCAAGGAAAATTGAAAGCATTTCAAAATGTGTGTAGCTAGTGATGTTGATGCCTCTGTTTGTGTTGCTAAGTTCTGAGGAAGAGGAGAGAAAATCCTTTGCAAATAGAAATGATCAATAGTATTTCGTAATTAATATGTTGCTTAATATTGACCCTTTTATACAGCGGGGGACACTTTGCTTTCATTTGTCTGCACAGAAGTAACTATTCCCTCAGTAATTTCAGGCAGTGTCTTGTCCTGAAATATCAGAAGGGATCAGCCCTGCAGTGACCTTGAACCCTAATGGCTTTCTATTGGCACAGCCCTAATCCACACCCTCCCCCCACCCAAAATCCCAGACAGACGTTAACAGCCAAGGGCTGTGGGATTTGTTGCTGTTTGCTCTCCCAGAGCTGCTCTTTGTCTGAGCTTGGGAGCCATGTCCGGATGCTTGGGTAACCCGGAAAGATAAAACAAAGGACACTTGTGCTGATTTTTGTTGATCCACCTAGTATCAGGCCAAATGGCTTGGATTTAGGGCATCGGGGTTTTATTCTTATCTGCTCATGTGATTTTGGTAACTGCTTTTCTGCCTTGATATCCTCAGCTCTGCTATGTTTTACTGCCTGAGCCAACCTGGGTGTCCTTGCTCTCTTTCTGGGGGGAGGCTCATTGCTTGCAAAGTGATCTACTGGGCATTAAGCATCACAGACTGCAAGTGGGGAAGTGCAGACAGACCCGAATTCTTGATTGAACTCCTTGATGCTCCTTGCCGTTATGTTTCTGATCCTTTCACAGTTTCTGAAGGTTTGTATGTTTATGTTGAACTAAACTGCTTTGAGAAATTGCCTTTCCTTACAGTGTTTTTTATCCTTGTCCAGGTGCCATTACCAAAGCAGTTGGAGTGAGAGACCCAAAGAAAACAACTTGGAGCAAAGACTGTTCAACTTTTGCTTACAGTTGTTTCAGCAGAAGTTTTCTGCAGAACCCAGGTGGTGTATGTGACTCTTTGGGAACAAAGCTTGCAATATGCACTTCTCTCAGTGTGATGAAAAAGGCTGGCACGGGAAAAATCAGCACTAAGAGTTTCCATCAGGTATCAAAATCCCAGTGCCATCTGTCTGCCAAATGGATTCAAGGCTCCAGTTTGTTGTGGGAGGATTTCCTCAGAGACATCAATAACCTTAAGTCTTTCTAGTTTGTCAGTAAACTATTTTGCTTCCATGTTGTCCTTCTGCTGTCCAATTCTGCAGGAACACGCTGTGCTTTAGCTTATCTTTCTTTTCACACACATGCTCCTTGATTATTCTCTTGTCCATAAGAAAAACATTTGGTTTCTATGTAAACAGCTTTATTTTTTAGGCTAAGGAAATGAATGAAATAAAAGCTTTCTCCATAAAAAATGTGCAGCACATCCATGGCTTGTAAGAAGCTTGCAGAACAGAATGCACTCTGCTGCATTCATATTTCAAGCCAGTGTATTTCCTAACAGTCCAGCTGGTCTCATACCTGACCAGCATGTAAAAGATGATGCCATGCTGTTCAGAGAGCTGTAATCTTAATTCCACGTAATTCACCCCTGGATCAGGCTCCACACCACCCCCATCTTGGGGTGCACCAAAACGCCGTTGCCAACCTCTCTCATGCTGCTCTCAAGCATCTGGAGGATGAGCCCTAACCCTCTCTCTGTAACTTGAAAAGCTTATTTTTACTTTAATACTGTTGTGACATTTTTTTCTCCTCCCCTTTTTTAATCGCATCAGATGGTTTTGCTGCAAGACTTTTCTACAGCAGCTACAAGTCATTTTCCTGTGGAATACAGCCATATGAGATCAGCTTTTTCTCTTTTTTTTTCTTTCTTTTTTCCCCTGAGTTGCTGGAAGCTATAAAGATTATTCCTGTAAAATCACCCTTGATCCACTCCTCTCCTCCCAGCCAAGCCTTCCCCTTTGCTAACATTCACCTCCTCTGCCTTCCTGTGGCTGATCCACTCGCTCAGTACGCCTACTTTGCAGCTCGTGGCAGCCCTTCCTGCAGGTCAGTCTCTCCTTGCTGCCTACGACTGTTTGCAATGGTACTCTGGCAGCTAAATCCTAGTGCTGCCCAGGGCATGGCTCCCAGTAACCTTAGAAGCAGGCAGAAATCCCTCCCAGGTAATTAGAAGAAATGTAAAATCGCAGTTAAGCAGTTACATAAGAGACTGAAACAACGTGAACAAATGCTTACATGTTGCACTTCTGCAGACAGGCTTTTGTAAGGATGCAAGAGTGAGGCTGCACCATTCCTGCAGCTCACAAACAGCTCTCTCATGACTCAGCAGCATGAATAGAGACAGCAATCAAAACCAGAATTCATCACAAGCACTGTCTCATGGCATGAGTGGTAGGGTGACCACAGCTGTCCCACCACCACCTCACTGAGGTCACCAGCTGTGAAGACATCCACAAGCTGAGGTTAGAGTCACATTTCCCAACCTGAAAGAAATACACTCAGTAATCACCATTAGAGTTTATTTTTCTTCATAACTGTGCAGTTTTTTAAAATTCTACAGTAATGATGAAGTCATAGGCTACTACTTTTAAGTGTGGAAACAGTTTTCAGAAACAAAGACCATGCGCTACATGTGAGGAACAGGCCATTGACTCTCCAGCTGGAATTATTTTCAATAAATACTGATCACTTTAACACTTAAATGGAATGACGTGTTCAGATTTCTACACAGCTCACTATGAAAACAGCATGGTAAGTTACATAAAAGCTTCAACCGTAAGGATGTTTGCTTTATTGTTATACTAATTACTTTGTTAGAAAAAGAGAAATGCAAGAATATTTTAATGGAGTGTCACCTGGACAACGTTTTTTCCCATTATATTCTGCAAGCTGCTATTAGCAAGACAATTCCATCAGAGCTGGTAATTAAGTTAAAATATATATAAAAGAATCCCACACATCACTGTCAGGAGTTGTTACAGGCAAGTGTCCGTATGAATTTGGAATGGGTATTCAATAACTGTATCTTGACATTTATTGCTTTTACTCATAAACCTGAAACCCAGTTTATTCTTTTGAAGACTGTCAGCACTAAAGTCAGTGAAGTGCAAATTTTACTTCTATGTTTGCATTCTGCTTAAGGAAAAAACCCAAACAAAGCACACATGAAAACACACATACACCTTCATCTACAAAACAGCTGATACAGAATAAAGCAGAACAAGGTAAGTCCTAAAGTAGCAGTGTTTAAAAACATCAATAGGGTAGAAATGTAACTCATCTAGCTTATCCAAAAACTTTTTTCCTCCCATGTTTGGGTTTAGTTACATGAGGAAGTTCTGCCTCTCTTGCAGAGAAGAGCAACTTCTAGAGATCAACAGAATGAAGATTTCAGGGAGCACAAAGGTATGTTTCATTGGAACTGAGAGGCACGGTGCCATATATACTCTTCATGCTTAGATCTATTTAGACTGTTCCCCAGCTACCAAAGGAGGAATGTGAGGTGAGGACAGAACCCATATTGGTTACAGGTATTGCACAGTTTTACCACTTGCCAGTTAGGCTAGCAATGTGGTCTCAATACAAGACCACTGGAGTTAGGGGTTTAGAGGATGCAAGAGATACATACTTTCAATACATTCCAGCTCACCTTGAAGACTGCCAGCATGAGGGTGCTACACAGCATAACAAACTGGCTAAACTGCCATCTTGGAGAACTGAGATGAAAGGAGTGTTACTCTCACTAACAGACAAATTTGTTGCAAGACATTTAAGAGACTGCATTCTGTAGGTTTCCATCTCTTCTCCCTTTATCCCCCCAGGAAGAAGAGACAAGCAAATATGTTTAAGTCGGTATTTGTGTAAACACCAGAACATTTAATTATACAACAAAAAAAGTTACTCTTTTAATATTCATAGAGGAGCCCTGAATTCCTTGGAATACTGTATCCTGCAATTATTAATCTGTACCACACGTGCATTTCTTGTTTTGTACACAAACTGAAAGCAAGCTTGAACAATAGTAAATAGCAATTACACTCTTGCAACAGGTAAAAACACCACATTGCAGTTGCTTACTCCTTTACTTTAGATATGTAGTCAGCCAGTTTGTTGATACTATCTTCCTGCTGTTCTAGAGCATCCAGTATGATACCCATTGGGGTCTTCTTCAAACCTATTTCTTCCTTTTTGTTCTCCAGCTTGTTCTTTATGCTCCGGAGCCTCAGAGAAGCATGGATAAACATCACTGCACAACAAAAACACGTTTATTAATCAGTAATGCCCAATGAATGCATCACCTGGAAGAAGATCTCTGAATGACTGCTTCAGTAACTGCAAGTATCTATTTAATAATAATAATACTCAAGATGACTTGTGATGTTTTACGTGCTCCCTTCCCCCAGTCTTGATTTTGCTTTGAGAGAACTTAAATAGAGAGTACAGCCATTAGCTGATTTAGTCTCTCGTGACTTATTTGAGAAAGCTCAGTTCAGCCCTCAGAGATAGCAAAAATACTTACAGAGGAGAGGAAGAGTGATTCCGAACATGAACACCATGACATCTCCCAAGTAGGAGATCAAGAAGTAGCTAGACAGCATGATGACTATCACAAACGTGGTTGGGTACTGCTTCTTCATCCTGCGAAGTATATCCTTGTTGTGTGACACCCACACAAAGCCCAGGAACACCAGGACCACCACGGTACCACCAATGAGCATATTCAGAGGACTCAGAAATCTGGGGAAAAAAGAAGAAAAAAAAATAAGAGACAAGGAAGTTTGTTTCAGAGCTTTTGTGAATTGTGTCCATGCAGCAAACATCCAGCTTGCTGGTATCTTTACTGCTAGGTAGATAAATAGCTATCTAAGTCATTAAGAAGTCAATTGCTGTTGCAAAAGTCTTTACTGACTTCTGATTTTTACCCCAAAGCAACTGAACAAGCAACCTTTAGCCATGAATTAGCATATTTAGATAATCTTTTTCTTTATGTTCTCTTCTTGAACACAGCTGAGGATAATGAGAATTTCTGCATCACATTAATAGACACATTTAGCACCAAACTGCCTCCCACCCAGGCTATCAATGCTTTTGCTTGACATCACACTCCAAGTCAACAAATCGCAACAGCTCACAGGCCCAATGATCAGTTACCCAAGGGGTCGATCTTCCCCCTGCACATTACCAAAACCAGGCTCAGCCTACATGTTCAGGTCAACTAGCTTTTATCATCTTGTCTGGATTTACAAAGGGCAAAACGTATGGGAAATGTTGAGTATAGAAAGTTACTTTACTGTTATTGCTCATGCCTTCGATGCTTACCAAATTTGGCATATGGTGTTTATGTCAAAATAAGCACGTGGAAGCAACTTACTGGCAATTTGCTATGGTAAGAAGGCAATGTCATTATGCCCAGCTACCTAAATTGCTTATAGTTATAGAAAAACTGCAGAAGATCTTAGAAAATAGCATAATACTGATACAAACTCTTACACTAATTCCCCTGCCAAACAAACATTAGATTCTGAGGTATCTTTAACTTAAACTGAAGTTATATTGTGTGGGTAGGTGACAGAAAAGGAAGATTTTTCCCCAGCAGGCATTACTCCTGAGAATACAGAACTGAAACAACTGGTAGAGCTTAGACTTTCAGCCCATTATTTCTTCTTTTAAGTGTATTTATATTTTGCTGTTCTGCATAGTGCTTTACCTCTGAATTATCCCTTTTCACGGTTTATACCTGTCTAAGGTTATTTTATGAACCTGCAGGAACTTACCACCATCAGCACGACACACGGAAGCCCAGTCCCAAGCAAATGTGTCTGAGAGTCAGATGGAACTGGACACGTGGGGTAAAGGTCTTGCAGGAAGAAGAGCCAGGCCTGGCAAAGGGGCGACTGCTGAGGTTTGTGTTCTATTATTGTTATTGGAGTTACCAAGCAAACCAAGCCACCAAGTGGATCAGCTCTGGACTATAAACAGCAAGTCCCTTTTTGGGACCAGGATGAGAACATCACCTGCTCCCAAGTATTTAAGAGGTTGCTTTGTCCTCAGTTTTCACTGATGACTCTGCTTAGCTTGTTTCTGTACTTGTACAAAAGCCAGGCTCAACTATATTTTACTTCTACCGAAATAAGCTGTGTGATATCCTGTGCATTCTGATTTACTTGCTTGTATTTGCAAAGCCCCAATTACACAGCAGCTGAGCGCTCTGAGCAGCTACCACAATGACAGCAGCATAACACTATTCCTGTAAAGCAGTAAAGATTTTCTGCCATAGACCTTGTAGTCAGACTTACTGTTGTAAAGTCATGGGCGCAATGACTCACCACTCTACCCCAGTGCTGAGGAGGATGCTATGGTTTGTGGTCTGTGCTTCATATCCGGCACAAGCTAAAGAAATCTCTTCCTGGACTGGCATGTCAACACTGTACCTGCAGTGCCAGAGAGCATTGCCCTAGAGAACAAAGAACCCCCAGAATGATTTCAGAGCCTGGCTCTAGACTCTGTAAGTCATTTGTGCCAACAGGAGACAGGAGAACTGGACAGAAAGAGATTAGAATCCAAACTAGTTCCCCACCTGCTTCTGCTACTCATGCTGAAGAGCCAGCATGGCTATTTGGAAATGGCGATAGGGCAGACTTGCTTGTTGCATCTGAGTCACTCCCTGCAGCCAGCCAGATTATATTTAGCTCTGAATCGTCAATCCTAAGTTTCCAGGCTGGAAAAAGTGAACAGTACTGCTCTGGAAAGAAATTAGCTTCATCTGTATTCCATTGTAGCTAAAGGAGGGTGACTCGTGACTGCACTACACTAGTGTCCTGTTTATATACATACAACTGGACATATGAGATTCTTAAAGCAGAAATCATCTCAGCATTGCTGCTAGTTTGGAGTAGAAATGGCCAGACTTACTTGGATTGTTCCTAAAAAGGTACTGAAAAAATAATCCTGGAAGGAACAAAGGGCCAGGCAGAGCTCCATGCTCCATGTGTCGGGTAAATATTCTCAACGCTTTGTCTTCCCCATCCTTCCTCTCATTCTTGTTACAGCTTCAGAAACTGCTGGTGAAAAGCAATCCCCCTATGTTTGTAAGGAAAAGACTGCAGACTCTTCTGCTCTATGCTCTTCCTGGTATTACATGGGTTCTGTGTTACTGACTTGCTGTCAGGGATGTGAAGAAAAAAAAAAAATTCAAAAGATCCCATTTTCTTGGGGAGAGTTAATTGAATTACATGTTTTCTCAAGTGGGCTGCATTCCAATGCTTACAAGGAAACAGTGAACATAAGTATCAAATGAAGTCATTCAGAGCCACACAAAAACAGATGGGGGATAGCAGTTGCCACTAAAAACTGGTATTCAAATTATCAGCCATGTGTCCACAGGCTTCAATATTGTTGATTACAGTACTGGATAGGGTGTCACATGTTAAGCTCCCCTCCACTGTTTGAATCGCCAAAAGAGCAAAATTCACAGCACTACCTAGAATTCTCCTAGATATTTATATATAGATATCTCTTCTCCAGCAGTGGCATTTTTTCAGGAGGTCAGATCTCCATTATGCAGCTTCATTCAGATCTGCTGGCACACTTCTCTCACTAGCATAACAGCTAAAGACTAAAAAGGAAAAAAACACAGGCATATTTTTTTAGAACACATATCTGGGGGAAAATGAGAGCTGTATAGCAACCCTAGCAATCCTCTTACAGTTGAACCATCAGCACTGATATTGGCCACATTTACATACAGATCGAGACACAGTATAAAACATTCATGGTCAGGCAAATAGGCTGGGAGTCTTTCAAAGCTGCTGAGACAAGGTAAGTGGGCAGCCATTAAGCATGTTATAAGATACTTTCTAAAAATAATTCTCTTTAGGAGGGATTTGTAAGACTCCCAAATACTTAAAAATGTAATGCATGGAACTATTAGCATGGCAGTGTTGTGGTAACTTGATTTTGGGCTGCTCAAATATCTTAAGGGAAGAAATACTCTTTGGGAGCTAAGGAAAAAAACTGCTCTCTCTCATTACACTGAAAGGAGAAAGTATGGCAGGACAGAGCAACATTTGGTGTGCAAACAACCTTGAGCTCAGAGCCTCCTAACAGGATGCTCTACTTTATTGCTCCCTCTGGCAGACAAGATGCAGCCCTGGTAGGATGCTGCAGCCTTCAAAACAGCAGGAACAAACTGGCAAGGAAAACTGTCACCTGGATTTAGTGCCACTGGTGTCTCAGGACAACAGTAAGTACCTGCAGTTACTCGTCTGCTACTGTAATTGCTTTGATATAGAGTAAAAAGAGGGGTGAAAAAAAAGAATAAATAGAAGAAACATTCTTTCTGTCTGCAGGCTCCAGGGACACAAACACTGTGCTGTGTCGACCAAGGCTTTGGGACACTGTATCAGTTGCAAGCCGTACCAGAAGATAGCAGAGGGGCTACTTACTGGTGTGGGAGGAGTACTGGTAACTATGTAGCTACATCTGACAGCAAAAACAGATTTTTTATTTTTTTAGTTTCCCGGATTCAGCCTCCCAGCAGCAGAGGTAACCACTAACTTGGAGAATTCACAGCTACAGCATAGGGAAAAAGAGCTAGACAAGACTCATCTTTTGCTCAAGGCAGAAAACCTCCAGCAGCACAAGCCCAGAAGTCCGCACACACTGGAAGCAGTGGGCAGGCAAGAGCACTTTCCTGCTTCCTTCCTCCTTTGTTTTAATCGAAACAACATTACAGACCAAGTTCTGCTTCTTCACTCCCCACACTTCTGGTTTGAGTGAGGTTACACAGCTCATCTGAAGTTAGCATGTAAGCCTATGAATGGTATGTTGTCCTCTGATTTGTCACTAACAAATCTGGACAGAGCCAGGTGACAGACCACAGCAGCCACAGGTTTAGCAAGGCTCCTTTACATACTGTTTCTCACTTAGGCTGCTTTCAGGACAGGAGTTGGAGTTCTTTCTGCAGAATTGCTGGATCTTTATGAAGTTTTTTATGTGTTTGTCCTTAAAATGAAGTTTTTATCCACTTCATGAAGTTACATAGCATTACATTGCAGCAGTAGGTTTTGGAGCAGTGTGTTGTACACTTCTGAGTATTTCATTAGGAATTACAGAAACTACAAATGAGCATTTTGCTGCTCTGCAATCCTTGTTCTCTTAAGGGAATTAACTACAAGGAAGTCAGCTCAGGCAGTGGTCTGGGGAGGAAAGAAAATAAAGAATTAAAAGAAAAACAAAAGGAAAAGACACCCACACACTTGTTCATTGCAGGGGTTGTGCAGATGGCCAGTAGATGTTTAAATGAGAAGAGTGCAAAACGAAAGCAACATTGAACTTCAGGCTCTGGAGAAGACACTGTGCCAAAGGATGCAGCACTCTGAAACCCATTACACTTTTTCATACTATCACTTCTGCACATACTATTTTTTAGCAAATGTGAGGCACCACAAGCCTAAAAGAAACATCAGTTTAAGTAGTTAGTTTGAACTGCAAGACAGAGGAGCCTTATCAGACTAGGAGGAAGTACAGGCAAACACTGCTTACCAGGCAGACTGATTGGTTGTGGGCTGTTGGGAGTGCTGTGCAGATATTCTTAAACTTAGTGCTTCCCACAGTCATAGAATCACTCAGGTTGGAAAAGACCTCAAAGATCATTGAGACCAACCACGACCCAGCTATAAGAATCCTGCGCTCACAGTAAGGTATTCCATATCATACAGAGATGTGGAGATGGTGATACATTGAAGAGGTCAGCTCTGGACAAGAGCACTACATTATGCCATGGCAATAAGCACTGCTGCCCAGAAATTTCTTGATAGCGCAAGCACAGTTTCCATCTCAGCCCAGCATTTACCACAGCTACCATACTATTACAGCAGCCAAAATATCATCTCTGCATTGAATGCCTGTATGCATAATTAAGATGGCTTAAGAACAGGTAGAGTTGGTCATGGGCAAAGTTTAGTTTTGAACACAGAGACCACTGCACTAACGGTTTCAGTAATCCTGCCTGTAGGCCTACACACAGTCCTGGAGTTCCTAAAAAGCCATGATTCATCACTTATCACCCAGGCCCACTAGAGGGTAAAGTGCAAGATTGCATCTTAGTCATCAATGTAAATTTAATTGGGATGCCTTTCTTGGCCTTTCTCCCAAAGCTACAGTCCAGCCAACAGAAAAATCTTTTATTAAAAAGAAATGGATAGCTTTTCTTTATTGAAGTTCTATCCTGTTTCCTCTACAGTTCTTCTCCCATTCTTCTACTTCAACGTTGGAAGAAGCAAGTTTGCCACATATCAAAGGCTCTAAGATGTGCAATAAAACAAATTCACTCCAGGTTCTTCACATCTGTAAATTTTCAGTATAGCAGGTTATTGTTTAATGCAAAGATACTAGAATTACAATTCTGGTATTAATCTCTGTCTTGTGTGGCTCTGCTCCCTACCACCACCTCAGCAAAATGGTGGGAAATAAATGGAAATGTATCACCATCCTTGATCTGATGTGAGATCAGAGAATAAAAGGGGGAAGGAATTTAGGAGTAAAAGCTGCTGCCATTCCAGTTTTCCAGATGAGGATAACAAAATTATTCACTTTTTTCCCCCCAGCTTTTTGGGACAGACGAGCTGTACTCCTGCCTTCAAGGGTTGCTTTAATTTACCTTCTTATTTAGAACTGGCTATGGTATTGCACTGCTAAATAAAGGTAGATAAAGACAGAAGATTAGATTCTCTCTACAGTGAGTAAGAGTCTAGAAGTCTCTTTACTAGTCTAATGATCTGCTACTGAGTTGAGTACAGTGTATGGATCTCCACCAAAATTAAGAAAATCTTCCATGCCAAACCCTTAGCCGATACGCAGTAAAAAGAAGAGAAAAGCAGGGTTCTCAGCCTTTCCTTTCACAAAGCACGGGACAAAACTCCCTGAGCCCAGAGGTTCTCCACTAACTCAGATGCTGGGTCAATAGCATCAGCAGCCCTAAAAAGTTACAGATTGCTTCATTAAAAAAAAAAAAAAAAAAAAAAAAAAAAAAAAAAAAAAGGATAGGAGGAAAAATGTAAGCCTCTGCAACATATATGATAAGATAAAATCCTGCCAAAACCAATCTGGCCTAGTGGCCAGACAATCCTCCAATTTAAGCATTTGCACATTATTTGCTGAGGAGCGTAGGAAATGTATTTCAAGTTTCCATTTTAAAAGCTCAATCATCACAGCCTCAGCTGCAACTCCTGACAAAGAGCTTCTAGATCTTAAAACAGTACTTAAAGAAGAGGCGCACAGGCTTTAATTCTAATAATGTTTAGCTTATTTCCCAATTCTCAATAGGGAAGATAGAGCTGACACGAGACGTGAAGGTCTCAGTCTCACAAAAACGGATGGGTGCTGTGCTTATTTCATATTAAAGGCTTTTCAATCTGCGCTAGGTCAGGAATAAGAAAGGCTTGTTCTGTCCCCTCGGCATAGGCTTAAAGCTGTAACAGAGAGCAGAATTTATCTCCTTATTCGTTGGAATTCAGAGTGAAGTTTTATCTCAGCTCGACAGCCACGCCGGGCAGACTTGAGGCAGGAAGCAGTGATCGCCTCAGAGCAGCCAGCGACATCCTGCACCCACCGCTGCTTTCTGCCGGGCACCCCGAAAAGAGCCGGGCTCCTTCAGCTCGGGCAGCCCGTGGGAAACAAAAGGCAGCTCCCAGATTTGCCAACCAGGAATTAAAAAGCACGTCCTAAGCAAGCCAGCCCCCACCCAACACACAGCAAGGGCGGCCGGACGTTTGGGCACATCGCTACCGCGCTGCCCCTCACCCCGCAGCCCCACCGCCTCCGGCTCACTGACCCCACGATGGCGACGACGACGGCGGCCACCATCAGATAGTTGGTCTGGTAGTAGAGCAGGTTGTTGACCACCCTGTTGTTCCATTTCGAGATGTCCTTGAAGTCGGGCCGGGCGAAACGATCGGAACCGGGGAAGAAGTCCTCCCAGGAGCGCAGCGGAGCCACCTGCACCTCCATGGCTGCTGCCCCCGCCCAGCCGCCGCGCAGGCCTCGGCTTCGTGGTACCGCCCCGGGGCGGCTCCGGGCCGCGGGGAAATGGGAAAAGAGAGCCGGGCACGCAGCAATCAGCGCAACCGGCACGGCGTAGGGATGCCGCGGTGCTTTCGTCACCGGCCGGCTGTACCGTTCTGTTTGTTGGTTCTGCGCAAACGTCGCGCGTTTGGTGCGTGATGAGAAGTCGGGTTGCTGCGCCCTGAAAGCGGGGCGGCACGCGGGTGGTGGCGGGGCGTCTGCAGCCCGGGCTGGCGGTGAGGACCCCGAATCCGGACAGCAGCTGCGATGATTCTAACTGCTCACACTAAAACATTTTCAGTGCCTTTACGCTTTGTTTCTCGTGGCTTGAACGCACACGCCTGGCACGGGTGTGTCCCGGCACGCCGGGTGCGGCTGCGATGTTTGTGGCAGCTTCTCAATCTGCAAAGCATTTGCATTCCTCAAAGTGCGCTCAGAGCCCGAGGCCACAGCCGCGATCTGCGCGAGCGCTGCGCGGCGGCTTCCCAGCTGCGCGCACAGACCGTGCGCAGCGTGCTTCTGCGCGCACCCCGACAGCAGAGAATACTTCATAGCACGATAGAGCTGATTGCTGGAGGCGAGCTCCATCTCCACAGTGCTTTGAGCGTAGGCTGTACCGCGCTCTCGAGGACCCCCATCAACCCCTCCCCCCCCCCCCTCCACAACGGCGGCCATGGTCGCCCGCCGTGGCGGCGCACCGCCCATGATGGCGCCGCGCATGGCGGGAGCCCGGCGGCGCGCGGGGCATTGTGGGAAGCAGAGGGAAAAAATATGGCGGATGGTGAGGAACCGTAAGTGCCCTGTATGTGCGTGCTCGGCCGCCCCTTCCCCACGCTTCCCGGGGACGGGTGGGCCCTGGGGTCCCCTCTCCTTCCTCTCCGGTCTCTGTAGCGCGATACTGACCCTTCTTTTATTCTCTCTCTTTTAGGGAGAAGAAAAGAAGGAGGCTAGAGGAGCTGCTGGCGGATGGGTTAGTGCGGGGCTGCGGGCCGGCCCGGGGCAGGGGCAGGGACAGGGAGAGCGGCAGGGGCAGGCAGCGCTTGTCGAAGGGCGGCTGGCAGTGAGGGGAGCCGCAGCCCCGCAGAGAGGTTGGGCCAGCGGGCGGCTCTGCTGTGAGGGCCGCAGAGAGGGGCTGTGGGAGCAAGAAGATTGAGGGGGTGAGAAGGAGCAAGGGGAAGGTGGAAGGGCGCTTGAGCAGCGAGGACTGGGGAAGAGGAATCTCCTGGGGAGAGGACCGAGGGGCTCACCCGCAGCGGGGGGCGGGTTGCGGGCTTGAAGCTTGGCATGATGGAGGCTGGTGTGCTGAGAGCTTTGTGGCTGGAGTGGGAGAGCTGCTGCTGGCCGGGACCCGGCAGGGCTGCTAGGCTAGGAGCGGGGTGACTCAAAACTAGCTGAAAGTGGATATTTCAGTCTACAGAGCAGCTGCTTCTGCTTCTTAAAGCTTTACGTTCTGCGCAGCCTTGAAAACTAACATGCAGAAATCTCTGACCTCATCTGCTTCCATCCCTTGACTGTTCCCCTCCGTCTCCTTGTGGCTCTCTTCCCAAAGCTCCCAGAGCCGTATTGGGGTGAGGGTCACAGAAACCCTGAGGCATGTGGGCTGTGGGGTGCATGCCACGTCCTGCACAAGCATGGAGCGTTGGGTGTGCGAAGGTGGCAGGGAAAAGTGTGGGCCTGAAAGGACTGTGGTGCTCTGATGTTCTGAACAAAATCTGAAATGCAATGAAACGCACACAAGTTTTGTTAAAGTCTAATGACGTGAATGCTTGGTTGTGCTGTAACGACACAAGAATAAACCTGTCTCTGAAGCTAAACATAACACCTCGTGTTGAGTTGCTGGTGTTTTTCAGATCTCCACAATGTCCAACTCTGTAAAAACTGAGCTAACATATTTGCAAAAGTGAGACTAGGTCTTGCCATCTTAGCACTAAAAAGAAAAATTCACATCTAAACAGAGAAGTATAGCTGCTTAGTGGCTGTTTTTATGGCCTGTAAAGAAGGATTAAAGAATCAGTCACCAATCTTAACTTCTGTACTTGTTTCCAGAACAAAATAAAATCCGTAAAAGCAATTACTATGGTTTATATTCACCCATATTATGTTTGCAGAAGTTGTTTCATACAGATCCTGAAAATTGGTTTAAAACAGCTGAGACCGGAATTCAGTGGAGGAAGAGTTTTATTGTCTTCCTGCCTTCCTAAAATCTTACTTTGATGCAAATCCTCTATAAACTTAAGCTCTTTTTAAAGAATGTATTTAACTGCTAGGTTAACAGTCGACCAGGAAAGAGTCAGCAATCAAAATACAGGCAGAATCTGATATGTTTATTGTTGTTTTTCAGTTAAGTTTTTCTCCCATTACTGAAAACCTTTTGCAAAACTATGACCTAAAAGTTAAAGCCATCATACTGTTTTGTCCATCTTCTGAATTTTGTGAGGATCGAGAGATTCGCTATCTAGATGTGACCCAAGGAAGTAATAAATTCTAAACATTGATCAACAGTTATTGCTGTAAATTCTCTTCGTATTTCTTCATAGGAGGAAGCAAACGATGCTTCTTATCAATGATGCTTCTTATCAATGATGATCCAACCTTTCAAAGCTCATTTATTACCAGCTTAGTTTTCTATTAACATAGAGCAAACAATCATTTGTATTCATGTGTGGAGCTCATACTTAAAAAGGGAGGTGTGCTGTGTTAAGGAAAGGCTTGTTCCTTGTAGGTGATCTTACATTAGGAAATTATTTAAGTAGCTGATTTTGAGCTATTCCAGTAAGTCTCTTAACAATTTAATTTTATAGTTGTGTACTATTAAAAGTGACCTGCAAAAGGGGAGAAAGGGTAATGGGAGTACTTCATGTAAAATTCTGCCTCTGTAGTTTAGAAGAGAACTGCAAGTTTATTTTTCAAGTCAGTAACTATTAACAGGCTCAGGAGACAGCTGGAAAAATGAAGGTGTCATAAATACCATGGTACTCATGGCAGGTGAAGATTGTTCAAAATTCATACCTTTCCATAGTTGTTTAAGCTACTAGAGAGGTTCATATGTGATAATGTTGGGGCATATTAGTGATGCTCTTTCAGTGCCTCACAATTGCAGTTACACGGTGATAATTCTAAGTTTGTTTTGTGAACTTTCTTGAAAAGTCTATAAAAAAAAACAAAAACTCAACTTTGTTGAGGAAGTAGGACCCTCAAAATCTAAAGGGCAGCCTCTTTTTTACGTGTTCTCTTAAAATGTGAGGGAAATAAAAGCAAAAAGAGTAGATGCCTTTTTTTTCTTTTCAGGTCAACTTTTACTAGTAACAGCAAAATCAGTGGGATTTATTGAAATGCCAGTTTCTGTCTTCTGCATGTTTGTATTACTGCTTACTGGGTCCACTGATGAAGCCCACTCCTGCAGGTGTTCATGCACATAACTTACATGCGTAGATGATCAACATAAATATGTGGATACGTTTGCATGGCTGATCAGTAATTTACTTTTAACCTATACAAGAAAAAAAAGCACGTTTTAGAAGTGTGGCTATTTCTCTATGGTTTTGCAGCTGAATTTACTGTGTTCTGTGCAGAATGGCTGTTGATGGTGGGTATGGGGACTCTGGAGACTGGGAAGGTCGCTGGAACCATGTAAAGAAGTTCCTCGAGCGATCTGGACCGTTCACACATCCTGATTTCGAGCCAGGCACTCAAGTGAGAAACACTTACTTTAAATAAAAAAAAACTGTAGTGTGTGTTGGAAAGTAATGTAAATGGTTTCATTAGTTGACCATCAGCAGTAAACCTGCATGAAGACTGTGTATTTCAGTTGGTGAGTGTTGTTATTTTAGAAGAATGTGTTGTATTCTTTTTTATATCCTTTTATTTCTAAATTGTAAACTGTTAACTGCAAGCTTGCCATCATGTGTAGAAATGTATTTTATGGTACACAATAATAATTATTCTCCATCTTGGAGTTTCACATGAAAAATAGCAGTGTTTGTCTTTTGATTTTTAAATAATTAGGCACGGTAAAGAATTTATTGTACTTAAAGAAAAAATTAAACTTAATAGGAGTACTTACAGAATTGGGAAAGATATTCCATAAGGAAAAGCAAGATTTAGGCTCTCTTAATTTTCTTCTGCTTTCCTTGCTTTGGTATCTTTTTTTTCAAACCTTACAGTTGAATATGTTTAACCTTTTAAATGTACCACTCCATTATTTGCTACTTTGACTTTAGTAGAATAGTTAACAGAAAAAAAATTATTTGGCCAGCAGTGTTTTCTATCTGTGTTTATTTTGTATTATAGGTAAAAAAGCTTCTTGGAGGAAAAACAATAAACTGAAACGTATCCTTAAACTGAGTAATAATAAAATAGAGCTTTTTTTTTTTTTTCACAGCCAAATTAATACAAAGTGAATACTGATACCAAACAAAGTCTTGCTTTCCTTTAAGTAGAGATATAGGAATTACATGAACTCAACAAGTGATTAAAGTCCAAGTATAATTACTCCTGCAAGCTTAAACTGTTTTACTGATCTAACTTGTTTTATATTAAGCTTATTGGGCACTGAAAATTTATGATGACACAATAATAAGGTGTACGAAACAAAGGACAAATCCATTTTCCTATATAGTGTATTAATTTCTTGTTTGTTTCTTTTATATTTTCCCACAGGCGCTTGAATTTCTGCTAAGCACATGTAAAGTACTAGTTATTGGAGCAGGAGGATTAGGATGTGAACTCCTGAAAAACTTGGTAATTACTCAGTTTTCATCTTTTTTTTATAATCTCAGTTATTCCTTGAAATGAGCTTGAAGGGTGGTAGTGTTAAGATGTTGTACTTATTTACTTATAACTCTTTCAAAGCTTGTCCTGAGGAGCAACATGCTGCTGCTTATGAAGTGTAGGAAAATGTTCATTTACAGCCTTAGGTGTGGCCTAATGTTGGGAATTTTCCCCAATTATGGGACCCTGGGAAATGAACTATACTAAGAGAAGAAAACAGAGAGTTTATTATTAGCAGCCAAAGCTGAACTTAGTTTTTTATGCATTTGGATTAATGCAAAGAGAGGCTGGAAATGCTGGACCCACGCTCTTTAAAAGTGAAAGTAGGAGAGCCAGTCTTACAGTGCCTGTGGTGATCTCCTCCTTGTTGTTGGAATCCATTTGGTTCTCCTGAATAGTGACTCTCAGTAAACATGAGCTTATCTCCAGAGACTTCACACTTTCAGGATTGCATCTATATTGCTGAATCTAGTCTGTGTAAAAAGCTTCTTTATTCCATCAGACCAACATGTGCTATCCTATATGGAAGTGGCTAAGGAGGAATAGGTCTGAGACCAAAGAAAATACGCTACGGAGTTACTGTAGTTTTCTTGACAGCAGCATTAGCTAATAATGGATTCTCTGTGTGCTCTGAGAAGCAATTTTTAAGTGTTTAAAAATGCAGCCATGGGACAGTGTGCTGTCTGACATTTACCCAATAAATATGTATGAATTTAATTTTTCTATTGCTCTATTTGTCTTTCTCACAGCCTTTCTTATTTGTTGTAATATATCACTTACCAGCACTTAGTTTGGACTAACACTATAATAACTGTAGTTTACATGCTTCCTTCAACAGTAAAAACTTCTGTCCTTACAGTTTACATGGAAAATGTGTGGATTGATATAGTAAATTATTACAAAATACAGTTTTAATATCAACAGTTAGGAGTTGATTAATTTTAGTATGGTTTTTATTTACTGCTATTTCACTACACTACACATTACCTCCAAGCTTGAGGTGCTTGATAAATCATTCACTTCATGTGAAGTCATTCCAGACCAGTTAACTTAGGGTTTTGAGTTCCATCACTTGTGAGTAATATTGTTCTGGTACTGCTTTGTTAAGCAGGATTTTGCTTGAAGAGACTGAAAGCTGCACAGCAGTTTTCTTTCTTCAAAAATGTAGTGCTGATGAATTTAACTTCTGACTAGAGCTGCTGTATTGTGGACTTATTGGAGCATAACAAATCCACTCTGTTGCTAACTTATTTTGAGGAAAGACTCGTGTTAAGCGTTTTCATAAATCTGCCATGTGTGCTCAGTCCCCACCTTACAAAGGGATTTTAAGTTATCATGATTTTTTTTATAATTTTCAGAAAGAAATGCTCATAAGTAAATCTAGATGATGTTCACATGTATTCGGTGTCTTTGACACACCAGTAAAAATATCTTAAGGGCTCCAGCATGTATGTTCCTCATGTCTCAGGCCCACTCTTCTGATCTGCTTTGATAATACTGGGCAAAAGCTGAACTTTGATCTGTGAAACAGAATCAGTGTTCAGCACTAAAGGTACCCAATATGACATACAGAAATTCTTACTGCTTTTCTTCCAGAGGTTAATTTCTGTTCTGAAAATCTTTAGTCCACTTGTTCATTTGTTTAATCAGTTTTACAGTGCAGCATTTGATGCAGTTATTCCACATGGAATGTAGAAAAAGCATAAAATAAGAAGTTTGAATGTTTTTGTGTGTGACAAGATTGAGTCTTTATGGAAAGGAAAAAAAAAAGGTAGAGCATGGGACTCCATTTTTTGTGTCACTTTGGAACACCACAAAGCATTTCTCTTCTCTAAAGCCAGTGCTTTGACAAGTGAATTGTTGCTAATTCCATCTGTCCAAATACCAGCATTAGCAACCCAGCATTTTAACAAAGAGCGCTGACATGCTGATCTGCACAGGGAACAAAGAACACCTACATTTGTTCCTCCAAAGGTTGCCTTTTTGGCATTCAGAATGAATCTTGCAGCACTGTAAGCTTTTCATTGCCCACTAAGTGAGGTTGCCTATCTCTTTTCACAGGCGCTGTCCGGTTTTAGGCAGATCCATGTTATAGATATGGATACCATAGATGTGTCTAACCTTAACCGACAGTTTCTGTTTCGGTAAGTGTTATTTTCATGATTAGTTCTTTGTATCTAAACAACACATATGAATACAATTGCTATCTTGATGGACAAAATGTCATTAAAGGTTTCTAAACTTCCACATCACGATAGTAAAATAGTACTTGTGGTTAACTAAATGTTAGGTGTGATTTCTTCTTTTTTTTTTTCTTTTTTTCTGAGATCCGTGACTGATGAAAATAGAGACACCAAAGTATAATGCATGCAAATAGAGATTGTACTTTTTCTGGTACCTTTTTTTTAGTCAGATTTTTTGCGTGGGTGTGCTGATAACAGTTGTTTCAGGGGTAGACTTTGATAACTCTGGGGCTCTCACATCTAATGCTTTACGGGAATGTCTTAATATTATCCATATCAATGTTGTCCTATAGTAATAATTAATCACTTAATTCAGTATTCGTAAATAAACTCTCAGAAGACTGAACGTTACAAATTAATCCATTTGTAATTCCTTTTTTTTCCAGACCGAAAGATGTTGGGCGACCGAAAGCAGAAGTTGCAGCAGAATTCCTGAACAGTCGCATCCCCAACTGTGCTGTTGTAGCGTATCCTTTTAGAGTGAAGTAGCCCCAGAGACTTCAAAAAGCCTAGAAAACTCTGTAGGTGGTGAGAGTATCTGAAATATTTTGCTGCAGTCCTTTTTTTCTATACAATAAAGAACAGATTCATTCAGCTGATGGTTGAGAATTCTTTCCCAGAGTGGCTTTTACATGCAGTAAATATGCAAGGGGAAACAAGCCTAAGCTTTAAGAAACTGTTTTGCATGTTTCCATGGAGTCTTTTTATTCAAATTAGATATCCTTATTTTCATTGGGATGTTAGAATTACAGGTTTATTCACCAGAGGGTTTTGAGTATGTGGTGGTAAGACTTGTTCAGTTATAAACGTAGAGCAGCACTGATGTGTTTGTAAGAACACATGTTTTGAGCTTCTTGAATAATGTTCTCTTCTGAGCTTTCTCCTGTGTGTGAATGTGATATTGTGTACCTTACTTGTTTTACCACTTGCTACAGCATCAGCTGTAAGAACTTTAAATATTCTGATCACTTAGTTTTAAAAAAGAGCCTCATATAAAATCATTGTGATGGATTATATCATGCTTTGGCTTTAGATTAGCAAATAGAAAACAGTAAAATCAAATGCATTATAAATATATTCCTTCATTTTGCTTACATTCAGATATTTTAAAAAGATTCAAGACATGGATGAAAGCTTTTATCGACGTAAGTGGCATTTGTTTGCATGCCAAACACTACTGGTGCTTCAGGGGAATGCTGCAGTTGTTTTTCGCTGTTTTCATGCCAGCTAGATTGCTAATTATTTTAGACTTCTACAGTATACTGAGTGTAGACTGACTGTTACAGAGGTAACACAGATAAAACTTAAATGTATCTGTCTTCTTGGTGACCTAGGAAAAGTGGTTAAACTACAGCCAGTTTCTCTGGAAAAGTTATAGACAGAATACGTTGGTTGTCTTAAGAAGTATGCACTAGTATAGACTTTAAATGTCACTTTTTCCCCCCCTAGAGTTTCATATTATTGTTTGTGGGCTGGACTCTATAATTGCAAGAAGATGGATAAATGGCATGCTGGTAAAGTATTACATTTTCTTAAAGCCTGGTTATTGCTTGAGTATATGCAACTAAAATTGATGAGCTTTGCATAGAATATATCATTAAAATGAAATGAGGGCTGTTCAAACTCACAGCTGTGTGTATCATCTTCTACCTTACTGTTGTTGTGAAAAGGATAAAGTCCATGCTCCCACCTGTCTTTTTCTTGAGGAGTGTTAGTCAACATTTGTGCAGTGCCTTGAAGGGGTTGTTTCAAAATTAAGGTACCTAACTGGGACACTGTTCAGTTGAGTTTTGAAAATCAAAAAGTATGGAAGTTCCACAGCCTCTCTGGATGCTACCATTGTGATTTTTTGGTTTTCGTTAGCTCTGTACTTGTATTTCTCCAACTTGTAAAAGTTGTCTTTTGTTGCCCTGCTGCTACAACATAGAATGCTGGGCATTAAAATGAGTAGGTTCATCACTGCAAATCTGTTTAAAAAGGAGTCTCTTTTACCAATATTAAACCTAACAAGAATTAAAAAAAAAAAAAGAAAACACATCCTTCAAACCAACCAGCCAACCAATTCTTCTGGTTTACTATATATATAATAGCAGTTGCTGTGTGTGTGTAGATTTGGGTAAAGATGGTAGATAAAAGTCCTGTGCACCAACAAATAAGCAGTGTTTTATGGACTTAAAATAGCCCATATACTAAGTCTTCAGTCTTATTTCATACCATTAAGAATAAAATTGTTACCGATTTTTTCCTGCAAGTTGTAAAATCAAACAAACAAAAGCACAGCAAAGTCCACTTTTGTTCGTTAGATGTCATTTTTACGTTATGAAGATGGTGTACTGGATCCAAGTTCCATCATACCCTTAATAGATGGAGGGACAGAAGGTTTCAAAGGAAATGCTCGTGTGATTATTCCTGGTATGACAGCGTGTGTTGAATGCACACTTGAACTTTATCCACCACAGGTAATTAGCACGAATGTTTTCTTTTTTTATATGTATTCCATTTTCTGGTTTGATTGTTTCTTTTCTAACTACTGTACATAATAAATTAAATCCTTTTTTTCTACCACTCAGGTCAATTTTCCCATGTGTACTATTGCATCTATGCCCAGACTACCAGAGCATTGTATTGAGTATGTCAGGATATTGCAGTGGCCAAAGGAGCAACCTTTTGGAGGTAATTATTATGTTGCATTGACACTAAGGTAATGTTTCTAATTTCAACAGTTTTGTTTTGAGTTCGGTGTACACACCTACAACCTGACCTTTTAACCAATATGATCCACTGTACCTTGGAAAATGGGCCTTCTCTGAGCTGGTAATAAATCTTTCTCTTCTCAGACTCACTCTCCAGTCCATTATTTGTTCATAGGTATTGATAGGTATCTGTTTCTCCTACTGTACAATATCTTTCCTGACTCAGAACGTAGCACATAACCTCTCTATAAACCTGTGAAATTAAGACAGATTGTACATATAATGTGTTACAACATAGTATGTTTGTAGAAATTATGTTCTGATTATTTGAAGTGTCAAAGTGTCAAGCTTTTGTATTTAAATGAATTACTATTTTTTACACAAATTAAAACAAAGGATGTTTTTAGACAAAAAATAATGCTGTATTTCTGAAGAGGTCTTATAACCGTAACTTGTCTGTAAATTGCTGCAGAAGGTGTTGCTTTGGATGGAGATGATCCTGAACATATACAGTGGATTTACCAGAAGTCTTTGGAAAGGGCATCACAATTTAATATTAAAGGTGTTACATACAGACTCACCCAAGGTAAGGGTATGACACTTTGCTAATTAATGCAGTTATCCTGGATTGGCATTCTTTGCATTAATTGAAGCTAAGCTGGCAGCTCTGCTGGGAAAGAAATAGTGCTCTTTTCCACTTAACATCTTAAAACAGAAACAAGCAACTCATCTCCTGTGCCAGCACAAATATTTTATGATGAATCAGATGTTTAGATATTTGTGATGAATCATAGGAACTTCATCTGGGACAAAACTGAACATTCTTTTTGCCATTTTATTTTTAACCTGGAACAACTGTTACCACGTTTGCTGGATCAAAAAGTAGGAGCAAAAGAATGTGATTTGGCTCTTTTAGCATCAGCAGCAGTTTATGCCAGTTTATGCTGCGTAAGACTGTAGCAGGTAGGTTTTTGGCATAGATAAATGTGAACTCCACTTCTGAGATATAGTTATATATGTGCAAATGGCTGTACAGTTTTGAAGCATTTGAAAATAGCTTCATTTTCAGATACACAGCAGAAAGGAGCTGAAGCTTCAAGTTTTTATGGATATTTTCTTGGGTATGAAGGAAATACAGTAAGTCAACAGCAGCAAGCCAGACTTCTTAGGAATTTGCTGTCTTTTTTGGAAGGCCTGAAAAATGAAAAAGGAACCTCTTTCTTTTTCAGTACAAACCTGTATATATAGGAAAGCTTGCTTGATAATGGTCCACATACTGTGCTGTTTGACTGGATGGACTGACTCAGAATTGGATGAAAGTATAGATATAGCTTGGCAAGCTTGTTCCTGCACAGGGAATATCAAATACAAGTTTTTGTCCTTCTTGCATTTTTCCGGTTAACCAGCAATAGAACTGAGTTTTACATTAATTTCTGGTGCTAGATAAATACAGCATACTTGTATTTAGAGTTTATTCACTAAAATAAATAATATGCCAGAGTACTTGAGCAGCCTGCCATTATACTTTATCGGTATAGAAATTCCTGGAAAGTGCTTAAAGTACCTAATTATTCTAGCTAAAAATAATCTTTCTGTATAGTTCTGGAAAAAGACAAAGCTATATATGTTTTGTTTTTACAGGGGTTGTAAAACGAATTATTCCAGCGGTAGCTTCTACAAATGCAGTAATTGCAGGTAGGCTGAAAGAATCAGAATGTCATTTCTTACTCATTTCACCTGTCCTTTATCAACTTTTTATTTTTTGTAAGGTGGAAGTTTGGAATAGGAAACCTGGGGAGGATAACTATAGTTTTCAAATGGATGTAACTTATAGTCTTATTGTTGTTTCCCACTTGGAGAAACTGAATTATTGTGTATGAATTTTAAACTCATGTATGACAGGGAGTGAGCGAGAGCATTTCAGACAGGAGAAAAATAAAAATTGGAAATACAATATATATGTTTAACATAATCTCAGATTAGTGCCAATTCTATGGTGGTAATACATGGAGCTACCTTTAGGTGCTTGTTTTTTCCCTTTCTGAAGTTTTTTTTTTTGGTCACTTCTTTGTTACAAGTTTGTGCACTAATGTCTGCGTGTTCTAAGATGGATGTAGAAAACAAACAAATTGTTTTTTCTGATTTCAGCTGTTTGTGCCACTGAAGTTTTTAAAATAGCCACAAGGTATTTCATTTCTTACTAATTACATACATGACTTCCAATGTAAGGACCTGTATTAACATTAAATGTATTTGTCATTGCAGTGCATACATTCCTCTCAACAATTACTTGGTGTTCAATGACGTGGATGGATTATACACGTACACATTTGAAGCTGAAAGAAAGGTCAGTGCCATTAAAGGCTTGCAGGGTTATTTCTTTGATTTTTATTGAACTTATTGCAGTTTGTTTCTGTTTGAAACTCACTCACTATTGAACTTCTCTTGCCCCTGGCACTATACCCAAGTATTTCAAAAGTTTTAAAAGCAGATATTATAATGTTATTATTCTAGTTCTTTTCTAGGATATTGTTTTCAGCATGTAGGATGTGAAATTTTTTATTGTTCTAAACCTTGTATGTTTTTGGGGTGGTGTTTTGTCCATGTAGCATAAGGAAGTTGGAGTGTTAATCTCCAGATCAACAGATACCTGTTTGATGCCCTAATAACAGAAGATTTTCTTCTGCTCATCGACTTACCAAAAACTGTTACATAGTATATGTAATGACATATTTAATTTTTGCCTGCTTAGCCAAAGTTTCCTAATATTTCGAAAAGTAGTTTCTGGTATGGGGACATTCTTCAGACAGCTACTCTGTGGTTAGTGCTGTACTACACTGGTATCTGAAAGGTTTGTGATGTGACCTGTGGAGGAAAACAGTCCTTGACTTTTTTGAAAGCGAATCCTGAGGATTTCACCTGTTATATGCAAAGCGCAGCTTATGGAATAAAATACAATCTTAAGAACACTCAGAAGCAAATCTTCTCTCAAAAAGTTATGAAAGCAGTTGCTTTGAAAGACAAAACCTGTGCTCCTGTGGTGCTTTGTTGTAGGAGAACTGTCCAGCTTGCAGCCAGCTTCCCCAGAACATTGAGATTTCTCCATCAGCTAAATTGCAGGAGATCTTGGATTATTTGACAAATAATGCTTCATTGTAAGTATGCAACTATTCTGACTTATTTAATAATGTTAGTTAAACTTTACTTATATTTTTTTGTCTGTATCTGTTGTTTTCTTTTGTTTGTTTGTTTTTTA
This sequence comes from Phasianus colchicus, assembly GCF_987193195.1. Classification (NCBI taxonomy): domain Eukaryota; kingdom Metazoa; phylum Chordata; class Aves; order Galliformes; family Phasianidae; genus Phasianus; species Phasianus colchicus. The sequence goes on along the minus strand of NC_143446.1, from coordinate 16,228,300 downwards.
ATGTTTTTTATATAGGCAAATGAAATCTCCTGCGATCACAGCAACCATGTATGGGGGAAATAAAACACTTTATTTACAGGTAAACAGAACTTGCTTAGTTTTGTTACATAATTTTATTTAAATTTACTTGGCTGAATTTGACATGAAATATTTTGTCTTTTTTCAGACAGTAGCTTCAATTGAGGAACGAACAAGGCCAAATCTTTCCAAAACACTAAAAGGTAACATACAGTTGTCACATGTAGGTTTCCAAGATACACTTCTAAATAGAAAGATAGTCATTTAGTTTCGCACCTCTGTATGGCATGTGTTGCTTCATTATCAAGTGCAGCTTGCTCTAAAAAGACTGTTCTGAGGTGAACTTTCAATTGCTTCACCAGGTGGCACCTGTCAACAGGTATTAAAAAAACTGTAACAAAGCAAGCTGATAACTGATGTAGTCTAAAGGTGCTTTAGTAGTTGTTTGTATAGTTTTGATAAGTTCTGTTAGTTTCCCAGCTGAATTAGATGAATATTGGTTTAGCTAATGATTAATTTGCAGCTTTATTTCATCATATGTATGGTTTGTGTGAAGGACATTCATATATAAATATTTTGAAATGTGGATTTGCTATATTTAAACTTCTCTTTCTGTTTTAGAGCTGGGACTTGTGGATGGCCAGGAACTTGCAGTTGCTGATGTTACTACGCCACAGACGATGCTGTTCAAACTTCACTTTACCACTTAATTTATACATAAGTAAACTGGTTATACAGTGAGGGAAATCTGTACCCACAAACAAATGTACTCTGTGGATCTTAAATTAACCTGAAAAGTTCATGTTAGTACTGGCACTGCTGAAGGTTAGGTTATACAAATGAATCACCATATTTCAGAATTTTAAGTAGAAGCCAATATTTGGTGGATTATATTTGTATAAATACTTATTAATGTACAGAACTCGGATGTATAGGAATACACTTTTTCCCAAGTTTTTGTGTCAAAATGTTAATGCTGATATGCTTTCAGACACATGGAAATTGTAGAGTGGCCAAAAGTCTTCTTGTCTTTTTAATTTTTAACATGTATGCATACATGTATATGCAGAGTGAGACCTTTAAGAAAGAACCGCTGCGCCTGGATTCAAATCACAGCACTCCTGAATGCTTGCTGCCACTGTTAATCCAAGAGAGGGCAGTAGAACTAAAATGATCAATTTTATTTAATACTGAGATTTGCTCAATTGTATGAAATGTGTGAAGTATTGAAGAGATTACTTTGTTTGCAAGTAAACATAGAAGGGTGCAATGAAAACTACGTGAATTTAGGGACATGTCTGTTTGCATCACCCATCAGCTGCTGCATGCAGTACTGCAGAATTATGTTCAAGTATCATCAGTGCTGTTAACATATTTATTAATAAAAACCCATAAAGGTACTGTGGTTTGTGACTTAATTTAATAGCGTGTATAGCCACAGTTAGAAAAACTGCATCTTTTGTCTGCTTATTTCACAGTTGTTCAGTGTTGAGGAATGTTAAAAGGAGCTGTAGGCTGTGGGAGCAGTCAGTTCAGGTACTGAGCTTTATAAAACTCTGTTGTATTTGTTGTATGCTTTGGCAACCAGCAGCCAAAGGAGGCATTAAGGAGAGGAAAGTGCGTATGAGCTTCAGTGTATCGTCTGGGAGATGGAGGGGACGGGAGGGGAGGCAGCGACGGCGCGGACAGACCGCGACACTTCTGGGAACCACGGACAGCACTCCTGTTGACGAGCGCTGAAGCGAAAGTCGTCCCACACCGCCAAGACAGATAACGAGGCGGAAGTGAACGTGGTGTTCCTTCCGCCGTGACAGGTACCGAGGCGGAAATGGATGTGGTGTTCCTTCCGCCATGACAGGTACCGGGGCGGAAGTGGATGTGGTGTTCCTTCCGCCATGACAGGTACCGAGGCGGAAGTGGATGTGGTGCCCTCTGCCATGACAGGTACCGAGGCGGAAGGCCTCGCTCCGCCTCGCACGACGTGTCGGAGGGCCGGCTGGCGGCTGCGCGAGGGCTGTTTGCGACGTGGAGCGTGCGGGCGCGCAGGCGCGGAGCCGAGCCCGAGGCCGCCGGCTTCGCCGCTGCCGGGGAGAGGGCCCTGCGGGCCCGGGGGTCGGGGCCGCGGCCTCACCTGTGGCCCAAGGCTGCCGCCTCCGAGCGGGAGCGGGCGGCGCCGAGGATGAGCTGGTTCAACGCCTCACAGCTGTCCAGCTTCGCCAAGCAGGCGCTGTCCCAGGCCCAGAAATCTATCGACCGGGTGTTGGACATCCAGGCCGAGGAGAGCCCCTGGCCCGACGCCGTCATCCCCGACTACGGCGACGGTGAGCGGGGCGGCGGCAAGGCCTGCGCCTACAGTGCGTGGGGCGGGAGGGCGGCTCCCCTCACGGCCTCCCGACCCTCTGAGTGCCGCGTGGGCTCTTCTCCCCTTCCCGTCTCCTCTCAGGAACCCTCCGTCTCGCCGTTATTGCCGTAATTTTGTATGGCTTCTTTCAGGCCTTGCTCAAGTTACTGTTTGAGATGGAGAGAGAGTGTGTTTGCTTTGCTCCGGTGCTCTTACTTGCTGGAGGTTTCTCGGTCCACCTTAAGTCCTTGAGTTAGTTTGCCTTCCTTCTTTTATTTTGTCTAAAAGTCAGTTCCAAGCTTTGGTAAGAAGTGTTAACCAAAATGATGCTGTTTGTGATCATATTGATATTTGCTTTATGTGATACTGAAAACTTTTTTTCTGAACCTGTTGCATAGTCATATAAGAGAGAGATTTGAAAAATTAATAATTTCAAATTTTTCTTGGTCTATATCTTTGTGCTTTTTAATTGTTTCAGGAACAAATTCTCTTATAAGTGGAGGATGGGATACTTCTTCGTGGGGTTTAAGTTCAAATACAGAACCACAGAATCAGCCAGTATCACCAACAGCAATCACCAAACCAGTGAGGAGAACAGTAGTAGATGAATCTGAAAACTTCTTCAGTGCCTTTCTTTCTCCAACGGATGTTCAGAACATACAGAAAAATCCAGTGGTGTCCAAACCTCCGGCCAAATCACAGCGACCCAAGGAGGAAGTGAAAAACACTTTAAAGGAGCCTCAGCACTTCAGTCAGCTGGAAGTACTGGTGACTACAGAGGCAGAAGTAAAAGATTCCTCTGTAGGTGGCCTAGTAGACTTGAAAAACCTCGATAGTTCAAAGGAGAAACCAGAAGAGAATTCTGTGCTTAAATCTAATGCTGAGCATGAAGAAAGCACAAATGAAGTTGCTGACAAGAAGGCGTCTGCTCTAAATTTGAAAGAACCTGAGGATGCTCTTAATGAAAAATCCAGTGTGGGGGCAGATAGAACTGGAGGTGCGCTGGGTAGCAACTCACAGCCTCTTAATACAGGTACAAAAGATGCGGGCTTGGAAACTAAGGAACAAAAAACTGAGGACAGGCAGAGCAATACACCGTCACCCCCAATAAGCACTTTCTCCTCGGGGACATCCACAACTAGTGATATTGAAGTTTTGGACCATGAAAGTGTAATAAGTGAGAGCTCAGTGAGTTCAAGACAAGAAGCTGTAGATTCAAAATCCAGCCTTCATCTAATGCAAACGTCATTCCAGCTTTTATCTACATCTGCCTGTGCAGACTATAATCGTTTGGATGACTTTCAAAAAATGACCGAAAGCGGCTGCTCCTCTGATGCTTTTGAAAGAATAGATTCATTTAGTGTACAGTCTTTAGATAGTAGAAGCGTAAGTGAAATAAATTCAGATGATGAATTATCAGGCAAGGCTTGTGCTTCAGCATCTGTTGCTATCAGTCCTTCTGCACCAAAGACAGAAACAGTTGACACCCTGAAAAGTAAATCGGAAGATGTGAATGACAGTCCTGTGGTACACACTGAGGAAGCTGAGATGGAAGAGAGCGCGAGAAGTGCAACACCTGTTAATTCAGAGCAGCCAGATGTTTTGGTGTCTGCTGTGCAAGCTGAGGAGCAGGTTGGGAAAGAGGAGACTGAGCCTCAGCCCGATGCTGATGGGAAGGTGCTGGAAGGGGACTCTGAAATGGAAAAGCTTAAAAAGGTAAGCATAGAAGTTTTGCAAACACACCTGATTCCAAGCTGAACTCTCATCATCCCATGTTAGAGATATTAGCCTTACCTCAGCTGAACTGATTAATACTTAATTATAAGAATTAACTTAATTGTAGAAAATTATTTAATATTCTGCAGTGGAAAAATATTGCTGAAATTTCTGGTCAAATCATTTTGGGTTTCACTTGTGTTCAGTTACCAGTATTTAGAGTTGTGGCTGGTGCAGGCAAATAGGAAGTACTGATAAGTCAGATGTATCAGTCAATTAAATTAATACAAATTCCTTTTTTCTGTGGAAGGTGGAATAGATTTCCTGAGGTATTTTAATTTGATTTGTGAAACTGTAAGCCTTTAGTATTTCATCAGTAAACTGGGTAATTTTTTGCAAGCATTTTTTCCCCAGGTTTGCAAACTGTCAAAGTCTGATTACATTGCAGTAGCATTACTGGTGATCTTTGAGGGCAATAACAGTGTAAAAGTCCTTTGTTCTAGATAAATTCATGTTTTAGACAGAATCTTTATTTTTACAAAAAGGTATATTAGACATTAAATGGAGAAGAAAGGCATACATGTTGATTGTGAATAGGAGAAATTTGCATGACTAATTTAAATAGATGGAGTGTCCTACTTCACATTTACTATTTCCTCTATGGAAGGCTAAACTTGAGTTTTCTGCATTGTCCCATTTCCTTTGTCACCTTCCTGCCCTTCTGTTCTTGTCTTTAAATTCCAATATGCCTTGGCACATTTCACTCTATTTTTCTTTCTGCATTTTGTTTCAGACAGTGTTTTTGCACAGTATGTGACATAGGCAGGCCATGCTCTTGGCTGTGTCCTGCAGGCATGTTTGCCATACCAATCCTGTCTCTAACATAATAAGGGAGAAACAACTGCATATGGTGCTCATAAAGCCACAATATGATTTCCATTTTAAGGAAAGCTTTTTTGGTTTCTTTAAATTGTGGAGAATATCAGTGTAAATTCCTTAGGGAAACTCCATAGTCATGGAATCTCCTTAAGTTTACATAAATCTACATAAGTTCTAATGTACTGAATAGTTGTTAATGGACCACAGCAAATGTTGTCTTTCACAACTGTATAATGCCATTCATTAATAGAATCTGTTTGATTTCTTTATATTTTTATATATCTTCGTGTTATTTCCCTCTATTTAGCTTTCAAAAGTCTGATATTAGATGATTTTTTATCAGCTCCACACCCTGTCTGAAAGTTTGTTTTCCTCATCCAATATTGACATTTCACAGAAGAGACCTCTTCAAATGTGAATAATTCCATGACTTTGTAAAGAGTGGGATGAGGAGCACAGTGTTAGTCTGAGTGTTTAACATCAGCTGTAGTTCTATAGGTCATCAGCTCTGTTTAAAAACTTTGCAATTAAATGTAGCTGCTGTTCGTTTTATCGAGGGGCTCAGCTGAGCCATATGTGTTTGCTTAGAAGGGTTTTTGTTTTAACTCTAGGATAGAAATCTTGTGTTTAGAAATGACTCAGTTCTGAGTAAACGTAGCAGACGCGTGTTGATCTTCTAGCTTCATTTCCTGAAAACCTTGAGAAGTTTGAAAGTCAACTCTTTGACAGGGTAGATAACAGCAGGTCAAGGGGAAATGATTTTAAGCTGAGGGAGGGAAGATTTAGGTCGGACATCAGGGGGGATTTCTTTACTGTGAGAGTGGTGAAATGCTGGAACAGCTGCCCAGAGAGGTTGTGGATGCCCCATCCGTAGAGGTGTTCAATGCCAGGTTGGATGGGGCCCTGGGCAGCCTGGTCTAGTATTAAATGTGGAGGTTGGTGGCCCTGTCTGTGGCAGGGGGATTGGAGATTCACGATCCTTGAGGTCCCTTCCAACACTGGTCATTCTGTGAGTTATATGGGGAGGGAATGGTGAGAGGGGAAAGGGGAAACCTGCTACTTTTGTGTTTTCATTGTCCCATTAATCCAAAATCTTGATCTGTAAAAACATTGTCCAGGTGATTGATTCATTAACTGAAAAACTGGAGAAGAGGGAAACACAGTTACTGAGTACAAGTAAAGAGAAGGCACGGCTGGAAGAAGCTTATGATAACCTAAAGGAGTAAGTATGGAAGTATACTCGGTCATTGGTCTAGCTGTAGCTTTATTGTAATACACACAGTAGATGAAATGGTAAAACATGTACCAGTTATCACTAGAACAGAGGCTGCAAGGGATATGCAGTATTTGGGGCAGGTGGAAGTAATGCTTACATGTGCTGTGATGGTATTTCTTAAAGTTGTTATTTCTTGTGGCTACAGCTTCTTTTGAGAGGGCTAATGAAAGAGGCTTCAGTGATGAATGGGAATCAGATTTTGATATTAATAAAGATCTTTATAATAAAACTGGAATCTGCTATTAAGGGAAACTGACTGCTCTGGTATAAAGAGATAAACTTGATTTACTGTGGCATTTGCTGACTAAAACAGAGGCAGTGAAAGCACAGTAGGAGGGCTGGTTGTAATTAAAATATGAATTCATTATTTAACTCAAGTTAAAATGCAGAATGAAAAGTTGAATTTGTCAGTTTACTCATCAAATATGAATTCAAGACATTTACAGATAATATGTGAAGGTATTATCTAATGACTAAATTGATATTAATTTAAAGATGTATGTATTCATTTCCCCTGTATATGATTAAGAGGTTATTTGGGAATAACTTGATTAAGGGGCAAAACTTGTAAGGTCTATCTAGCATCTTGTTGCTTTCACTGGTAACTTAGTGGATTAATAAAGGTCTTTGGTATTTCTTATGGATGTGTGTAAAAATCATAAACATATTTTAAAAGCATTTAAACTGTTGCAAAATGTTTGCAATGTCACATATCTGTGAAACTGTTCTAAAATGTTAATTTTAAATGCAGTGAAATGTTTAGAATGAAAGAAGAGACCAGCAGCATTTCATCTCTTAAGGAGGAGTTTGCACAGCGAATAGCAGATGCTGAAAAGAAGCTCCAGCTAGCATGCAAAGAAAGAGATGCAGCTAAAAAGGTAATCAGCTTTTTAGTGAAACAAATCCTTGGAGGTGTTAAAAATTGGAATGGCATACAGCTCTGAGTGATCTCATTTGACTTCGAGTTTAGCTTTACTTTAAAAACAACACTGGATCAGGTAACCTCTAGAGGTCCCTTCCAGCCTATGTTGTTCTTGAGGAGCATTTTGAGATGGATGGGGAAAAGTAATAGGTGATCAGCATAACCATCATTTACCCATAAATACATCCTACTAAAAGACCCTAAGTATTTTGTTCTGTTATTTAGGAAGTAAAGACTGTTAAAGAAGAGTTGGCTACTAGACTTAATACCAATGAAACTGCTGAATTACTAAAAGAGAAAGAAGAGCAAATCAAAGGATTGATGGAGGAAGGTATGAATTAAAAAAAAAAAAAAAAAAAAAGTAAAATCTGTAGAATAATTTGAAATTATTCCGCACTGTATTTACATTAAAGCCTTTGTTACTTAGCAAAGAGAACGCATCATCTGAAGACTATTCATAGAATAGCAGGCAACAGATGCTAAATTTTGTGTTTTCTTCACAGGAGAAAAACTTTCCAAACAACAGCTTCACAATTCCAACACTATTAAGAAATTAAGAGCAAAGGAGAAAGAAAGAGAAAATATTAACACAAAACAGAACAAAAAGATTAAGGAACTGGAAGAAGAGTTGCAGCATTTAAAACAGGTGAGATTTGTTTTTGTTTTTTTTTTTCTCAAAAGCTTTTTAGTTCAGCCTTCTAGGGAAGCTGTAGGTGGACTTATTTTTTTGTTTTGTTTTGCTGATAAACTTTTCCCTATTCTTATTAGTGTAACGCTGGGATGCAATTTCAGTCCTTTCAAATTGCAGTCACATCTCTTTTCTGCTGTTTGTGCAGCAACACTTGCACTGCTGGTTTTCAGGCTGACCAAATTCAGTTTATTAAATTTTGAGTTGAAAAAACATAGCCAGTTTTTGGTTTTTGTTGTTTTCTTTTTTAACTTTGACTTGTTACTCAAATCAAGATCTTAAAGACTGAAGATGTAACATGAGGAAGTATATGAAACTGTTGTGGTGGAGTATGTTCTGGGAAGGTGGTCTTTTGTCTTCCCTTTCTATTTTGGCAAGATATTAGATTACTTCAGTCATGTTGTGTAAATTAATTCTGTATCTATTATCACATTTGTCATTGTCCTCACTCAGATGACATGATCTACCCTGTGCTGTGTACTGGAATTAGTCTGATGCTTCTTGTTGGCACCCTGGTAGGTACTTGATGGCAAGGAAGACCTTGAGAAGCAGCATCGAGACAGCATTAAACAACTGAATGTTGTTGTGGAGCGACAAGAAAAGGATCTTGCCAAGCTTCAGGCAGAAGTGGAAGACCTTGAAGAACGGAACAGAAGTGTCCAGGCAGCACTTGACAGTGCATACAAGTAGGCAGATATTTGTATGCCTGTATTCCACTGTACAGTCAGTTTCGGTGTCTGCTTCTTATGCAGTGCTTCCAAGATGCTGCAGTGATATATAATGAAGTTATTTGTGAAGTCACTGTTCACTTTTCTGTTTCCCACAGAGAACTTGCAGATCTTCATAAAGCTAATGCTACAAAGGACAGTGAAGCACAAGAAGCCGCCCTGAGTCGGGAAATGAAGGCAAAGGAAGAGCTTGGGTTAGCACTGGAAAAGGCCAAGGATGAGGCACGGCAGCAACAAGAAGTTTTGGCAATTCAGGTGTGTCTTAAACATGATGAATAAAACTTCCTAATTGAACAAACAAGTGTGTATGGATGGTGCCAAGTACATTTTCCATAAGGTATCAGGCACAAAAGAAGATGGAACTCATTTCTAAGACTTTTAATTCTAGTTGTCTAAATAAAGTGACTTTGACACTCTATTTGCTAAGTGTGCAGTATTCATATCACAATGCAAAGGTCGAGAAATTTAACTGGACACAACTTTTGGGGATAAACAAATTGGTCTATTTGTGCATATGTAGAACTTAAGTGTTAAACTTGTAAGTAGACACACCCTGTTTGACTGTGTTTAAGAGCAGTAGAGGACTGTAGCAATTACTAGATGGCAATGTTTGGTAAGAGGTTAATGACAACACCTTGTTTACCTAGGTGGCAGACCTGAGGCTAGCTCTGCAACGTGCAGAACAGCAGGCAGCAAGAAAAGAAGACTATTTACGTCAGGAAATCAGTGAACTACAGCAGGTATTCTAGCAAATAAACCATGCCAATGCATGATTGTAAGGAGGGTTCTAAAAACTTAAAACAAAATGTTTAGGTGTCATAAATATCCTGAAAGAGAGGTTTTGTATTCCCAGTTTCCTGTGGTGTTTTTTTCCCATGTAGAAGAACAATAAAAATGTGTGATCAAAAGCTGTTGCCTTTAATATTTAAAACAAAATCATAATTTTAAAGCATTTTAAGTGTAATTCTATTCTAGAATGAGACAATGTACAGCCATTAAGTTTGTCTTCTAAGATTGCTAGCTAATGTTTCGAATGACTCTTATCTGCTTCTTAAGAGTATTCTTCTTGGTCTTAAAGTTGAGTTATTTTGTTGTTAAAGTTCTTCAAGTGGTGTCCCAAGGGAAAGTAAACTTAATAAGAGATTATATTGGAGCACAGAGGGATTTGTTTGTATGGGCTGAAACTGAGCAGAATCATGCATAAATGTTGTGTAAGTGGAGGATAAGGAGGAGAGAGGTGACCTAAATTAGGGGCATTATTTGTCTTTTGCTGCAGTTTAGTGTGCTGCCAGATATGAACTGATAATTTGCAAAGTTGATTAATTCAGGAAGCTTCATGTATCAGAACTGAATGCTGGTATTGTGGATAAATTGCTTTCTGCTCTTGAAAATGTAAATGTGTGGGCTGTTCTTTTGTCATGTATCTAAAAATGTTGCACTTCTCTGCTGGGATTTCAGACTTCACTGTTAGTTTAATCAAAAGGATTTTAGAATGTGCTGTGTTTAGATGAGCTGTGTGATATCATTTAAATTCACTGTATGGTTTTAATGCTTTAATACATTAAACTTGTGATTTCAGAGACTCCAGGAAGCAGAGAGCCGGAACCAAGAACTAAGTCAAAGTGTTACTTCTGCTACACGCCCTTTACTCCGGCAGATAGAGAATTTGCAAGCCACACTGGGAGCACAAACCTCTGCATGGGAAAAATTGGAAAAGAACCTTTCTGACAGACTTGGTAAGGTGTTTGTAGCTTATACTGTACGACTCTCGTTGGAAGATGTAAAGTAACTGAAGGTAAATTTAAAAGGGCTTAATGTTTGCCCAAGGGTCAAGTGAGTGAATTGGAATTGGTGAGCACAAAATGCATTCCTGTAAGGAACTGATGTATGGGTTGTATTGCCAAGGTACATAACTCACTGATTGTCTTTAAAACAGAGGATAATGGGACTGTAAGATAGAGGTGTTACAGTATGCATGTACTTACAGCATCTAAAAGAAACATGAACACTGAGACACTGAAGGTAGACTGGCATTTAGAAAAAAAAAAAACAGTTGCTTCAAAAACACTGACAAAAATGCCTCGACTTCCACTTTTTGATGCATAAATAATTGACCCATGCTATAACTGTGTGAGCAGAAAAAGTAAATTCTGTGTTGGTTTGTTTGTTTTTGTTTAACATTAGGTGAGTCTCAAACTCTTCTAGCAGCAGCTGCTGAGAGAGAACGGGCTGCTACAGAAGAGCTTATGTCTAATAAAGTTCAGCTGTCTTCTACTGAGTCTCAGAATAGTCGCTTAAGGCAAGAGAATAGTCGTCTTCAGGCTCAGGTGGAAATGGAGAGAAACAAATTGAAGAAAATGGAAGTTGAAAACAGTAGGTGAGTAGGATGGAGCAAACCACCCACTGTAGAAACATCTGCTGCAGCTCTTTGACTTCAGGCTGGATCCTTGAGAGTTGATTTCGATCCCCGGAGTTGATAGTACTGTTTAAAAACAAATAAACAAAAAACCCAGTTCTTAAGAAAGCAGCCGACTTCTTGAGGGTACTTTGTTTCATGTTAAAGATTGTCTGAAATATTCCACTTTATAATGTTTTAACATCTTGAAGCCATGCTTTTATTAAGCTGATTGTGCTGATAAAGACATTGCTGAGCACGATATCAGAAGGTACAGAATATCAGTTTGGCCAGTTTGAATCAGCTGTCCTGGCTGTGTCCCTTTCCAGCTTTTTGTGCTCCCCCAGCCTCCCTGCTGGCAGGGCAGCATGAGAAGCTGAAAAGTCTTTGACTGTGCAAGCACTGCTCAGCATTAACTAAAACATTCTTGCGTTATCATGTCTATTTTAATCAAAAATCCTAACCACAGTATCATGCAAGCCTGTATGAAAGAAATTAACTCTATCCCAGCCAACATCAGAAAAAAAGTAAATACAGAATACTTCTTTCTTGACTTTTTGTTCCTCTTCAATGGTAGGTATGAGGTTGAACTAGAAGAACTCAAAGATGAGTATGCAAAAACTTTGGAAGATGCAAAGAAAGAAAAGGTATTGTCTGCCTCAAGTCTACTTCAGCTTTAAGCTGTTATTGACACATGTGCCAACAGGGGGTTAACAACCTGCATTTACTTTTTTAGGCACTGCTGACTACTCAGTTAGAAATGGAGAAAATGAAGATTGAACAGGAAAGAAAGAAGGCAGTTTTTGCACAAGAAGCAGCAAAGGAGAAGGTACCAAAGCCCAACATTTCTGTTCAGTTTTATTGAGGCTATCGTTATTCTGTTAGATACCTAGAAACTAAAACTGTGGCAAGCAGCAAAGCAGCCGCCTTAAGGCAGTACAGTATATTCTGAGTGTACACATTAGGAGTTTGGCTTTTTCTGTATTGTGCCTGCCTTTGATTTTGACCGAAGTATGTGCTTTTGTAAAACCTGCTGAAAGAAATCTTGAGTAATAATTCATTTAGTCTGAGAAAAGATAGAAACCGGATATTGGTTATTCTAATCTTCTGAATCTTCTTCTGAAGCTACTTCTTTCCTTTGCTTAGGCTGCTAGCATTGCTTCCACTGAGTTCCTGTTCTGAGTTTCACATAGTTGAATGTAATGTACTGCATACCTTCCACTTTAAGTCACAAAATAGTCTTGCAGTGTCAGTAACTTCTGATTAGCAGTTGATATTCAAGTGAAACTGTTTCTGTTGCTGGTTACTTCCTCTCTCTCTGTTGCAAAATGTAACAGCTTTATCCTTCAGAGAGGGTCCTAAACTTTCAAATGCTGACTGTAAATGAGATCAGTCTGTTTGGAAGGTATGTCAGTAATATAAGAAATCTCAGAGCTAATTTTCAAAACTTAAAAAAAAAAAAAAAAAAAAGAAAAGGAAAGGAAAGGAAAGGAAAGAAAAGAAAAGAAAAGAAAAGAAAAGAAAAGAAAAGAAAAGAAAAGAAAAGAAAAGAAAAGAAAAGAAAAGAAAAAAAGAGAATTAACGTGCACTCCAAAAAGTGACATACTTTTGGATTGTGTTATTCTTCCTGTGATGCATTTGGGCATCTAAAACTGCTTCTGCATCTCCCTTGGCTACTGAAAGAGAAATTATTTTGTTGTAGGTTGCAGCATGTGTCTTTTTTGCTTGAAAAGTCTAAAGAGTTAAGCAAAGACTAGAAGTGTAGCACAGAAGTTCTTCATCGCTGAACTTTCATGTGTTTTTACTAGGTGAGGAGGAAGGGGCAGTCTATTTTTACAGAATCTGTCTTTCACCATTTTGTGAACTTTTTTCTGTAGCTAAGTGGTAATGTTTGCCTTGTTTTTTTCTTTTTTATTTAAGGATCGGAAGTCATTTACAATTGAAACTGTTTCAAGCACTCCAACTATGTCACGCTCTAGTTCCATAAGTGGAGTTGATATGGCAGGTCTTCAGACCTCTTTTCTGTCACAGGTATTGTATGGCTGTAATATTGGCTTTTTTGATGTACATTTTTCTCTTCGGGAAGCTTTATTAATGTCGAAAATGATTCTTGAGAACTTGCTTATGAAATGTCTATGACTGTAAAGCATCTGTGGAAGACAGCAGGACCACAGTTTTTAGTGCACACAGATATACACGTGTATTAGTTCTGAGTTCACGTGACCAATTTTAGCTAGAAGATTTGAATAACATTGGTAGAAGTCAAACCACTGATTTATCTTCACAAGTAATCCTGGTATAGGATTACAAGCAGTTATTTATGAGATTTTAAGGTTGTCTAACTTGTCTAACTTTTCTGTTTGTAGGATGATCCTCATGATCACTCATTTGGATCAACAGCTACCAGTGGGAGCAATCTTTATGATGCTATAAGGATGGGAGCAGGTTCAAGTATAATTGAGAACCTTCAATCACAGTTAAAACTAAGAGAAGGAGAGATCTCACATCTACAGGTACTGTAGTTACTCTTATATAGATGAAATGCAGCACTTTTAAGATTAAATGTTATTGCAGTCCGCTGTATTTTACTGGTTTTATACTCAAAGTTTGATTCCTTTCCTCACTGCAGATTGTCAGTTCTGTTAATTCAGAAAGCCACTGCACGAGTGGCCAAGTAGATAGGGATGAGTAAGAGAAACATCTGTTGCTTCGTTTTTCATTTTGGCAAGGACTTATCAAGAAAACTGAACTTTCCTGTCTAACACAAAACGAAGCAAAAAGCACTGATCAGATCTGAGAAGAAAGTGAGAGTGCTTCCTTGAGATACTATTTCTTAGTCCAGTTTATGAAAAATCTTTAGTGTTTAAAAACATTTAGATCCTGTTTAATATGAAAAGCTAATTATCTCTTCCTCCTAATTGGGAAACATTTCCTTTAGCTGGAAATTGGAAACCTTGAAAAAACCAGATCGATAATGGCAGAAGAACTGGTTAAATTAACAAATCAAAATGATGAACTTGAAGAAAAAGTGAAGGAAATACCAAAATTGCGTGCACAGTTAAAGGTAAGTGTATTTGTGTTGTAAATCTCTATCAATCTATATTAAAATATGTCTCTAATCATAAATTTCTTTGCTTATTAGAAAATCTGATAATCCCTACTTTATGACTGATAGTCACTTTCAAAATGTCCTTGTTAAAATGTGTGCTTTACATAGGATTGTATGCTCAGTTAGTGAGAGGTCATTTCTGCCACATAAAGGCAACCTTTTTACTAGGGGAGATGTTTTGATAAGCAACGTGGATTTATGAGACTTTGATTTAGAAGCTGAATTTGTGTGTGGTGGTGATATAGTTAACAGGAGAAATATTTTAGTCCTCTAAACACCTCAGAACTTTAATATTAGAAATAGTTTTGGAAGAATGTTGGAAATTACTGTTCTATAAATGCAGAACGTCAAAACATTTCCATAGTAAAATTTCAGTGTAATTTGCTAGCTGTTTTTTAATGCATGCAGCAGTTAAACTTCAAGATGCTTCACTGATTCCTCTGTGCCAGCACCAACTCTTTGTAGTCAAGAACTTTTAACTTGGGAGTTTCTTCTTCTCATATTTAGATAGATCCATCTGTATTTAGAGAATCAGAGCATAAAGAGTTTGCTTTGTGCACCGCTGTAAAATAGTTACACTTTGATAAAATGACACTGCTCATTTTCCCTAGTAGTGTGAAAACACTGTTCTAGCAGCAAATCTTTAAGTTGAGTGACGGTCTGATAGCAAACTACATGTTATTGCAGGACTTGGATCAAAGGTACAATACCATTCTTCAGATGTATGGGGAGAAAGCAGAGGAAGCTGAAGAACTCCGGCTAGATCTTGAGGATGTGAAAAACATGTATAAGACTCAGATAGATGAACTTTTAAAACAAAGACAAAACTAACTCCTGCTGGAACTCCTAACATGATATGGTAACAGATTGTATAGATGTTTATGTAAATGCTGGATAAAAATGTCTTGTTTAAAAAAAAAAGAGAATTAAGTGTATGATAGAAAGTGTCTATACAATAGAGTTCATATGTTGACAAAAATCAATGCTTTAAATGTCTTCTACTGTCTGCAGTTAAATTATTTGTGCAATATTTAAAAAAAAAAAGTCATCTCTGTATTTCTGTTTTTACTAAAAAAGGACCATTTTACTTACAAAAACACTAACAGGAAAGATGGTTGTTACCTCATGAGACAGCACTGAAAGGCATGAGATTTACAAGTGGCCCTTCATATACTCATATAGCTGTGACAAATCAGAAGTCTTTTTAAAATGTTCTTTAGAAGAGTTTTTCTAAAATTTGACCAGATCATTTTTAGTAATGAAATAGCAGTGGTTTGCTGTCTAAAGGATAACTGGATATATATATTTTTTTTTTAAATAAAAGAATTGCTGCTGCTCTCATGTAGTCATTCCTGGTATATAAATAGCAAGGTTTAGACTTCTACAGAACTGGATTGCTGCTTAATATAGTTTTCAAGCAAGTCTCCAGTGGCTGCAAAGTATTTCTCATGCCATTCCTTGAGTGAGGTATTGGTCAAACAGCATCCATGTGGCTTGATCCTTAGCCATGTTTTGGGTCACGTCAGAGGAAACTTCAGAACTGGACCCTTGGGAATGCTGAGAATCAGGGGAAGAAGCTTGCCTCCTCCTCTTTGCATTCCAGCCAGCAAATATTTCTCTCTATCTCAGAGCTGTAGCTGTGATAGACACTTGTGTGAAATACTCCGCAGTTGAAATTCTTGGCCTGTCATACTGTTGCCTCCACTGTTGAGGGGTTTCTTTTGCATTTGTGTTGGAGAACTCTGTTTCTGCTTCTGTATTCAGTGGACAGAAGGAGGCAAGGAGTCCAAATGATGAGAAGCTGCTTTCAGTGAAAAGCCTCTCAGAATTTATCACTTTGCCATCATAATGAAATGTTCTCAGTTGCTTTAAACTAAAAAGAAAAAGCCCACAACAAAAAAACCAACCCCAAATGAAAGCACTTGTCAGAACTTACTGATTGGCAGCATGTTAAGTCAGCCAGAATTATGATGTGCAACTGTCAGCTCATCCATTTCTTGAAAAGCAAAACAAAGGACCAATCAACCCCCAAAACAATCCATACACCCTATTTCATGAAGATTAATGTTGAGAAACAGCTGTTATTCTTCGCAGAGAATCAGTAGTTTGCTCTTTTTACAATCTTGGAAGACAAATGGAGTACTTTGAAGATATGTAGAGACCAGTTTATGGCTTTTATTTGAACTTAGTACTGCCAGTGTTTTTGAAGGTAACATTTTCTTTCTAACATGTGCATGGATGCTCCTTCACATGCAGGTCTGAGCACCTCAAACTGTCTTATGTTTCCAGGAGGTAAATGAGAAATTGACACGCACACTCAGCATTAACATTTTTTAGATAGAAAAACATTTGAGAGCGTGTTAGATTTTTAAATTTTACAAAAGCAGATGTAAATAGCTGTATTGACTCTTTTTTGATTTTATTCTCATTCAATGCAACATTTACTATCACACAGCAATCCAGGGGCCTACTGTGTCTTAAGCATCAAAGCCTTAGAAACCAGAGCAGCTGCTGGCAGGTAATATAGACTTGTACGTATTCTGATTCACTTTGATATCATACCTGTGGGCTTGTTTTGAGGAAACGTTAATGAATACCAGGACATTTGATGCTTGTTGCTATGAAAAGGAACAAAAAAAAGAAAACAAAAAAACACATGCAAAAAGCAAGCACTTAGGTCACAATACTGCCATCCTCTTCCATTTAAATTTGTTATTTTTAAGTAACCCTCGTGGAAGCAACTAATTTTACAGCTCATTCTCACTGCATGGGCAAGTGTGGAGGAAGGTTATTTAAGGGCTTGCTCAAAGTATGCTGCTCAGAGGGGTCTTATTTCATGCCTTTGGCAAACGAGGGCAAGGCCTCTGCTAAGGGAGGTGAGTTTGGATGAGTACAGAAGGGGCTGGCATGGTGTTGGGTTGGTATTTGCCAGAAACAAAGAAGCAAACCTTAAAAACCACATATATCCATCCATTGGAAACATAGCCATCCATTGGAAAAAGGGTTGGTTCTGTTCATTTTTGTCCTGTTAACATGTTTGTTACAATGCACGTTTTGTTAAGGGCTACGAAGATCCTAAATAAGGAACAACATGGGTTACCCCGCGGTGAAAACGGGACCTTGGTTTCCAATTGTAAAATGTGTATAGACTGTACAGAGCATGGGTCGGGGTGAAATAAATCTTTATGCTAAGCGTGGGCTCCGCTTCTGTCTGTCAAAGACTTAAAGCAGCGCTCTGGGTTTTTCTCTTTGCTGGGGACGGACCGGCAGCTCTAAAGGGAAAATGCCGAGCGTGGGGCTGCCCGAGGGCCCCGCGCATTCGGAATTTCACTTCAACTCCACGTGAACGAGTCATGGCTATTTGGGTTACAAGAGCCTGGTGTATTTATAACCGCACGGCGGTAATGGGATTAGGGATGATAGTGAAAATAGGGGCGAATTTCCTCTGCCGGCGGCAGGAAGGGGCAGCGCCTCCCGTGCCCCGCAGCTCCCCGGGGAGGAAATGGAACAATGCGGCGCTAAGAGGCCGCGCTTCCTGCTGCGCGGCGGCAGGAAAAGGCCCGCTCCCTCCGCACGCTCCCCCTCCTCCTCCTCCTCCTCCTCCCCGCCCGCCGCCTCCAGGTGGGGCGGGCCAAAGCCGCGGCGCTGCCCGCGGGTGTGAAGGAGGGGCGCGGGGGCGGCGCTGCGGCGGCTGAGGACGGAGCTGCGGCGGCTCTGATGGGCCGCGGGGCGCCGAGCGGTGAGCACGAGGCGGGGGATGGGCCGTGCGGGGCGGGGCGGGGCGCGTCCTCAGGGCTGCGGGGCGGGCGATCCCCATCCCTCCTCTCCCAACCGGCGTCCGTCGCGGGATGTGCGGCCGCGCTCCGCTCCCCCTCCGTCCCCATAGGTCCGTGCGTCTGGAGCGCTTCTCCCCAAAGCCGACAGGTAACGCTGCCCCGTGCTGCCGGGCTTTGGCTCTTCGGCGAATTACAACGCAGAAAAGGGTTTTTAGACACGGGTGTGGAGTTGTTTTTTTTTTTTTTTTTTCTTCTGAGTAGCTCGGTTCGGGGCTGTGTCGGCATAAGGCGACGTGCCGTAACGCAGCGCAGACCCGCGTGGTCCCTGCAGCCTCCGCGTCCCACCTCGTAACACGACGGCAGCTGCTGCTGGGTTCTATTGAAGTCGGGCCGCTTAGTGGTGGCTGCGCAGCTTCCCTTCCTCTCGTGCTTAATTTCTTCCAAGCTGGAGACTGTATTCTGTGCTACTTTTAACCTTTAGTTCATCCTTTTCTCCCCTGGCGCTGCTCTCCCACCTCCCTCCATACCGCCCGCTCTGTGCTCGGCTCCCACGGCCGGCCGCGCTCAGAGGATCCCTCGGGCTCCAGCTAAAGTAAACACGCCCGTTTTAGTCTGTGGCAGTGCGTAATTACCCGGTGATTAATGATCCCCAGATAATCCCGAGGCTGCACAATCTGCTGTCTCCGTGAGAGTTTACTTTCTGGCAGACAAAAAGGCCGCCCCAACGACACAAATGAAAACGCTTGGAATACACGGCACTGCTACCCGGTATGCTTGAAATGTTCTCCGCTCCAGACATGTTGTCTTTTTTCCTCATGCAGAAGCTGTAAGTTGCCATGTTCATCTTGCTGATGTTTGGATTGCTACTGCAAGAAATCCTGGCTAATTCCCGAGATGAAAATCTCACTGAGCTCAGAAGCGTTCTGGAAGAGCCCATGTACAGCTACAGGACTGTCAACCTACCAGACGAGCACATTCCGTACTTCCTGCACAACAACCAGCACATTGCTGACATCTGCAAGCAGGACTCTCATTGCCCATATAAAGTAGGTTTGATTTGATGTTGTTGTTGCTTTGGAGCAGTTTGTTAGTGGAGTGGAGTGTAGTTTCCTTGCCGGTGAGTCGGTTTCGTTAGAAATAGTGATAGGACAAGGGGGAATGGTTTTGAATTGAGACAGGGGAGGTTTAGGTTAGATATTAGCAGGAAGTTTTTCACGCAGAGGGTGGTGAGGCACTGGAACAGGTTGCCCAAGGAGGCTGTGGATGCCCCATCCCTGGAGGCATTCAAGGCCAGGCTGGATGTGGCTCTGGGCAGCCTGGTCTGCTGGTTGACAACCCTGCACATAGCAGAGTGTTGGAACTGGATGAGCACTGTGGTCCTTTTCAACCCAGGCCATTCTATGATTCTATGAATAGGAACTGCAGAGGTGGTGAACCCAGGGATCGGGGCTGTGTGTGGCTCAGGGCGATTCCAGCATCTCCTGGGATGGAGCTGTGCTCCCTCTTCTCTGCTTTTCTGCAGCACTGCAGAACCAGCTCTTCTGGGTTGCCTGGTGGTACTCTGAGCCTGGAGTGCTGTGCTTTATGTGAGCTCAGCTTTGTTGTTGATAGCTGTCAGCAACCTGAGAAGTTCGGGATCCTACTCACCGGTTCAGGAAAATTGGTTGTCCTGAAAAGAGATGTTAATGGCAAGAATAACTCTGCTGTGTGTGTGTCTCCTGTGGGCCTTCTGCTGTGTGTAAAGAACCGGAGTGTTTCCTCTGAAACAGAGGCCTGTTTTCAGGCAAAGTTCTTTATGCAAGATTTGAAAAACAAGATCTGTTATTGAGAGATGGTGTATAAGCTGACAGCTCTGATTGTTTGCTATATTCATTGATTTTGTGTTACAGAAATACTTGAAGAAATTAAAATCCTGCTGGGGCTATGAGAAATCTTGCAAATCAGATCACAGGTTCAGTTACCCGGTGTGTGATTACGTAGAATCTGGATGGTAAGCTTCATCTTAAACGTATAAAGTGCAGTATGTTCAAAAAAGTAAAAGAACAAAAAAATGTAGTGCTCACTTTTGTATCAGCTGTGAAGTTAACATTACTGTGGTCATTTGAGTCATGTCATGCTGTGGTCATTAGAGCCATTAGATGGAGAGCTGTCCATCTTTGTAAGATGCACATCTACACATGTATGTATACGTAACGTACGTATCTCAGTGTGACTTTCAGCTTTTTAAGGAAGAAAATCCTGTTTGAAATACTTCCTACCACAATGTTTTCATTATCCTGATTTAGCCTTGCATTAAGATTCCTAAAATAACTCTGCAGTTCCTTTCCTTAGCTTTAAAAACAGATGAAAAAATGTTTAAAAGAATTAGAGCCTTTTACAGCAGAATTGCTTTAAATTGGCATTGATGTTTTCACTGAGGTGTAGCTGAGAGGTTGCTTCCTGCTTTGCATCTTGAATGTCAGTATAGTACCTGGCTGGCTTTTTTGTTCCCTTTCACTGGGGATTAAAAAAAAAAAAAAGTTATCTGTTAAAGCCATTACTAGAATTGAGCAATGGCATTTTATTTTCCTCTCATCAGGGCAAATGACATCGAGACTGCCCAGCAGATATTCTGGAAACAAGCTGACTTTGGTTACATTCGAGAGAGACTGAATGAAATGAAAACCCATTGTAAGCCTGCAGTAACAGTAGGTGTTTTCAATAGGTATTTTGCTTTTCACTTTGTTTTAAACAGAGAATTGTTATTATCGATAAAATGTATTTATTTTTTTTAACAGGGAGATTCATCTCTGACCTGTTCTCAGTTCCTTCAGCATTGCAGAGCAACAAACTTGTACATCGATTTAAGAACTGCAAAGAGAAACCACGAGAGGTCTGATTCTGTGTTGCTGGAGTAAAACTAAGAGGTGGCAGGGAGAGGGGCTCAAAGAGTTTGTTGAATGGAGCTGTGCGTGTAGCTGGTGTGCTTGTTGAGCTTTGCAGAGCCCGTGCTCAGAGGCATATTGCTGAAGCCATGAGGTCTACATTTGCTCATGCTTGACTGCTATCTGCTGCTGCTGCTGGCAGAATGGATTATTATAAAACTTGCTGTGTTTTTTGAGTGATGACGGGTGATTAAGACACTTCCTCCTCCTGACCAGGCAGAGGATACTGTTTCTGTATCCTGAGACATTCTTTCTGCATATTCAGACACATCCTTTCTTGTTCAGGTGGTGTGCGAGGTAGAGTTGTTTCTGTACGAGAAGAAAGTACTCAGGTTTTAAAAGTGTACAAAGCTTTGCTGACCTGAGACTAAATAACATTGCCTTGAGTATATAATCTTGATTGCAGTGCACTTGTGGCACTGTTGCACAAAGGCTGATAGATTTTTTATTCATTTGCATTAGATTCAAAGAAGACTTTTTCCAGAAGGGAGAAATTGGAGGTCATTGCACCCTTGACGTTAAAGCATTTTTAGCTGAAGGTCAACGCAAGAGCCCTCTGCAGTCTTGGTAAGATTCACTTGTCGAGGCTGATTCCAAGTTCACTTCTCAATTTATCTTTTTCTTGGCATTAGCAGCTGTGTGTGAGGTGTTTCATTCTGGGGAATTGGTTGTTCCTTTCTAAGGTCAATTTGTGTTGTTCGTACTAGATATCTCTATAACTGCATCTATGCAGAGTGCTGTTCTCAGCTATGTTACTCTACAGTCAAACCTTTTCTGCCTAATTTACAGCAGCAACAGACATGGAAGCATTTTGTAATTAGATTTCTAATGCTAGCGATATTAGCCCTGTGCCTAGTTTGCCTATGGAAGGAGCCAATCCTTTTGTTAAGAAATACCTTAACGTTGGCATTTGTGCCTTAGTTCTGATAAACCTGGTGACGTTGGACCTGTTCTGAATATATATTCATATACTGTTACCTGGGAACCTGTGCTTGGAATGCGAAATGGGCAGCACTCTAGAGGCTGAGTAGGAAGTGCAAGGATGCTTTGGTAGGAGGTGGCTACCGTGGGTTACATGTTAGCACTTCAAAGCTGAGCTGACAGCTATCTGATGAAGTATGAAGGAAGGGAACTACTAAAATGCCTATAGGAATTGAGTTTTTATGCTTTTTTTTTTCATATTTTCAATTATTTTTTTTCCACTTTTTGGACTGATGGTCAATTTCAGTTAAGAAGAGCTGTAGAGGGAGAAAAAGCTTTTCTTTTATACCTGCTGTTGTCATTTCAGCTGCTCATCCTTGTTTAGATCCAGGGGTAATAAATATTGCATCTGTATTCATTATTCTGAGCAAAGCATGAAGATCTTGCTGAAGTGTCTCTGGCAATGCAGATCAGGTTGGATAGACCCACAGATGTTTGCTCTGAGGCTCTTTGTTACATCTCTCCTGCCTCGATTTGTACATCAAAGATGCTGTTTGCTCCTGAGATCAAAGGCAGTGTTTAACCTCTTGGAGATCATAACCTGAAGAACCTTCCATTAGGATTTGAAATAATTTTAATTGTCAGACTCTATCAGATTTCAGCTGTCCTGTTAAATCAAATGGAGTGAAAGTTACTGAATCTTAGGTATATGGAATACACGTGTTCTAATATTTTAATGACAAACCATGTTCTCTGTGATTGAATCTTGTAGGTTTGCAGAACTCCAGACATTTACTTCATTAAACTTCAGGCCCCTGGATGATGGCAAGTGTGATATTGTTATTGAAAAGCCAACATACTTCATGAAATTGGATGCAGGTGAGCCTTTAATCCTTGGACACAAGTATCTTATCTTTTAAGCAAAGTTGTTGTATTCCCCTGAACTGTAACTGGAAGAACTGCAGTGCTGTCAGCCTTTACCTTTGAGCAGGGCTGTCTATCAGTGTTAAAAAGGTGATGCTGTCTAGCTTCTCTGTTTTAGAGGGGCAGAGGAGAACTGCTTTTTGAGTTCTGATGGTAGCTCTTCTTGGACAGAAGCTTTGAAACAAGAGCTGTGTGTATACGGTCCCAAAGCTGATGTCTGGTCTTGGCTACCAAGCAGGCTGGACTACGTTAACTCTTTGTTTCATGGTAGCTTTTTATGCATTGTGGTCTTAAGGTATTAGCTTAAGAAGCCAAAAGGGAACAAGAATGCTCTGGGAAAGAACCTGAGGAATTTCCTGGGCTTTGGCTCCTGTGCAAGCACAAGTTCTATCTTGTATTCCTCCAGACAGAGCTTCAGTTAACCTTAATAAAGAAGAACTAAGAGCACTGCCAAAGGCCTGTTTTCTCATGTTTCCTGTATGTCTAACTAGTTCTTATTAGAGCAGCAGTTGCTTTCATGTATTTCAGAAAACATTTGCAGTTTATAGAGAGAGAAGTAGTACATGGAACTTATCTTTTTGCTGCTGTTCTGATTCATTTGAGCCTTTCTTAGCATGTGTTTTGCTTCATATCTCTTGCCTCGATTCCTTCCCTTTAAAGGTTTGCTTCTCTAGAGTGTATAAGAAGCATTCAGTCAGAATTAGGAGAAAACCAGTATAAAATGTGAGGTACTAGTAGAGAAAAATGCATAAACCACTGAGAAGTGGAGTGAGTCGTGAAGCATTTGCTAACATTTCTTTCTTTTCCTCAGGTGTTAATATGTACCATCACTTCTGTGACTTCGTCAATCTTTATATTACACAGCATATTAATAATTCCTTCAGTACTGATGTCAACATAGTCATGTGGGACACTGTAAGTCCACAGTGCTTTTAATGTACTTGTAATGCATTATATTTCTGTCTAATAGAGACTCTGCAACTTTTAATAGCCACAGTTTAGCTTTCCTGTGGACAGTTAACTGAGTCACGTGGAACTGGTAAGTTTTTGGATCATCTTAATACAGATGCATCACCCCTTAGAATAAATGTTTTTAAGTGGAAATATTTCTGCTGTACTGCTGGATGGAAGCCATGACTTTTAAAGTGTAACAGTAGTTTTACTGACCTGTATTTAAGTTGTACAGGAGTGTGTTACGAGTAAACAACTTGTAATATGCCAGACAACATGTATGTCAGGTTCAGAAGGAACAAAGCTCTTTTTGATGATATAACATTGTCCCAAATCTGTTGCCTTGTTCTCCTATAACACTGTGTTTTCTTCCTTTGCATCGACTGCTATGACAAATATTCAGTAAAAAACTGCAAATGTTTCATGCTTGCTGTTTAATGAGAAGTCTCTTTCTTGGCTCTTTTTTCCTTTTTTTAGTTCTCTTACATTTTGAAAGCTGAAATAGATGTGCCTGCCAGATAAGCAAGCTTGCTTTATAGGGAGAGCCATTATTAATCCAGCTCCAATGGCTTTCTGAAAAGTTCAGCTGTGTCAGAACTGTAAATTACTTTGAAAAGAAACTCTTTTTCTTATATTGCATTGTTGAATCAAATAACTCTTTCAAAGTACCATTCAAAGTATGTACTGTAACAGCACCATCATTTTAAATGAGTCTTAACTGCTTGGTCTGCTTGAGTTCATTGCCATGGACAGCCAGATGATGGCACCAACTAACTGCTGATGAGCTGTTTATACCTATCAAATGATGGACTTGATCTTATTATTCATTCTCTTTTTTTTTCTTTCCTTGATGTAATTAGATCTGGGCATACTTTCTAGCTACCGTAGAGTTGGTGCACTACTCTTATTAAACAGTAATGCCCTCTGATGTAGGTTAAACAGAGCAGAAAATGAGTAGGAAATCCACTGGGTGTTGATCTGCAGACTGTCTTTGCAACTGCAAGAAAGCAATGTTTCTAAAGCTCTTTTAAGGTGAGCAGATAGAGTTAGAGTGAAGTCCTTTCAGCATGTTTCCCAATTCTCCCTTCCACCAAATCAGATCATTGCTTTCAGTTTGAGATGCACACATGTGAGCATCCCAGAACAGAGGCAAATATGGAACAAACTTGCTATGACATTTTACTTCAAATGCCACTGCTGCACTTGGGTTCCTGGGTGGTTTTTAGTCTCAGGAGTCCAAGTTTGTATCTTCTTCCCTCCTTCTATTTCTGTTGCTTCTGTTCCACTTGTGTTCTGTTGTCTCTGGGGAAACACCTTACACCTTGCTCCTAACTCAGATTTTAATCTGCTGCTGAAGAATCTGTCTGGATTGCTAAGTTACAGAACTGTTTTAATTAAAAATTAACTACCTGCCAGGTAATTCAACTACCTTTGTAAGTGCAGTTCTAGCTATTCAGTGATGTGCTAGCTTTCTGTGCTAGAATGTCTTAGGTTCGTTGGTGGTGATGTGCATGTTAAGATTGTTTAAGCTTGTGTATAGAACTTTTAAGTCACGAAGGGAGTTTTTATATGCATTTATGTCATCATTGTGCCTTTCTGTCCTTCCTTCTCACACAGAGCTCCTATGGCTATGGCGACCTGTTCAGCGAGACGTGGAAGGCATTTACTGACTATGACATAATACACTTGAAAACTTTTGACTCTAAAAGGGTATGGAATTTCTTATTTTGTCTTAATTCATAGCGACTGTGTAGTAAGAGTGACTGCTTCTAAAGCTGCTTCTGGATATATATTTTTCAGAGGGAAGCACTGATGCTTTACATGCATGTTTAATTAGTGTAATGTGAGTGTGTAGCAAACAGGAGATATAGTTGTAACCCAATTCTCTGGCATGTCTGCATTTACGTAGATGGACCAAACTTTTCTGCCTTTGAGAAGTGATATTTGTGTATTCGTTTCACTTCTGCAGCACATTCAGATTTCATATCAGTCTCTTAAATCCCTTAAGCTCAGTCTAAACTCTATGCTTCACCTGGTTTTCTTCTACTTAATTCAGATTTGTTTTGTTTTTTTGGGGTGTTTTTTCCCATTTGTTTGTTTTTTAGATGTCTTCCCACATGTGAATCTGTAGCATCTGAGCTGAGATCTCCTTTGGGATCAGGATGCTCTTTGTTTTACCCTTTTGCACAGAGATGGAAGTGAGGATGTTCTGACAGGAGTGTGTAGTTGCTGGCTCATTGTAAAACAGTGATCCCACTGAATGAGCATGGGACAAACCAGTGGAAGGTAACAGCACGGTGTAACTTCTTGTGATCTGCTTTTGCAGGTGTGCTTTAAAGAAGCAGTCTTCTCATTACTGCCTCGAATGCGATATGGCTTGTTTTATAACACACCATTGGTGAGTCCTCCTTATCCATCCTTATGATAACTACACGTGTATATGACACTGTGGAGTCTGAGCTAATGAATTTCTCAGGTATCCAGCTGAGTTGTCAGGAAGCATGCTGCACAGAAGCTCTGTTTAACTCCAAATGATTTTAAAGTTACTTCAGCTAGTCGACAGTAACTGGTTATATGCAATCCTCTTCCCACTGTTCTTGAGATGTGCTGTACCTCTTTACTGAGAGGGCACCACGAACTTTTGGCAGAGTGCAAGAGCTTCTACTCTGACAGACTTTCCTAAGGTTATCAGCTCATGTCTTTAGGCTATAACACTACAGAGAGAGCCACCTTGCTTCTAAATGAAAGTGCTGCTTGCATTGCAGCAAATAGTGACGTGCTTAGTGCAGTGTGTGGTACTTGGCTTTTGTTCCATAAGAATGGCACAGGACTGATACCAGAGAGAGATTTTTTTTCTGTGTGGAGCAACATTTCATAGTAACAATTGCTTTTCTACTTTCAGATATCTGGCTGCCATGGTACAGGGCTGTTCAGAGCATTTTCTCAGCATGTGTTACACAGATTAAATATCACACAAGAAGGACCCAAGGTATGATAACTGAACACTGAAACTGTAGTATGGAGCTGACAGATCTTAGCAGAGAAACATCATCTAACTGGTGTGGAGTGATTTCAGTGTGCAATAGGAGCACACAGTGCACTTTCTGGGGCTTCCAATCAGTCAGTTTGTTCTCTAAAGGCTTTCAGCAAACATAAGGATAGTTGCCCTCCTGTCTTATTTCCACGGGCCAGGCCTTTAGAACATCTTCCTTTCAACCTAGGGTCTCCTCCCTACCTCTGTTCTCTGTTCCTGAGGTCTTTGTATTCTTCCCAGCCAAGCAGTATTTGGTACATGATCTCTTTTGGAGCATGCTGACAAGAACTTGCCCTTGGGCCCAATAGAGAGGTTCCATAAAGAAATACAGCCAGCTTGTTCTCTGCAGGCATGCTCTTTATCCATCCTCGTAGGTACTGCTGAGCTCAGATCAGAGGAGGAGATGACTGAGTCTGCTCCTTCTATTCCTGCCCAGTACCACCTGTCTGGCCATGGGCTTCTCTGTTGTACATGCTGGTAGTTGTTGCAAATTGTTGCTGCACTGGTGGGTACAGCAGTCCTGAGCTTCTTGTAGAGTTTGCTAGAGAGTAGCCTATGTATTATCATTGAGGGGCACGCGTTCAAAGCACAGTGCAGACATTTAGTAATGCTTCTCCTGCTGACACTAATGGGAGTCACACAGTTAAGTCTCTTTATTTCACTTGGAACATTCACCCCCATGAGACCAATTAATTTATAAAGAGGTAAAATGGAGAACTGTTACAGAAGAAAAATACTTTTTTTTTTTTTTTTTTTTTTCCCATGGATCTTGTGCACAAACCATCCTAAAAGCTGCTTTCAAAAACTGCTGTATAATGCATAACACACAGACTCTCTTGTACGGAATAAAATAAATCTCTCAGAAAACATTTGATTATTTGTTAATAGTCAGACTTTCACGAAGTTTTTGACACTTGGAATCTGTTGGAAAATACAGCGTGAATTTTAAGGTGGTTCCCTCATCTATTACACGAGGAGGGAACGTATTGCTCAAATAATTGCCAAGATTAAATATGGACGTTGTGGTTGTGTTTGTGAGATCTGCCCCACTGCTGATCCTCTGCTTCTTCTTTATTTTTAGGATGGGAAAATCCGAGTCACAATACTCGCACGCAGTACAGATTACCGGAAAATATTAAACCAGAATGAGGTGTGGCCCTTTTTATTCTTAAAACAAATTTATTGGAAGTTCAATGTTGCTCGTTGGGTTGATTTTTCAGGCACAGCCAAGACATCTGCTGACAAATCTTGGGCAAATGCATTTAGTGCTAATATTAATTTCTTCTAATACGCCGTTTATCCTGTCTCTACTTCTGTACACCAGATGCTGAACCTTGTTGCCCTTTTTAAAATTCCAATGGAAGACTACAGATGTAATACTAAAAGTATTTCCTCTTAACAAACAGATGCTGCAGTGCTTCTGATGACATTAAATTATTTTGCTTTCAGATCATTCTTTTTAGTTTCTAACGTTCCCAGTGTTAAGGGCTCTAACAAAAGCTCTGCTACACCTGCAGATCAAAATATGTAAGCAGTTGTATCTGAGTGTGTGCATTTAAAACTCTTTGAGTTTTCACACTGAATTGCTGTTTTGAATCATGCAGCTTAGTGGCTTTATGGTGAAGCTTTTCTTGTGATAAAATGATAGCATCGCTTTTTTTTATAGCTCTCTTCATTCTTAGCTACTAGTGCCTGACAAAAATGGATGGGCATTATTATTCCCAGTGTAAGGGAGAAACTGAGTCTTGTTTCATGCAATAGCTTGGTGTCAGAGCAGGCAGGGCTCAGATTGCCAGACTTGAGCATTGTCTGCTGCACTGACCACAGTACCTGCTTACACCAGCTGTGCTGTGTAATTTCTAGTAATGAGCATACAATGGAAAATGAGAAATTAATCTTTTCTTTACTGATCTTTTGTTAAGAAAAATACTTGTATCTCTCTCCCTGTCCTGCTAGCTTTGAAATGAAGACTTGGAAGAAGCCCTTTTAAGTTAGAAACCTGGGCTCTATTGCCTTTATTTCCTGTGTGAGAAGGAGTCTGACGTGGTCATATATTTTTGAAACCCCCCCTAGTTGCCAATTTGCTTCTTTAAGTATTGAAATATCTTTTGAAAATCCAATCTAAATTGTCACATCTTCATCAATTCCCAGCCTCAGTAAAACTGATACTAGTTAGGGTGGCTTGGCATTTGGCCTTGTAGCATACCTAAAAGTCAGCAGTAGTCTCTGATTCAAGTCCCCTCTGAAATGGCTGATTTACTAGGAATGATATATGTATCCTAGATGAGAATGTAGAAAAGTAGGAGAACATCTCCTTTATATGGCAGTGACAGTCTGCTGTGTCTTCCTGGTTATAATTCCCTGGTAAGGAGCGTAGGGGAGGAATTAATTCAAGCAGAACACCAAATCACTGTTTTTTTTCTCTCCTCTCTTAGCTGGTGAATGCTTTGAAAACAGTATCAACGTTGGAGGTCAAAGTGGTAGACTACAAATACAAGTATGTATGTTGCTAGAGGAAACTAGAATGGCTACATGCTTTCTGTGGCTGGTGCAAGCTGTTGTCATGTAGAAGTATCCATGACCCAGTTTCTAAGCTGTGCAAAATCCAGGAACTGGTAGGAAGAGATGAATTACTGAGGGAGTGGTGGGTGAGCTAGTTAAGCATTCCCATCCTATGATGCAGTGCCTAGGAATGAAACTATCCTGCAGTATGCTGCTGTCTTATTTTGTATGACTCTTAATTTAGTAATGAATGATAACTCAACTTATTTGCTGCTCCGTTGGCCCCCAAAGATGCCATTGAGATCATTTTGTGGTGCCCAGATATGCTAGGCACCGTGCCAGTAAGAAATGGCCTGAAAAAGAAGTTCCCAAGAGGTGTATTTCTGCACCAGATGGCAGCAGCTCCTCTGTGATCAGTGGTGCTGTCATGGATCACACAGGAATAGTGAGGAACTGAAGCTTCACCAAGCAAAAGCAAAGCAAGGAAGTCAAAATTTGGTTCTTTATCCTTTGTCAATGACAGCATTTGAAGAAGTGAATAATACAGAAGAGGGTGGGCTTCTAGGCAGTCCCTCTGTTTGAAAGCATAACTGAGTGATGCTTCCAGAATTCCTGCACTTGTTGAAACTGTAGTACCATTCACTCTTAGAGATTTCTACAGCTATCCTGCTGCATCATCCCCATCACAATTAAGGGGTTTCCCTGATGTCTGCACTTACAGTAGTTTAAGCAACATTTTCCTGTTGCAGTTTAAGCCAGCTTCTTTCTATTCTCTTCAAAATTATCAAAGAACTTACTCTCTTCCTTTTTAATGTATGTACTGTTAACACGTGAATGAAGCCTGCTGTGATTTCCCTTTCCACTTGTCAGTCTTCTCTTGCAATTAAGTATCTTTAGCCTATTATTTACTTGTGTGCTCAGGGAACACCTGGCTATTTAAAATACTGTATTTGGAGGTTACATTCAAAGGATGGGAAAGAAGTAAGAGTTTGAAGCAGGAATTGAAAAACAAAGCAAAAATTCATCTCCAAACTGTGACAAGTTTAAACTTACCAATGAAATCACACCTTTGGAATAGGCTCTTATTAATGTGAAGCTTTGAAACCTGTCTGCATTTCTTCTAATTCCATGCTGAGTTATTGCTCGTTGCCACATTTATGATTCTTAGTACTGTTCCTTGAAAAATCAATTCTATCTTTCAGTATTCCCTTAAGTTAATTTTGCGCTTTCTACATGTAACTGATTCTTACTGAGATGGATAGGCATGCCACATCACTATTTTTGTTGTGTTGTCTGCAGGGAACTTGAATTTTCAGAGCAACTGAGAATTACACATAACTCTGATATATTCATTGGGATGCATGGAGCTGGACTTACCCATTTGCTCTTTCTACCAGACTGGGCTGTTGTGTTTGAACTGTAAGTGTTTCTCTCCTCTTTCCCTTTCTATTATACGCACAACTGCTAAAGTCTGTTTGTATCTGTTAATTAAGCACTTTCCCCTTCTCGTATTTGACTACAAAT
Organism: Phasianus colchicus; assembly: GCF_987193195.1. Lineage (NCBI taxonomy): Eukaryota > Metazoa > Chordata > Aves > Galliformes > Phasianidae > Phasianus > Phasianus colchicus. The sequence goes on along the minus strand of NC_143446.1, from coordinate 16,197,672 downwards.
GTTTCACTTGTGTTGTCTTCTAGACTTCATTTTTGACAGTCTGTCCTGGAAACATAAAGTGAGTGAGCTTTCGTTAACAAGTGCTGGTGTAGCTATCATAAAAACTTAGCAAGTGATTTCTTAAGATGTCATGTTATCACATGCAGCATTTTATACAACAAATCTCACAGATCAGATTCTGTCTGTGGGTCTGAGGTACAGTGGTGTTTTGGTGATCTGATTATATAACAATGCATATCCAGCCTTTTACAGATCCTTCTCGAGGATATTGCTGCTCTCCTTTCCACACCTGGTACACAAACACCAGCTTGCTGGCCAAGCTCAGCTGAGTGTCCTTCTATCTTATCCAAAGTTCTCCTGTAGTTCCTTTTGAAATATGTTTTGTCACACAGCTGGCTGTTAATAGACATTCCAGTTCTGTGGAGCTAAAGAAAAATGCAGCATGCTTGTCCAAAGAGCACTGAATTCCCTATCTTGGGAAATCCCACATAATCCCCTGCAGCAAGGAAGGCTGTGGAGCTGCTGATGTGGTGTAATCTTGGCGTAAGAACATTAGGAAATGAATTCAGACACCTAGGGTTTTTCTTACATGCCCAACAGCTGCTGCAGTTGGGCTGGGAGGTGTCTGATGTGCAGATGTGTCTCAGTCTGTCTCCTTAAGCACATATTAAGAACAGGTGGGCAGCCCTCGTTCTTCTCTGCAGTGGAGCAGAATTTGTCCATGGTTTTGTTACCTTGGAATTGGCCAACAAAGGTGTAGGCTTAGATCCTTTTTTCCTCTTCTGTCCTGATCAACTTGAGCACAAACTCTGTAGGTGAGTGGGTCCTTCTGCCTTTTCCTAGGTACAATTGTGAGGATGAACGTTGTTACCTGGATTTGGCAAGGCTGAGAGGCATTCACTACATCACTTGGCGAAAAAGGAATAAAGTATTCCCTCAAGATCAGGTAATGATGGCCACTGGTGGAAGGGTGGGGATGGTTTTTTTTTTTTTTTGCTGTATTCATACTCTACTGAATGGATTTGAAGGCTAGCTTGTTTCACTTGTCTGTGTTCAGATATTTGAAATACGATTTTCATTCTGTGATTCTGTGATTCTTAAGACCAAATAAATTAAATTCCATGTTGTGATTAAGAAATCGTTTGGTATTAATGGATGAGGGAAAAAGAGAAATTAATCCACTAAGCCATCCATTGCATTGCTGTTATGCAGTTACTTTGCTGAATCTTTTGCCTCAGAGCAGATCAATGGATCAGAAATAATGTATTAATAGCACATGCTCCATTTTTTTTTTTCTTGCTTTTGAATGGAAGATGTATGGGAACTTTTTCTGTCTAAAAGAACATTTCATTTTTTTAGGGACACCACCCAACGCTGGGAGAGCATCCAAAATTTACAAACTACTCTTTTGATGTGGAAGAATTTATGTACTTGGTGCTTTTGGCTGCAAATCATGTTTCACAGCATTCCAAGTGGCCATTTAGGGTAAAGCACGATGAATTCTAAATCAGACTTCTGACTGAAATATTATTTTTGAATAATGCTCCATAAAATACTGTAACAACGTGAAGCAAAATGCTGGTGTGAAATATGTAAACCTCTGCGAGGGAAATAACTCTTAATTAGTTTGTCAGAACACTTCAGGGCACCACACCTTATCTGTGTCATCCATCTCTTTAATTCTGGGTGTTTTTCTTAAATAAGAAATATTTATAGAATTTTTCCCTCCCTTTCCCCCTATATTTCTGCATTCCAGATTCTGAAATACTTGTCTTTGTAAAAAGATATGTCCATCCATTTCATTCACATTAGAGATTCTTTTTGCATTTAAATTTAACTTTGACTCTTCTCCCTCTAGTTTTAGGTGCTAAAATGTAACAGATCTGCTCAGTAAGTTTTGTCAGTCTTCTTCTCAATGCAAGTAAATCTTTTCCTAAATGAATTCTTACAAACTTCAGGTCATCTGGGTATTTCCTACTTTGTCACTTAACACAGCACTTCTGCAGTGGAAAACCTATGCAAATTGGAAGAAAAGCACATACAGAAACCTTCATCTTTTTGAGGATGCTGAAGGGACTGGACTTCAGGATTTTTTTTTAATGACAAATGATAAGGAATAAAGGATGTCTTTCAGCTGCAGCTGGAAGGAAATGAAATCGTGAGGAACTTTGTTCATGAAATCACTAAAAGCCTCATCTATTTCTGTTTTTGTTTTCTTGAAATGTTGAAGAGTCTGCCTCAGAAACTTACAAAAGTCCTTCCAAAGCCAATAGCATCGCTGGCTGTTCTCACTGAAGCCAAAACTGAGTTGTTTGTAAAATGCCCCCCTGATTTATGGGCTGATACAGTTTGGTGCTAAGGAGGGGAGGGGGAAAAGAAGGAAACAAACAAACAGAGTAGTTGCGTTGTCTTAAGGGGAGATCCAGAAGGATGCGTGGAAGAACCAAGTTCAGTCAGATTTCAAAGGGAAAAAAAAAAAGAGTTCCCTTTTACACTATGGATTTTCTGAGAATATATTCCCACGATACATTTGCAGTATAATCAAAGTTTCAGTGGCTTGAAGCAAAGCATACATTTGTATGCAAAAACAAGGCAGTTATAGTAAATGTAAACACTCCACCGGTATAATTGTAGATACTATTGAATTCCATTCACCAGCAGTCATAGGCAGTTTCAAAGAGAGTAGCTACACTCACTGACCTGCCTATCCTGGTAAAAATGACTTACAGTAAGCATAATTTTCATACAGATCTCTCATGACCTTAAGCAGTACATAGGAAAAGCTGGTCCATCAGGTATATTAAGGTATTTGGTGCAATTTTTGGTGTGGTGTCGCGTTGATGGGTAAAACTGTTTTACTTTAAAGAACCATGGAAGCAAAATTGCACTTATTTATATGGGGAGAAGGAAAAAACTTTGAGAATGAGATGTCCTGTGTTTGTGTTTTGGGTTGGGTTTGGTTTTGTTTGTTTTTACACCTTGTAGGATTTTTAAAGTAATGTATAAACTTAAGTTCAGTAAAATGCGTGAGTGTGAAGAAGGGAAAACAACCCGACAAAATAACTGAAAATATAAAAGACATTGAACTATGAGCTGTGCACAGATGTATTTGATAACTTTTATAAAAAGACTTTTAATAAAAAATTAAAACGAGCTTTTGGTCGTGGTTTGTCAGGTGTTGGAAGCCAGCTTTGTAGATACCTGTCATTGCGTAGTGTTGTCTCTTGACTTCTCCTGCCGTGACAACACGATGTCTGGAGATCCAATACTTGTTTCTTTAGCTGTTCAAGTAATTGTGTGAGGGCAAATGTTCTTGAATCTTTACAGAAGCAGCTAATGAGGAGCTTCTCTTTCATGCTGTGCTAGGACTCACTAAATCAAGCGGTCAACCATATGCTTGAATGCGTGGTGAGAGGCTGTGGGGACTTCATCCAAGGGTAAAATGTCCTGCCAGCATTTACTGCTTTCTGCACATTTGAGTGCAGTGTCAATAGTTGATACTGACATTAGCCAACATATTCTTTAGTCTTTATGGTTTAATATTACGGGGATGAAAATAGTAATCTGGTTGATGAGCTTTACGAATAGTCCTAAAATTATCCTGGCAGTCGAAAGGATTTTCTGGTGGATTGATGGGATTTTGCCAATAAATCCTCAGATTTGTGAGGATTGAGGGTCTGGGCCACCTCGGTCTGCCAGGAAATTGGAATCAGAGGGAATCTTTGGGACTTTCTGGGCAATCTGTTCTTCAGGCAGGGTGCAGTTTGGGGCTGTATGTTCCTAACAGATTATAGGAGTTTTGCTCTTTGCTACTCTTGATCTTTGTCTCAGGATTACTGAAGAATTAAAATTGTGTTTCATTTGCACAATTGCATCGGTGTGATGAATTCAGATTTGGCACTCAGTGAATGCTGCCAACCCTGAATACTTCCAGCATTGCAGTGTAATCTGAAAGTGGTTTGGACTCATGGTGTCTTCGTGTTACCTCAGAAGTCTTCAAGATGTGCCTATTTAGTTAGTTTTATTTTTTTTTTTAAGTTCTGCAGAAGTTGAGTAAGTGTGAGGAGTGATTTGTGATGGGGAGGTGGTAAATCAGGGCTGGTAGAATGCATTTATAAATATGGCTTCATTTTTGCTGTTAATCTAACTGTGCTACTATTAATGGGATTACTCAGGGTTTAGAATCACTCCTGCTTAAAAAAACAGAGGCAAATTAAAGGACACATTCTTGAGAGCTTTTTATCTACACAAAATAGCAAAGCACAAGGGGAATTTTTTCTTTGGTTTCAATACTGAAGAATTGTTTCAATTTCCAATGTTTGCATTGAAGTTGTGCTCTCACTTCCATTCCTCTGAGCAAGTCTAATGGTTTGGGTTCTTATATTCTGTATTTTTAGGGCTGTGGGTGTGATTTCCAGGTGTTTCCTACCTACTTCAGCAGTAGGTGGCACCAGAGCCCTTTCAAAGTTCTCCTGGCTCTGCAAAGGGAATGGAATTTCAGATGCAGGGTCAGCTCGCAGAGGAACACAATAAAGCAATTGCTCCTGCAGGTGATAATTTTATTTTTCCCCTCTGTTTGTGGAAGGGAATGCCTAGAGAAAATAGTCTAGGGAGATTTTAGCTTTTAGCATTGGTTTACACAGATGCTATAGTAGCAGAGTATTTTTCCTTCAAATTTTCTAGAAGCCAACTTGGTGTCGGAAGAATAATTTTCAATTGATCTTTTGTGGCAAAGTAATGTATCTCATTTTCTTTTAAAAGTAGGTTTTGTGCCCAAAACAGTGCTTTTTAGCAGTTGACACAATTCCTGCTCTGATGCAGCCTTGGGTTTCATGTATGCAGTGGCACCACCCATTCATGCCATGCAACATGCACTTTCTGCCACCTCATTACTTCTCCCACTGAACCCATCAGCTGTGTGTGTGTGTGTGCAAGCACACATCTGGCACCATTGGAAATGCAGACGGGTGACACTCAGAAAACTGTAAAATAAAATACCAATCGTTCTTAATTTATTAAAAAACGATTAGTTTGAAGGCTTTGTGCAGGAGCTGCCCTGCCCTTACTGTGCAGCTTTGGAGGATGCCAGGTAGGAGGGTGTGAGCGTGGCGGTGAGGGTGGTTGGACATCATTCATTACCCCATCAAGGACTCGATGCGTCACTCAGTGAACAGGCGTGTGCATTGAGCTGACAGCTCCCAATTGTTTCTTCACCAATTACCACGCCAAAGCCTTGATAGTGTAATGAAATATGCCTCCTACCTATCACTTCATCTTTGTCAAACTGACTGGCTGCTCTTAGTGTGTTATGACTGCACGAACTTTAACAGTGTCAGAAAAATAAGCAAGCTTGTCTCGCATGTAAAAGGATGCGAGCCTGAGAGACAGCATGGGTGCTGTTAGATAAGGGCACCTCAGTTTGGATGGGAACACGTGCAGGGGGAAAAACCCTCATGGAGCAGCTGAGACCTCAGTTCTTCCTTGGGGACCCAGCAGCGGATGAGAAGCATAGGAACTTTTATTTTGCTGGACATTTTTATACTTAGTAAAGTAATCAGCATCTCTTATAATTTATTTATTGTGATCTGACTTGGTCTAAACTATCAGTCCTCCTGCTTCTGTCCTTTTACCTGTGCACTCTTTGATGCCTCTTAATTCATAATTTAAGCAGCCTGGGTTTTCCTTTACAAAACATCTCCCAGCACCCTGAGTCCCTCTGGCTGAAATGCAGAGGACTGCTCTGGTGGAGGTGTATGTGGAGCACCAAGAATTCTCTACATTGCCACTAATTCCAAATCTGGATAATTGTCAACAGGGAGAATTGCAGCTGAAAAATACGTTTGTGCCTTTGAAGGCTGAGCAGTGTTTGTGTTTGAGTTCTCACAAGCAATTTAGTTGCTGTTTGTTCTCAGCGCTGCCTTCCCTAGCGAAGGAGAGCTGTGTGGTTAGTTCAGTGCAGACTATTAAAACATTTCATTAAAAAAAAAAAAAAAGTTAATTAAATTAAGAGGAACACAGACCTCCTTCTAATGCCCTTGCTTGCAAGGCTCTCCCAGACATTAGCTGTTCAGTGTTTTTAACGTTCAACCTAAAGGAAAATTTGGGTATTGGATCTCTTAATGCATGCTTCAAAGAAAACACTTTGTATGGTATGTAATAAATCAATCATTGCTTAATAACCATAATGTTTACCTTTCCAGTTGGGACCTCATGAGTAAGATGAGGATTTAAGAAAAATAATTGACAGCTTTCAGATCATTTAATGTTAAACTGTTTTATTGATCAGATTTGAAAGCATTTAATATTAGTTGCGTGCAATGACATCAACTGAGGATGCTGCTGTCACTTTGGGAGCAATAGCTGGAAATGCAAACCCTGTCTGTAGCAGAAGCTCGATCTCAGCAGCAGGACTTGGTTCTCTCCTGCTCAGGACAGGTGTTTATGCATCTCTGCTCTGTTCTGTTACTCATCTCTGAGTAACAGAAGCTGACCATACCTGGACAACTTTTTCCTGCTGCCCTTTGGCTTTGCTCTGGGATGGAGGTGATGCATGGGGCTGGCCATGGCTGTGCTGGTTGCAATTCACCTCAAATAGCATCAGATAAGGATGGCACCATTTTATGCAATGATGCTTCTTCCCACCGCTCTTCCAGCCAGCCCATCACAGAGGGAAGTTTTAGCAGGGCTCCTGTAGGCAGCTCCATTTCCTGTTCTTCTTTTTCACTATTAGCTCCTGTGTGAAGCAGTTCTGGTAAATTAAAGTATTCATGTCTACAGATTCTTCAGCTCATCCATAGACCTTTGCCAGTGCTGTTGGTTCAGACCTTCTCAAAGACCTATTCAAAGATGATACAATTTATAGGTGACTTTTCCTTGTTATTTTGCAGAGCAACTTGCAGAGAAGTGAAGCTTTCCTCTACAGAAACGTATTGCTCACCTCGGCATGATTAACTTTCAGTGATGTCTAGTAGTAATCAATTTCTTCTGCATTGAAAGAAGTCATGGCTTCTGCCAGAACTGTACATCACCAGTGCTGAATCCAAGCTTTCAAGCTTCCACTTTGAGAAATCTCATTATTCCTATCCTCATTCCTTATCCTGCCCAGCAAGGTGAGGGAGTCACCACCTCTGGAGGTGTTCAAGAACCGTGGAGATGTGGCACTGAGGAACGTGGTTGGTGGGCATGGGCTGGGTTTGGACTAGGTGATCATCATTGTCTTTTCCAACCTTAATGACTCAGTGATTACCAAGTAATTTTTTTGGTGTGGTCCCTTCCTAACGGAGGTATATTGCCTGTCTGCCATGCATTCAGCCCCTGAAACCCATCAGTCTGGGTAGAGTTTACCACTGAACTTTGGTCCCTTAGGAACAGAGCCTCTGTCCCTGGGCCCAGCTCTGCCTACAGCTGCTGCGAGTTGCTAAGAGACAGCTCGTCCCTGTGCAGGGCAGCAATCAGCTGCATGCAGGTAATTAAAACCACAACTGCTTCATTATTAACCCTTTGTTGATTTAAAAAGTATATATTAAATTTAATACCTTCCTGTCTATAGCCCAAGCCAACAGCACAATGCTCCACATGCATCCACATCCATCAGGTGCTGTCTGTTTGACTGCACTTCCTTTGGAGATGGCTTCCAGGGGCTCTGTCTCATGCTCTCACCATGATCTCACCCTCCTCAGCTGAGTAATTCCTACCAAGACAACGTGCTTTCCCTGCTATGTTTGCCACTCTCCTGTGTTTCAGCAAGGCAAATAACTCAGGCTGTCTCCCATCACCAGTCAGCCTTGTTTGCTCAATTTTGCTGTTCTATTTCTTGCTTTATTCAGTCAGCATGTATTTATGTACCTTGTGTCCTTTTTCTGCCTGCCCATTTTTATTGGACTTCATCATTGTCCACATTGTTGGGCTTTCCTGGCAGGGCTGTGGATCTCAGACTGCTGTTTCTTCAGGCCAGCTGTCTCTTCTCTCCTCACTTTTTTTTCCCAGGAGAGCATCATGCAGCTCTGCTCTCACCTTCTCTGCAACTTTTAGTTTTAATACACTCAATCTTGCTATTTTCCAACCCCTCCTTCTCCTAAGCTAAGGTGACTCTCTTCCTGCATCCTTTTCCTAGGACAGAGAGAGCCTCCAGCTGCAGACTTGTGGTGTTGTTTAGCCATCAGCACTGCTCCCCAAGCACTCAGCAGCAGCTGCCCATCTTCCATTTGCCCCGGGCAAGTGATGCACAGGCATTACCCAAGCACTGGAGATCAGTTTTTGGAGATCAGTTTTTGGCTGCTGTTAACCCCCACCCAATGAGTCCAAACCTGAGGAACTGCAGATGAAGGGTTTTCTGCTGATTCACCAGTTTGGAGACCTGCCTTCTTGTGGGATTTTTCATTTTTTCCCCCTTACAGGCTTCTGATTATGGAGCTTCAGGATGTAGCAGAAAGGCTTTCCCTAATGGCTTCTGTTATTGTCTTCCTGCCCAATCTGGTGTAGGGAGATGCTGTGGAGTTGGCGTTGGGACAGGAATGAGGTTCCCTGTCCTCCATGGCTGAACTCAGAGCTGTGATTTAGAGCCGTGATTTAGAGCCATTCACCACTGCCAGAAGCACCTGTAGAGACTTTATTCCTCAGCCCCTCAGCTGAATCACAAATGACAGAAAGAGCTGAAGACATAATGACCCTTGAGGTAGGAGAAATTATTTACCAAACCGTAGATAAGACGACTGTTATCTCCTGTATTGTGTTTCAGGCAACCAATCTATTGCAGATGTTACCATAGCCATGCTGTTTAATTTAAAATTGTCCTGCATTCCTTATGTCTCAAATTCTTTTTCTGGGAAACAAAATCCTTTCATAACCTAAATGCAGCACAGGAGATGAGAATGGCTGGTTTGTGGATGTATGTGGCCATTCCAAGGGAGCTTTATGTAATTGTTTTTTAAATAGAAATGCTTGCTCTGTTTTTATTTTTTTTTTAGTCTGGTTCATCCTGGTTTTGTCGGCTGCCATATGTTTTCTGACATATGCTCCTTGTCTAGCAATAAAAAGCTACCGAGACTAAGAAGCCTTCATTAATTTGTAGCAGGCAGAATAAGAGCTCCTCTCATTGTACTAATTTTGGGGACTCAGCAGCAGATATAATATAATACAGGGATTATGAAGGAGTTCTTACCAATGGTTTCCTGGAATAATAGTCTTTGTGCGTGGGTGAAAAGGGCAAGGATTAACAAAACTGTTGGTAATCAGAGACAGAAGACCAGTCTATTTACCTTTAGCTCTTAAAATCTCTCTCTTAAAAGGGGAAATGATGCTGGCTTGGAAAGCCTTGCTGTTGTCCTGAATTGGACATGATTCCTATCCTCCAAAACTCATTCATTTTGGACAAACCCCTGATTTGCTGATGCAAATATCAGTAATCCTGAGCTGTTCCTCCCATTACTTGGGAGTGCTGCAGAAACTGGGGTGTTTTCTATGAAATGACACTGCATGGTGGCCATCGGTCACACACTATAATGGAGTGGCAATCAAAGCTGTCAAAGAAAATGATCGACATGCAGAGGCTTGATTATATTTGTCCTGGGATACTTCTGTGCTAAAGGATTTTCAAGTTTTAATCAGTCTACATTAATGGTGATGCTCTTGCAGTTGATCGTGGAAAGAAAGCAGTCGTTGATTGTACTAAAAGCATTAAGTGACCTCTGCTAATTAAAAGACAACGTCAATGCAGCTGAGTGGAGTGCCTTGGTCTTTAGATGAACATTAAATGAAAATCAAAGAGTTTGTAGGAAGTAAATGTGGTAAAGGTAAGGGCCTTGTTTGTGGAAATAGCAGGTCAAGTTTCAGTAAAGATTCAGAAGTCCATTAATGATATCCAATACGCCATATGCAAGCAATATGTTGAAGAAGTCCAGCCTTCCACCAGCTGCAAAACGTCTTCTCTTGCTTTACCTTGGCTGGGGCACTTCACTCAGGAAAACCTGTGAGCTAGTGAATCTCTGTTGTCCATAAATAAGCTAAATGCATTTCCTCACCAACACGTCACCTTTTACATGACCCAGACACTCGGTGTTAAGTTCTGTGTTAGGTAATGATGCAGTCAGTGTCTACATATGCAGTCTTGCTTGCCTTCTGCATTAATCTTTGTGTCTGGGAGGGAAAACAGAACAGGTACAGTAACTTTATACAAGCACATCCTTCACTCGTCTGAGTAGACTGTAGATGGACTCTTATTTTCAGTGTTTTTAAGAGTCGTATCTACACCTGGAGGTATTTTAAAGAAACTATTTCTTTAAAAAGCCATACAATAAAATAAATTCTTGGCATGGAGACTCTTGGAGCGCATGATGAATATTTTAATAGTTAAAACTCTAGCCAGAGAGAAACGAAATGATTTAGTGCTCTAAATAAATCTCTTTGTGGGTTTTAATGTGCAAGAATGGACAACAATGGCTGTAAAACTTTCCCCTGTACTTAGGTCTGTGCCATAGTACACTTTGTGTATGTTATATCCACAGCAGTAATGGTTTGTTATGTCTTTTCAGATGCTGAGAGAGGGTATTAAAACAATTTTTCTCCTCCAGCACTTTGCATAATAACCTTTAGGTTTTGAGCAGAGAGTTTAGACCTTTGGTCGTGGTTGCAGGTGTTCATCCTCAGCACCTTTGGTCTCGGGCTGTGGCTCTTGTTAATTCAGAGATTTAGTATCCTGTGCCTGGAAGCGTAAATTGGAGGTAGGGAAATCCTGGGGATGCTGCATGCAGAAGGGCCAAAGGTTTCTGTAGAGAGCAGCTCAGGCAGCACCAGTTGTAGGGACCTCTGTTCTCACGTGGCTGCAAAATATCTTGGGACTGCAACAAGTTTCAGTCTGAAATGGAAAATGTTCTGTTGTGTCGCAGCTTAACATTTCCATGTCCTTCTCCCCCTCTCCAATGGAACCTATATCTCAGTTCCATTTCCATAAGTTGGTATCCTCTGCGTGAACGGGAGTCCAACAGGATTCGTTCTTGTAGGAAGGCTGACTTTCTGGCAAGTCTTTCTGCTAATTGAGTTGCTTGTATTTTCTTGCTTTTACAGTAATTCCTGTTGCTATAAGTAGTGAATGCAATTGCTGAAATGATAGTGCCAATGTAAATTATTAAAATTACATAGAATCATAAAAATGAATTGTACATAAAGAGATACAGGACAAGGCAGTGTGGCTTGAGCTTTTAAGTTACTTTGGAACATTCTCTAGTATTTATAACACAGACAAGCTATGCCCTAAATACAGTTATTTTGTTTGTCTTCACATGTTTTCCAAAGTAATGTGTTTGGATGCCTCAATTTTTAGGCTTCCTGTGTTCCTTGAAGAAAATGGTCTGCTAATGGCTTTGGGTTTTGTGATAATTTTGGAAAGCATCTGGGGTTGGATGCTCAAAAAACGTCCAAAATCACAAGTCACTTCTGAATATATATGTGTGATGTGGGATGTTTATAATAAAGATCCAAGGAAGAAATTTAACTGGCTACACTTGGCTCTGCATCTGATCTATATGTTCATAATGTGCAGAATGTCTATTTGTAATGAAATGGAAGAGTTATTGAGAATCAATGCATTAAACTAAGCTTTTGTTACCTGCTGGCCCTTTAGATTCAGAATAATAAAACAGAATGTTCCAGTTTTCCCCTTCTTGTGGCAGGTGCTCAGGGAGAAGATATAGGAAGTGTCATGAGAAGTTGGGGAGAAACACGAAGCAGCACAGATGTAAGGTCGGTCTCGTATGGGGAAAAAAAAAGAGTGCAGTGCATAATCTCAGCCCTTGATGGAGAAGATATGGTGAAATGTTGACTCTAATTGCCATGGGACACAGATTAGCAGATGGTCCCATGGATAGACTGCTCTCCATGTCTATAAATAGCACAAGTTAATGTATGCAAGATCTTTCTTTTCTTTTATAGCCATCTCCCAACGTGTCAATATCTTTCTGGCGAGGAAGTACCAGCTCTGGAGCTAGAATGCTGGTCCTGTCTAAAGCCCTGCTATCTCGTGATTACATTACAGCAAAAAAGCATCTGATCAAGTGACTCATGATTGAAAAGACAGGCAGTGACAGCCTGATCTGAATGCACCTTCATTTCAAAAATAACTATCGGGTATCTGCAAGTCAGCTGGAATAATAGCAGTGAGAAGCGGGGAAGGCAGCACGGCTCCAAGCGGGGTCAGGGAGCTTTGTGCCATTCCCCATCTCACGCTGCCCGAGCGGAGTTCTGCTTTGCAGATCTCTTCTGCATCTGGTTTCCACCTCCCTGCTGGAAGGGGTGAGCCGAAGCTGGTGGGAAACCTCGTATTTCTAAGCTTGCCTTTATCAAAGCTGATGGGCAGCTCTGGTGGATAAGGAGCTGTAATTAAATAAGGAACGAACGTGGTTTTTGTGAAGCTTCCTTGTAGGGAGGTGGTTTTTCTTTTTTTTTTTCCTTTCATTTTTCTTAAGAAAGAGCACTTTCTCTTCTCAACATTAACAAAATATGTGCTAGCCTTGAGCCATCCCTTTGCACACCCCCTGGTCAGGTCAATGAAAATGTAACAGGGGACCTGCAGAGTGAGTGGCTTTGTGCCATCTCAAGCCTAATGCCAATCAAAACCAGTCACCAGAAACGTGCATGGGAAGATCCAGGCCAGGTTCTGCTCTGCAATGAATCTAAACCCTGCTTGGTTCAGTAGGGATATTTTGGATTTGCCTACGTGTAATTTAGAGCAGATTTTGGACCCTGCTCATGAGCATTATGCCTTTTCCTGCAGGAAGGGAGATTGTTTGTGACCTTAGTTAAACTAAGCAGCTTTAATCATCGGGTATGGAAACACCAAGGCTGGGCTGGGGGCTGGGGACACAGCCATGAGAATCCTATAATCTTTGGTTAAGTTGTAATGAAATTGTCCAGGATGAGAAGGAAACAGATGGATTCTGATTAATTTCTCACAAGTGTAGACCTTAGCATCCAGTGTAACATATGTGGTGAGCAAATGTCACTCATGCCTCCAAAGTGCAGAAAATATCACTATTGTCAGGATATATTCATTGGCATATTGGCTGCTGAACTCCCGAGGGTATAAAGATGCTGTGCATTACATTTAGTCCTGAATTAAATATTCAGAGGCAGAGATACCTAACCCATCCCTGTATGCCTCACTGGTTATCACAGTTGAACTTAATGAATTAAAAGAGGGAGGGGAAGGGAGATCTTCCCCCTCCTTTGTAAATCGTTATTTACTGTGGGAGGAACATCAAGATGGCTTGATATTTCTGCATTACAGCATTCAGTTGGCTGGCAATAGAGCCTGAGTTAGGGAAAATAATGCAGCTTTGAGCTGTAAATGAGCAACTACGCTACTTTGATCTTGTACTGATAGAAATCAGAGCCTGGCTCTGTGTTTGTGGAGTCGCTCTGGTTTCTGTCACTTTTATTATCTATTCCATGTAATTGCATATTTAAAAGAAATGAAGTTCATTTATTGATTGCCACTGTATTGTTTAAGGCAGGTAAACATAAGAGGCCAGAGCTCCTTGCTCTTGTCTCCGTGCAGTCTTAGGAAGTGGAAGGAGCTATGCATGCAAGTAAAGCGAGGCCCCATCTGCGCCGAGGAAAGATATTCATTACAGCTGACTTGTCCTGTTAGAATTACTGCCCCAGACTGTTTCTCAAGAAAAAGATGTCACTAAGATATCTATTAGAGTATTTCACTGCCGAACTTGGGAACCGAATATTGAGCAGTTGGACTCCAGCATAGCCCAGGCTCTGCCCATGGACATGGTCCCCTCTTCCAGGCCGTCCCCCTGCAAAATCATGCAAAGCATACTTTGCTGTTTTCTTTTCTGAAAATGAAATCCTCATTAGAAAAATAGGGGAAAAATAGGTACTTTGCTCTCTGCTCTGCTGTATGTTGCAACTGTGTCTATCTTCATTTGTAGATTTTCCTCTTCCCCTTTGGCAAACACTGTTCCGGCTCACATTATGAGCTGGTTGGTCTTAATGATCTCATTTTTATCAGCTGCGTGGACATCTTTTTGGGAAGCTGACACACCTCAAAAGGAGCTTTATTTCTGATTGAGGAAAACGAAGCTGGTAGGACTGAAGAAAGCTGCAGGCAGCCACGTTTGCTGCTGTCACCGAGAGGCCGAACCCCTCTCACTCCTCCCCATACAGTGTTTTGTTTTGTTCTAAATTGAAGATACAGCAAATCTGGGTAATAGCTGTGACTTTGCTAAATGGCACCCATCTGCTAAAGTCATAACCTTCATTTTAATTAAGACCTCTAGTTTTGGAAAGCTTGACCTGAGATTCTGCTTTCTCTTTTCCATCATCTAATTCTCCGACCTGCGCTGGCCTACAGGCTCCCAGTGCCTTGTGAAGCACAGCAGTATTTGGTTTGACTTCTGCACTCATTAGAGACAACTAGCAGTCTCTGTTCTTAAACCTTTAAAAATCCTAATAAGACAATCAGACTCTGATTCTTCAGGAAGCTGCTACACCACTGAGTGTTGGTTTTGCTGAAATTCCTGCCACTGGCTGATTCCAACCATTTTTGCCTGGTTTTGCCTTAATTATATACCAGAAGGGAAGGGATAACTCATTCATCTGCAAACTTGGTGAACAATAGTGCTGTCCTTCATCAGCTGAAAGCTTCTTCTGTTTTTCTGGTTTTGTTTTCCCTATGCTTCCCAATACTGCCCCACTTGGAGCTCGTCCATGAAGAGCTCTCACCAAAGCCAATGGGACAACATCTCATCATTGCTTATCGCACCAAGACTGCACAAAACAACACCAACCCAGGGCTGAACTCCAAAATCACAGAGCAAGGTCAGACTGGCTCTTTTTTCTCTCTTCTATCACATGGCACTGGAGCTTCCTTGAAATGCACGGTCCCCATTTGCCATCCTGGAGACCAGAAGCGGCACAGGGACTCCTTGACCCATGAAAGAGGTGATGTTGTGAAGCTACATCAGGATATTCTGACCCAGTTTTTGTTGTGTGAAAACCTCAGAGGCTCAACGTGCCATCCTGGCTAAACGCACGGTTTACTGAATAAACCTATAAACTGCATGGCAGGGCAGATTTTGTAGATAACCAGGAAGGCTTAAAGCCATAAGAAGCAAAGCCAAGGAAAGAGATGAGCTCACAGGGATGCTAAAATGCTGGGTATGGAGATTTTTATTAATGAATTGCAAAGCTGGAGAGAAAAGGAATATACAACCGATATAGAATTGTCTTGTGACTAAAAATAGTCCCACAAATGAGTGTAACTGAGATCCTACCCAGCCAAGTGAAGCCATTTCCAACATGCAGAATGTGGAGAGCGGGACCTGAGCACACATTGCCTTTGTCTCCTCAGTTGGAGCACAGCACGTGGCAGTCCCAGTTGCTGCTCCCTGCGTGCTGCAAACTGGTGGAGATATTAAACTGGGGCGTAATGATGAATGAAACTGAGGGACGTGCCTTGATTATCCCAAGTTTCTAATGTATAATTGAATTATTTTGGTAAGTATATTTCAAGCCCTTTGATTTCTGGCCTCTGTTTTTAATTACTCAGCCCCCTCTTGCCCTTGTGCATTATTATGCTGTTCATTAGCATTCAGTGAGACTACAGAAGTTTGACTTCTGAATAAAGTAGCATACGAAAGAGAAAGGATGCTTTTTATCTTACCACTTAATAATTTAAATGGAGCTCTTTTCTTTAATCAATGTTTAATAGTACAATAGCTGTTTATTTAAACTGCGCATCGCCAAATTTTGCAAACAAAAAGGAGAGGAAGGATAAACACATTTAGAAATAATGAGCTTTGTAACTATTGTAATCTTCAAAAGATTTAAAATATCTACAGCACTTATAACGTCGGTTCATCTCTATGAGACAGTACCATGGGCCTGGATGCATCTGTATCGTTTATGCAGTGTTAAGCAGTACAAGCCTATTTTATATTTGCAGGAAGCAGAAAACCTTGCTAATTGCAAAACTGAAAGCTACTCAGCAGCGTTAATATTGTTGGCATGACCGCCAGCTGCGATGATTAGGATGTGTGACAGAGAGAGAGATAATTTGATCACAGGCCTGGGGACTGGGAGCTCCTGTGTCCTGCACCTACAAAGGAAAATATGGGGAGAAAGGCAGTGGGGTAGAAATCCAGTAGGGACACGCTGAGTGTGTGATGCTTGTTCTATGTCATCAGCAAAATGTGGCTCGCTCATTATGGGCTGGAGCTGGGAGCCTGAGCCATGGCAAGGTCAGGGGGACCCTCAGAGCCCGACATAAAAGAGATGGACTAAAGCGCTCGTCCCTCTGCTCAACGTCCTCATCTGTAAAACAGGAATTGATCAGGGATATCTTGAGGATTTAGAGATATCTGGAGACCGCTTTGGAGGCATTAAAACTAGCGAGCATAATATCTGCATTTCAAAGTACTCTTTGGACATCACTTAATTCATTTTGACAGCAGCCCTGTGCAAGAAATGTGGCCGTCTCCATTGTCTGGATGGGATAACTGAGTCCACGACCAGCCCAAGGCAGATGGGGAGGAGAGCTGAGTGCAGGGGGCATGAGGGCAGGGGAGCAGTGAGATCCTGTCTCCAGCAGCTCAGTTATAAAAGCACCTGTGGCCAGTAGCCTGTTCTATCCACACATGCTGGGGTGTTGATCCCTTATAATCCCCACCTGATGTCCTGGCCAGGCTCTTTTCAACAAATTATTCCCCAGAGAGCAAGACCTGATCTTTTTCTTCTGATTTGTGTCTTCTGTCCCCTAAATCCTTCCCTCTGCTACCAGTACCTCCAGTTCTCTTTCCCTCCCCCCCCCGCCTTCCGACCTACTTCTCACAACCCTTTGTGCAAGCTTGGAGTTCCTTCCCTTCTCCACCATTTCTGCCTCCTTTTTGAGGCTTCTTGAGGGGTCTGGGGTAAAGACTGGAAGGGAGTAACTGTATCAGGAGCAGTAGGCAAAGGGGTGGTAGCTCCATGGGTTAGGACTGAGAGAACTGGCCCGATGCCATAGGCTCATTCCTTCCTATTTTGGCTCATTTGTAAGTCCTGTTGACTAGGAGAGCTAAGATGGGTTGTGCTAACGTGGGATGAGGGAGAGCTAAGATGAGGTTTTTGGACCCTTTGTTTCAGGCTGAATAAATTTATCCAAGGTATGAGAATCTGCTGCTGGCTTATTAATTCATAATGAGCTGTGGTGTAAAAGCTACAGACATTTTTACTGGTTTTCAAAAGCATGCTTAAAAAAGTTGCAAGTGGCAACTTGGAAGGCAAATAATGCAATTCCAAATCTATAGCAGTTGAGTGATTTCTTATAATCAAAGTAGCCTGCCCTGCTCCACAAAGCCTATCTTCAGTGGTTCTTCCTATTTAAAGAATGTTTGTTCTAGATGATGATTTGCATTACAGCAGCACTTAGTCTGATCCTGGCTGCGTTCCCTGCCATCGCATTAAGCTCTACAACCACTTATTGCGAGACGGTGCCCTCCCTCGTATTTAAGCACCTGCCTCCCGCTGAAGCGCGTATTCGGATATCGCTGGCGAAGCGCGCACCAGGAGGAACGGAGGCTGTAAAGTGAGTTGGTGAAGGCTGAGCAGAAAGTCAGTGGCAGAGCAGGAGGCAGACTCCGTTTTCCAGCATGCTGGAAAGCACTGACCCTGGCTTCGCAGTCGCTCTTTCACATTTTCCATTTGAACTAAATTCCCGAGCGCGATGATTTATTGATAACACGCAGAACTGTGGTGTCCGGAGCCGCAGTGACCAGATCCGTGATAAGAGTAGGGGGAGGTGGTGGCCCTGACCCTTCTCTCCCTTCTCAAGTTGCGGCTTTCTCCGGAAGATGCTGCGAACTCTGGCCGGGCTGCGGGCTGAGGAAACGTCTCCTTCCTCCTTCTCCTTCTCCTCCTCTTCCTCTCTCTACCGGACCGCGGCGGGGCTCAGCTGAGGTCCGGGCTGCTCTGCAGCTCCACACCCGAGCCCAGCTGGGCGGGCAGCTCCATCTCCGAGCAGCGCAACCTTCCCGACAGCACGCCGGCCGCCCGGCGCGGAGAGGCACGGTGAGAGCCGCCTGGAGAGCGGGGGGAACCCCGGCACCCGGGGAGAAGTGGAGGGAGGGAGGCAGAGAAACGAGGGCCGTGAGACCGCGCTTCCTCCCCGCCCGCCTCTGAAGAGGAGGAGTGGGAGGGGAGCTCCGAAGGTACTCAGAGCCACCGCCGAGCCGGTGCGGAGCATCATCCTGCCGGCGGCTGAAGGGCGGTGCGCTGCCCGCTGCCATCCGGAGGCACGGAGCCAGGTAGGCGGCGGTGGGAGCGCCGGCACAGCGCGTCCCGCACGGAGGCGATGGGGGAGCGCCTGAGAGCTCGGCTTCACCCGCAGAGACTTGTTGGGATCGGGCTGCCCCGGCCCGCAGGCTCCGTGCCCGGTAGCCTCCCGGCTTGGAGGGGCTGGGATGGGATATTAGCGCTTTAGAAAGGCGCTGCGGGCTGGGCACGCTCTGGCAGCGGGAGTGCGGCTGTGGGAGTCACGCTGAAAGTATTCTTATTATATTGAAACATACAGACGTATTGCTGTGTGTGAAACTCGTTTACTGCCGTAGTTAGTCCGGTGAATCCAGTGACTCGGAAGGCACTAGCAGTCGGGTAGCTTGCTTTGAAGGAATCACTCTTACTTTTGGGTTGTGTTCTTTTTCCCTTTTCAGAATTGTTTTTTAATTTCACTATCAGTTTTATAGCTTCTGAAATACTTTAATTTCCCTGATCTGGTTGTTTCTCACAACTGTACTTTTGTCTTTACAAGCGGGAGGGCTTGAAGAATTACTTTCTTTAAAATGGAGCTCTAACAATACCCACTCCTTTCAGTGAGGAATGTGTTATTTCCTGAGCCCACCAACTTCGGTTTGACAAAATGCAAAAGCTGAAAGAGATGATTTAAGGGATGCCACTTTCCTTGTTTCAACAAGTTGCTTTGTTCTCTGATCCGGTAATTTCCTCTCAAACTCGAGTTTGTCATTGTTATGAAGATGATGTGGTGATATGTGTGATGTTAAACCTGCAATCACTGGGGATTAATGCATGGGCATGACATCATCGACAGCCAATGAGGGGATGGTTTTGGTCACGTACTGACCCAAACTGCCTTCCAAACTGGTGTGGTGATCCTGCCCTGCTCTGATGGTATAACACAAGTTTGGACATACAGGGTGGCTTCCTAGCATGGTTTCATTGTTCTGCTCTGTTTTGTGCCCCCTGAGATAGGCACGGTTCATTAAACAGACACGTGTGTATGATTAGTCTGATGGATGAAAGATTTGGGAAGAGTTGGACATATTAGTTACCTGATGTCGATAGATATGATGTGGCCAAGCTGCTTTTGGCAGAATACAAACAGCCAGAGTTCTCAGGCTCTGTGCCTGGAAGGCTGCACGGGCAATGTGTGAGAGCACACGGGCTGTACCTGTACGAACTGCACCTCATCACTTGGAGCAGAGCTGCTCACATGGAGGTGGGCACAGACACAGTGCTGGAGGGTGAGGAGGGAAACCACAGCCAGTGGGTACTGCTGGAGCTTGAGGGGCAGGACAGCCTCCATCCCCATGCCATGCTGGTGGGTCCTGCTGTGCTTTTGCCTTCACCCCAGGACCTGGATGTCTCTGTGCTGCCGATGTCCAGCAGGGCTGAAGCTCTCAGCCTTTGATCCTGCTATGTTGCTCTTGGGTGGCTTAAACTCAGCTGTCTAGGGTAACTTTTGCAGAATCACAGCACATGTTACCAAGCACAGCCTGCTCCCTGGAATGGGCATTTCTGCTTCTGTAACCTTCATCAGTCTGCAGATTTGTTCAAGTTCCCTGCATTCAGTGGGGTCTTCAGCACTGGTTGTGCGAGGCGTGTGTCAGTATCACAGGTACTTGCACACAAATCATGTGTATCAGTTTAACTATTTTCTTCTGGAATTCTTACTCTCAAACATAACTTTTTGGTCCAGAGTTCATCCCTGAAGTTTTAAAATATTTTTTTGTCTATAGTTACGTGTACACACATACAAACTCTCCTATCTGTGCCTTTGCATTGATAGCCATCTGTATTGAGGGAACCATGCAGAATATTAGTAATAGAGCAGATGTGCCTCAGAGGTACATGTGATTCTTACAACTTTGATGCCAATAAAACGTGACAGGATACATCTAATGAATTACCTTTAAATTAGAAAGCAGTAAACAAGCCATCATTGGATTAGGGGAGTATTAAAATGAGAAGAATGTTAGCATCTTTTGGTATCTTGTGGCACATTTTTACCAGCTAGGAAATAACATGGGCTACTGCAGAGAGAAAGGGTCTCTAGAGAACTGTAATGATTTTCATCTGTGTGAAATAGATTTTTTTTTTTTAAATGCTATTACTTACTATCTCATGTTTAGATGATGCTGTAGCTGAATTCTTTTCTTTCTCCTACTTTCACACCTATGTTTACTATTATTTTTCTTCAGTGCTGGTGCAAGACAAAGGTTTGGTGTATCCTGGTAGCTAAAAGCTTCTAATTGTACAAGAAAAACACATGCAAAACAACATGAGAGGCTTAGTGATAGATTTCAGACCAATTCTGAACGGTTTTTCTGCCTCATCAGGGTGCAGAGATGGTCTGGTCCATGCTTATGTACTCCATAGCACTTTTGCCCAACTGATACAGAAGGCTGCCCCAGTTCTGGTAATTCTGGGATATGACTGAAGTTGCATGGAAACTCACATTTATATCTGCTCCTAAGAACAAGACTAAACCCAGCAGTTCTCTGGGTTATATGTCTGACCAAGGAAGCATTCCCTGATATTGCCTCCCAGATATGACAGGTCTGAGTTACATAATTAACAACCAGTTGGAGGTACTTGTGCAGGGCAGCTCTTGATCTCCCCATGCTGACCTTTAATCAATCTGAAGCCAACACCTGCTGCCCTTGCTCAGGCAAGTCAATTAAGGACTGGGCTTTGAATGGAAAGAGCAGAATTTGGCCAGCACTGCTGAAGTGGTAGAAAGAATGTTCAATTCCTTAATCTAGAGCTAAACTTGAATTTGTGAGTGCAAGTAATTGTTTTGTTTGGAACATCAATATTTAATAACACTCTAAGAGAAATCTTTAACTCACTAACAACGTGAATAAGGAGCAGCAAAGATGCCTTTGTGTGCAAAGCTTCATTCCAGTGTCCTGAGGAAAGTGTTGAGGATATTGCTTTGTCTTAGTTTTTGGAAGCGTTTTCAGAATAAAGAGCTCTCCTCTATGCATGTGTTTCATCCAATATATTGGATTTTCCTTGTCTCAGTCTTATAGTTTATGGCCCTGGGACTTCTTGCCCCCTCTCAAAGTCTACTCAGGATAACTCTCTCAGCATCTCTTTTTCCCTTTTAAAAATTTGATAACCACCATGCAAGCAGTTGTTTTGAAGCCAGTGCTAACCCTGTAGATCAGAAGATCACAGCACACTTTCACCTGAGGTTAGGCAGTGCAACGTGAGCTGCTTCGCAGTGGCAAAGCATCCGGAATACTTGCAAGCTATGGGGATTTCTATTGGGTTGTGTCACTGAAGTCAGGCTCCTTTGCTATTCTAAAGAGTCTTATATGGAGGAACAAAGGATGGTAGATTTCACCAGTTTTTCTTTTTTTTTTTCTTTCTTTTTTTTTTTTTCCAGTGATTATTTTGGAAAGACTGTGAGCTGAAAGACTGATTTCCTCAGAGTCAGTAGAACTATGCCAGAGTAAAGCTTAAATGAAGGAAAGTAGTATCAGGTATCTCTGTGACTCCAAAGGTGACCCATTGTTTTTATTGCCCTTCTGTTGTGTTTCAATTTCAGTTACACTTAACAGGGAAACATCTGTGGAATAAAAACTCTGGTGGGGTCAGGCCTTTCTCCTTGGAGGCTATTTCCCTCCGTGCAGCATCAGCACAAGCTTTCCCCTCCTTCCTTTAAAATAACAAGTCAAGTGCCATTGAGGATAAAGGATTAAGTGGCACCACTTCCAGTCTCATCATTACATGACAGCAACATTCTGGTTAAAGGCCTTAGTCCCCAGTCCTCAGTGCAGAGCTCCTGCTCCTTTCTGTTCTCCAGCCTGCCACTCTCAGCACCTGGCTGTGCATCACATCCTGGTGAGCTGAGGGATGCAGCACAGCTGGCACCAGCCTGACTTTGATTCTGGAAGTGACTAACCATGTAATAGGAGAAAGTAAGACACTGATGTTTTAGCTCTTAAAATATTCCTAGGCTTTTGTCTAGTCAGCAAGAAACTGCTGCCTCAACCAGAATCATTTGAGTAGTGCCCAGCCACGAGCAAAACAGCTGACACAAGTCTTTGGGCAGATCTCAGGTTCCCATCTGCATAATGCAGGTTTTTCATCGAAATGTTTGCATTTCCTAAGCTGTGTGCCAAATTCACATCTGGTATAAGTTTCTGAAGAGGAGGAAACTCGGTTATTGTAGGCAGCGCTGGATGGGTAGTGATTTTTTTCTTCTCAACAAAATTAAACAAGTTTTCTTTTTTCCTGAGTCATTTCAGATATTCAATTAAAAAATTTGGAAATTGTTGGTTGAAAGGGTCCCTAGTCTTACACGAGTGCATCTGGGATTTATATAGACTGAGAGTTATTAAAGCTTCCAGCATACGTTCTGTGCATGTGTAATTAAGGAGTGACTGTACTTTGATGTCATTTGCTGTGTCATCCGGACTCCAGTTATGGAGGCTGTGGTATTTGGTGAGCAGAAGCATCCCTGCGTGAGTGAATCTGTTTGAAGGACCGGGCTGTGGCTGCTTTAGCCTAGAGAGCACGGTTACGCATGGTTTTCTTTGCTGCTTCCATTATTCAATGAGAATTATGTGTGTTTATGATAGCCTGATCAGCAAATAGAATTGCATTGCAGATAAAGAGATATAGTGAAAATACAGCGGTTTACATTAATAGGAAGGATTTATCTTGTTGCAGCACTGAATTTATGATGCCAAGCTGTGATATTTTCCCATTTCAAAAATGTTATATTGCAGTGAGCTGATATCAGAGAGTGATAAAACGTTTCTTTTTTAATTTAAACCACTGTAACATGCTAATAATGTTGGGGATAGGAAGAGGAATGTCTTCCGAAATGAATATAATGCATTGATATTATAATTTCTCAATCAAATTAAGTTAGACTCCTAATGGAAATTATTGTTCTGTTAAAACAGATGTGGATGAGATCTTTAACAGAAGCATGACTTTGGACACAAGTCCTGGGGTTAATACGCTTCACTTAAATTAAAAGAAAGCCCCTTTGGGGCTCTTTCTTCATTAGTAGCCCAAGAAGGAAAAAGTGATGGTGATGATCCCTATGCTGGCCATTCCAGCTGCCTGTGCGCTTTTGACTCCTTGCTTCCTTCAGTTCCCTGACAAACACCCAGCAGATACAATTGCCTGAAGGCAAGAGGAATCATCTTCACTGTTATCTCCTCTTCTTGCTGTTGCCAGGGACACGTCAATGCCAGGGCTGCGTTTGGGACATCCAGATGCCCTGTTCCTAGAAAACGTGATAGAGTGCAAAGGAAATCTTGGTGATGACTGGCAATGTGCTTCCACTGCCACCTGCACACCGTCTCCATCAGCTCTGGGGGGAGCTGGCTGAGTCCGCCATGTTACTCAGAGATGCTCCCTGGGTTCTGCCTCGCCAAGCATGCAGGGAAGGGCCTTTTCATTGGCCATATTTGTGCAGCTGAGCAGAGAAGGGGCTGCTGAAACCTGGTGGTGGGGCTCAGCACTGGTCCTTCTTCAAGAAGCATTGGGATGCAGCGAGCTGGTAAACTTAATGTTGATCAACTGGCATTGTTGTTAGAAAGCCAAACTTTTCCTCTTTCAACATAGGCAGCTTTATCTCACTCCATGAGATTTTCATTGATTTCACTGGAATGGCCCCAGCATGAATACAGGTAGCTGTAAAAGATCCTGACTGTATGGTAGGCTCTTATTGGCTGCATCACTATTTGCACAGAGCACTAGCAATGTAATGATTGTGAAGCACGGTGGTTAAAAAGTAATAAATAATAAATAAAGTAGGCCATTGAATCTGAAAAAGGATGAGTAATTCTGTGGAATGTAGAAAGTTTGTCGTATGCGTGTATTCTTGCTACAGAAGTCAAACAGCATCTCTGAACCCTTCCACTGATATCCATTACCTGTAAGAGCATAAGAGAGTTTTTGATGCTGGCTTGTTTAGCTGAAATGTGCTACAGGCGTAGCAGCTTAACTATGGAAGTGTTTACCTGTTATAGGCTTAATGAGCTGAAGGGAGTGGGATAAGCAAAATAATCATTTTAGTACTGAATTACCCCACGTTTTTTGTGTGCTGCTAAAATGATCCGTTCTGCTTCTGTTTAATTAGAGATTGGTTTCTGCTTAGGGCCCATTAAGAGACCAAAATTTTGTTAGGAAATTTGCCTTTAGGAAGCTGCACTGATTCTTTTAATTTATGAGTACATCAGGTAAGAAGGATTGTCCCTCTGTTTCAACACCAAATTGACACAAAGGGATGGATGTGAGGTGAAGCAAGGCAGTTTCTGGCAGAATCAGTGAAACATTCCACCTGAGAAATGAATAGGCTCATTTGGTTCGTTAACTGTTAGAAATTAATTGGTATTGAGCTTATCCACACACTTAATACCATTTCCCTCCAGAACATTTCCTTCCTGTAGATGTTCCCAATGTTTTTTTTTTTTGTTTTTTTTTTGTGACGTATCCTTAAATTTAACAACATAATAAACATATAATCTCTAAACCTTTAAGACTAATTACTGGTTATAGCTCTGAGTGAGGTGCAGCAGCATAAAACACAATTACTTACTGTGCTGTTGTGCATCACTCACCAACCACAGGCTGCCTGGTCACACCCCAGCTGAGCCAAGCCGTGCTGTTGCATGGATGCAAAGGTAGCTGCACACACCCCGTGTCTTTGTAGATGGCTGGAGAAATGAGAGGAAAATAGGGTGTTTTGAGCAAAACTCGTGTATTTTTTTGTGTGTGTTCTGTATTCTTGAACAGAAGATTCAGTAATGTGTAAATGATTGCTGTTAAGCCTTGCTTGGAAGGGTTGTTGAGAGTGGTAGCTATTTGTAATCAGCACATTTGGAATATAAGTAATTGTATCCTGGCTACAAAAATGAACTATCTTCTGTTTTTTCCTCATCTAAAATGAAAGCTACAGCTTTGGATAAAGCCAGACTGATTTTGTTTTAAAGATATATATACATATTTGTACTGAAGCAATACAATCCATTACGGTTAATGGGTATTGTTGTCTTTTGTTTAAACTCTTTATTATGAGGCTTAGAGCAAGAGGGCTTTAATAACAAAAGGGACACCTTCTCTGCAATGGCTAGCTGATAGCAATCCATAACATTTAAGAACAATATTTTAAAATAATTGCCTTTCAAATGAAGGATTGTGCATTACTAATTGGCAGGCGAAAATGGAAGATCCGTAACCTGCAGATGAATGCGGTGTCTCTTTAAATAGGCTGGTAATTTCTCCTTCTATTTTTCCACACTCAAGACTAAAATAAAATAAAATAAATCTAATTCAGGTTGTATTTTAATAGGACCAAACTGATAATTACATTATTATAGACAAGGGTAGAATAGCTGGAGGATATGTGCAAGGTGCATGAGTCCCACAAATAGAAGCTGATTTACTTATTGATAGTAGAGACACGTTTTAGTCACTTTATAGAATTAACAATTGATCAGCTTGTTAGGTTCTAGTTCTTCATAAGCACAGCATGTTTATTCATTATTGTCATTACATGGTGCAGGCAGCTGAGGTCATGATTAGTGAGGCAACATCTAGAAACATTTCGACTTGCTTAAGTAGAACTTTGGCAACATTGCACTGATTCTCACTTTTCTCAGATACATAAAACTTATACCTGCCTGGCCAATTTGCATTTCATTTACATTTCTTTAGCAGATCAGATCTATTTGTTTTCCAAATGCCAGTGGACCAGGTTTGCAGAAGTGTAATAAGATGGGCAACATAAAAGCATTGCTTTTAAATTGCCTTGGTCACTGTAAATATATGCCGATCTATAGGATGGCAAACGATAAACCAAACAAGCTGCTGGAGGGGAATGGAAAGACGTTATTCCAATAAATGTATTCATGATTGTTTGTCGCTAAGCATAAGTTATTTTTTCTAAATCAGCATTGACTTAAGCTGGAGCAAACTCAATAG
Source organism: Phasianus colchicus (assembly GCF_987193195.1). Classification (NCBI taxonomy): domain Eukaryota; kingdom Metazoa; phylum Chordata; class Aves; order Galliformes; family Phasianidae; genus Phasianus; species Phasianus colchicus. The sequence goes on along the minus strand of NC_143446.1, from coordinate 16,171,443 downwards.
CAAAAAATCCCACAGAGGTTTCTCCTGCTACGTATGACTAATATATTAAAGAAGATAAATAGTCATTTTTAAAATTTATTACACAGTAGGATTGAGCACAAGAGGAAACCATTTTACAAATCTGAAAGTTAAGGTCACCCTGAGAAGAAAAGGACACTTAAGATGACTAGAAAACTCCGCTTGCTCAAGAAACACAGATTCAAAGTTTACTTATTCCACGGTGCCTTTTACAAAGCGTGAGGATCCCAAGTGTAAAACCAGGGGCTGTTTTGATGTGCAAATATTTAGTACTGCACAGTGGATAGGCAGGAAGGCGCTGACTTCTCACCGGCGCTGCACGTTAAACTTCCATCTCTCCATTCATTTCAGACTATTATGCTTTTTGGTAAAGGTTTTTATACTCTGACTCTGTATTAGGGATGAAGGGTCTGTAATGTTTCATCGAACTCTATCTCAATTAGTTTTCCCATCTGCCTTTTCTACTTACGTGTTTTTTGTTTTATTTTTTTAAAATCCATTATGTGTATTTTAAGCACACTGAACACCTTTAAGTTTTGGTTCATAATTCAGACTTCTAGGAGCAGGAAAATTTGCCTTGCAATATTTTCTTAGGGCTTGTTAATAAAGTTAATGAATTATTTTCCTATTAAGATGTCTTATCTTAACTAATACCGCTCGCTTGTTTGAGCTGTGGCAAAATCAGGACGACATTGATTTTCTTTAAGAGATGAATAATGAAAGATCCGAATTCTTAAATATGCAGATAAAGATAAGTGACTTAATTACAAAATTATCAGTGGAAGGTGGTAAGATGAATTAGCTGTTCTAATTTGTTGTATATGTCAATATACTGTGACATAACCTGGAACGTTACATAAAATCAATTTCTGATATCTTCCTTTAATTTTTAATGTGGTTTCATTGTGTTTTCGGTGAATTATTCTTTTGGAAATTGCTCATGTATTGCGAATATTAAATCTCTGGGACTGTCTGTCCTAGCTTACACAGGCCTTCATTCTGCAGATGCTTAATGTCCAGTGCAATGCAGCCGGATGAAAATAGTTCTATTCTGATCAATAGTAATATTTACAGGCTTTACGTGGTGGAAGCCAGGTTGCTTTTTCCAGTGACTGGAAAATTCTTCTCTTTGATCACTTCTGCTATGCATATCATAACTGGCAAAATCCCAGGCTCAAATCTTGCTGCTTTTTTTTTCTTTTTTTTTTTTTGGACTGCCTTTACAAATAACACATAATTGAAAAGGGATGTCTCAGGGCCTCTGTCTTTCAGCCCATGATGCTTTTGATATCGTGCACCTCCTGTCAGGGCAGAGACCAGCTAACTGCAAAGGGGCACCTGGCTGTGCTGTGCAGGAGGAGGGCTCTGTGTGCGTGCCAGGATGGCCAGCAGCTCCCAGGGGAGGAGGAGGTAGAAGGAGCTGCCCTCTGACAGCATGGTAGCTGATCTCATTAAAGGAGGAGATAAATGGCCTTCTACTGGAAAGGCTGCTCTGTCACAAACTTTTTTCTTTTTTTTTTTTTCTCATGAGTTCCACTGGTGGATTCCCAGCAGAATATTTATGTGCATAGTACTGTGTCTGGAATAAAGCTTCCGCAATTCTCATGCTTAAATTCTAAGTGACTCCCGAGTCATGCTGGTTTTCAAGCTTGAAGATACTGGATTGTTTTTTTCTTTTCTTTTTTTTTTTTTTTTCAGAATATATTTTCTCAAATCTCAGTGCAGCTACAAATACATCATTTGACAAGCATGGCTGAGCTGCTGCTTCAGGTCCTTGGGTCACTGACTTTCTGTTGCAATTGCGTTGTCCAACAGTTGTTCTGAAGTTCAGTTATTCTTATTGTTTCTAGACAACTGTTAGCTTCCAAGGATAAAGAAATAGTTCACAGAGGTTTCAGATTTTGCTTTCTCCTACTGTTGTGGCTGCCTTCTTTGGGGAATCTCAGCTGGGTGATGCAAAAGAGGAGGGCTATGCTGTGGGTGTGCCGTGCTTCCACTGGGAGTAGATTGGACAGTGCCTTTGTAAACTCCCTGGTGTGCTATTGGCACACAGGACAGGAGCTGAGAACTCTGTTAGAATGCTTTTGTGGAGCTTCCATGGGATGATTTGACAGTACAGAGTGTGATTTTTGTCTCAGACAGACAAATTTTACCCTGAGATTGTTACTCAGCAGCTCCCTGACAAACTGTGAAGAGTTGAGCATAGGCTGCTGCTTCAGGCTTTGCGTGGGTTTATCTTGTTTTATTCATTTTGTCTTGCTTTGGCTTTTGATTAAAGATAATACTTGTGTCAATGAAATGAGTAGCAAACACCTGCCACATTATGGATTTTGTTACATTAGGAGCTATGAGTGGAGCCAGTGTTTTTCATTCAGAAAAGGAAGGCTGCCAGGACCAAAGATGTAAATAAGAGCCAAGGAAAATTAATTGCAAACCTGTCAAGTCTGGTCTGTCTTCATTGTTATTACATGGTGCTCAGCAGATCTTACTTAGAGATGTTAGGGGGAAAAAAAATCCTTCTACTTGTACGAATCCAGCTGAAAGTAACTTAGTCACAGCAGAGATGCTGTTACTGGTTTTTCAGTGCCATGGGAGCAATAGTGGGATTAGTTCTTTCATCCTGAAATTTTTTTGTTCGGTGCTGCACAGCACACAGGCAGGGTATGGCTGTGGTTCTACACTTGTGTCACAAATAATAAGGGTGGGGGAGAGCTTCAGGCGGTCCCCAGTGACCTACAGCTGTGCTTAGGCTGTTGCTCTGGGGCTTAACAGCTTTGCTAACTTAACACAGACCCAAGCAGAGCAATAGCAATCATGCTAGCCTGCAGTCTGCTGTTTCCTTGGTGCAACACTCACACTTCTAGCCTGAATGCTGACTAACAGCACACAGATCTTGGCTCTCCATGCTATAGGCAGCTTGCTCTTGATCTCCATGCTTATGCATCTCTGCACTGTCATCTGCTGTGCAGAAGTATTTTGACCCTAAATACTTCAGAATGGAAAACAGCGAGCTTCAGAAGCTCTTACTTTCCCGTTAGAGTGACTATGATGGGAATATTCCATTATTAAAACAGAAATTTTTCATACTCTCCAAGATCAGATGTTGAGACCTTCAGGTTCAAAAGGCAGTAGATTATTCATGTGATAGTGCTATTCTCAGGTAATAAGTTGGATAGTGGTACTGCAAGCAGAAAAATAATGAGGAAGTCCTGTTCAATTGAGTCAAATTAAAAAAGACAAGATCAGCTGTCTTTGGCTTGAGCACAAAAATAATTTAAAATGATGAACCACACCCTCAGTGGCCATTTATTCTGTTTTAAGCAGTTCTGTCTGTGCACCAAGTAAGTTATGGTATCTTTCTGCCAGAAAGATGCTATAAAACACCTCATACTCACAAATACCTCCTCAGAATTAAACAGTTTGAAGGAAGCTGAGTAGATAACTACCTGAGCACTTCTCCTATTTGCTTAAAGCCATCAAAATTAGGAAAAAGACCTTAAGAGGGTGATAACATAGATAAAAAGGAATATCTCAGGAGCAGAAATATTGCTCATTTCCATCTTACATATGGCCAGCTGTCTCTATGGGGCTCTTTCTAAAACATCCTTTAGGTACTCATCAGTCAGCAGCTGTGAGCGGAGAAGGGAATTCTGAGCATTCTCTGTGAGTGTTAGGTGAGGGTAGAGATGGTTTACAAACAGTCAGGCCAAACAGGCAGCAGATGGCTGCAGGAAAATGAGAGGGATTTACCCAAAACGGTGCAAAACTCTGTCTGTCTTTTTGGATGCAGTGGCAGCCTCTGGTGAGCAGAGATTTGGTTACCTATAGGCTCTTTTGTTGAGTATGGAGGTTGCTGTTTGCAGGAAAGGAGTTTCATCTGGGGAGGAGAAAATGTAGATCTAGTTTATTATTTTATGTATCATGGTTGTTTTTTTTTTCTCCAATTCCATTAGCTTTTTTGTTTTCCATTGTGTTATTTACCACTGTTAAAGTTAAAAGGCCTAAGAAATTCTTGCTGTTGTCCCTGAGATGTAGAACGTTTCTACTAAAAGCAAAATTTCAACTGCAATAGTCTGTGACTGTCTCTTGTTCTGTGTGGCTGTTTTGCCTATTGCCAGGCAATGGAAGTTCTTTGTGCAATAACCTGAAAATGTGGATTTGAATCAATGACGTAACCACTCCATAGGACTCTTTAAAAATGTATCTCACGGTGAAGGAAATTCAGATGGGAACGGTTAAAGTGAGAGAATTTCACTTTTGTGTTTCAGTTCATCAATCTTTAAAGAGACACTGGTAGGTCAAATGGGTCTAACACTGATCGATTTACAAGAAGAATCTCTTTTTAAAGTGAAACACAATTCATCTCCAATGGGAAATTGAAAAATTAAATAAAATGCGGCTGTGGTCCTGATGGGGAAGTATTTAATTAGCTCAGCCCCTCACCCACTCTAGTTAGTCCCTTAAAATCCATAATCCAGTCTGATCTGTTTTTCACAGTCCATTACATTTTTGTTCCATTAGTTCTGACTGGGTCTGAGAAATATATTTGACTCGTGCCTACCTGCAAGAAGGGCATCTTTTCTTGAGTCTGAGGACACATTTCATGGTATGTAACAATCAAACATGTCTGTCTCCCCATCTTCCTACCAAGGGCTGCTTGCTACTTAACTGCAATTTAGGAAAGTGTAGGACATAGTCATCATCCCAAAAGGGAAATATCTGTTGAAAACTTGACTCAGAATCTAGTGAAGTTCTCATAATCTTGTTTTCTGGAAGGACAGCTGCATTTGAGCTACAAATGGCAATAGGATGGAGGTCAATGAGGCATGCTTAGGCTTTATTTTCATAGATCATAGAATGGCCTGGGTTGAAAAGGACTCATCTAGTTCCAACCCCCCGCTATGTGCAGGTCACCAACCAGCAGACCAGGCTGCCCAGAACCACATCCAGCCTGGCCCTGAATGCCTGCAGGGATGGGGCATCCACAGCCTCCTTGGGCAACCTGTTCCAGTGCCTCACCACCCTCTGTGTGAAAAACTTCTTTCTAATATCTAATCTAAACCTCCTCTGTCTTAGTTTAAAACCATTCTCCCTTGTCCTATTTTAATGGGATTACTGGTAGGGACAACTGCTAAAAAGGTGTGTGTGGGATGGTGGGGCTCTGTTTAGTTAATATTGCCTATCTGAAGCCACAGAAAGATGACATCTGCTGAGATGTTTCCTACCTGTTGCTAACTCTGATGGGATGGAAATTTGGTGGCTGCTCTCTTTATTGTAGCTAAGTGTGAAGATTGTTGCCTCTAGGACAATATTCACATTTAATTTACCAAAAAAATGCAAAAATATGTATTGCAGGGACCTGGAAGATGGGATTGTGTCAGAAATCAGAGAAATGAAAGGTTCTTGCAATCTCTTTCCTTAAACCACAACCAAAAAACAAACCAAACCATCAACCAAATTAACTGTCCATCGAAGGTGGCTGGAAATACTGGTTCTTATTCAGATGTGAGTACCTATAATGTGCCCAGAAAGCACAACACACAGAAACAGAACTGGTGGTTATTTTATTTAGCTCTGCCATTGTGAGCGTGACCTCAGACAAATTGTTATCTGGAGGAAGCAAGGGGAAACAGCTGCCAATCTGATAGTAAATCTGGAGGCTGTGGCAAAAGGACAGTGCTCTGGGAGACAAAAGGTGGAGAAAAACCTGAAAGAGATTTGAGAGGAGGAAGGCAGGGCACTGCTGGCTGTGACAAGGTGTATGAGTCAGTCAGAGCTCAGCACAGGCTGAGATAAAGCTTTGGGCAATGTGCTGAAGCAGGCTTGGTGAAAAACATAACTATCATTCTGTTCATGTTTTGCTGCCCCAGCTCTCTGGCAAACAGTATCTCATGTTAAATAAGTGAACTAAATGTGCCACCAAGTTCAGCTTGTTTTTTTCTTTCTTTTTTTCTTTCCCCGTGGATCTTGATTTTATTCATAAAGTCTCAAGTTCCTGGATGAAAATAATTAGAGGAAATTTTTCTTTTCTACTTTGTAATTATTTTAAAGAGAATTAATAGCTCTCCAGAGGTGATGAAAAGCTGATTAAAAGCTGATTGTTGTCTACCATGA